>NC_086444.1:182491489-182816907 GCF_028390025.1 Pseudophryne corroboree | reverse complement strand
TGCTTCTGGCTCTGTGAGGGGGGCGGCGGCGCGGCTCCGGGACCGGACGACGAGGTCGGGTCCTGTGTGCGATCCCTCTGGAGCTAATGGTGTCCAGTAGCCTAAGAAGCCCAAGCTACCACCAGTTAGGTAGGTTCGCTTCTTCTCCCCTTAGTCCCTCGTTGCAGTGAGCCTGTTGCCAGCAGGTCTCACTGTAAAATAAAAAATCTAAATTATACTTTCTTTCTAGGAGCTCAGGAGAGCCTCCTAGTGTGCATCCAGCTCAGCCGGGCACAGAAATCTAACTGAGGTCTGGAGGAGGGTCATAGGGGGAGGAGCCAGTGCACACCAGATAGTCCTGAATCTTTAATTGTGCCCAGTCTCCTGCGGAGCCGTCTATTCCCCATGGTCCTTACGGAGTCCCCAGCATCCACTAGGACGTCAGAGAAAAGGTATGTTGTCTCACAAGGAAGGGGCGTGGCCACACAATAGTACCCCCATTTCAAATTACTCCACACAGTAGCACAATCCTATTCACATTACACCGCACGCAGTAGTGCCGCTTATACGCATAGTATCCCCAGTAGTAGCACCGATTACACGCATACTGCCACCAGTGCAAGCGCCACTTATACACAGTGTCCCCAGTAGTAGCACCAATTACACGCATAGTGACCCCAGTAGCAGCGCTGTTTATACACATAGTGTCCCCAGTAGTAGCACCAATTACACGCATAGTGACCCCAGTACACGCATAGTGCCCCCAGTAGTAGCGACGATTACACGCATAGTGCCCCCAGTAGTAGCGCCGATTACACGCATAGCGCCCCCAGTAGGAGCACCACTGACATGCATAGTGCCCCCAGTAGTAGCACCACTGACACGCATAGTGCCTCCAGTAGTAGCGCCGCTTACACGCATAGTGCCCCCAGTAGTAGCGCCGCTTACACGCATAGTGACCCCAGTAGTAGCACCAATTACACGCATACTGCCACCAGTGCAAGCGCCACTTATACACATATTGTCCCCAGTAGTAGCACCAATTACACGCATAGTGACCCCAGTAGCAGCGCTGTTTATACACATAGTGTCCCCAGTAGTAGCACCAATTACACGCATAGTGACCCCAGTACACGCATAGTGCCCCCAGTAGTAGCACCGATTACACGCATACTGCCACCAGTGCAAGCGCCACTTATACACATATTGTCCCCAGTAGTAGCACCAATTACACGCATAGTGACCCCAGTAGCAGCGCTGTTTATACACATAGTGTCCCCAGTAGTAGCACCAATTACACGCATAGTGACCCCAGTAGCAGCGCCACTTATACACATATTGTCCCCAGTAGTAGCACCAATTACACGCATAGCGCCCCCAGTAGGAGCACCACTGACATGCATAGTGCCCCCAGTAGTAGCACCACTGACACGCATAGTGCCCCCAGTAGTAGCGCAGCTTACACGCATAGTGCCCCCAGTAGTAGCGCCGCTTACACGCATAGTGCCCCCAGTAGTAGCGCCGCTTACACGCATAGTGACCCCAGTAGTAGCACCGATTACACGCATACTGCCACCAGTGCAAGCGCCACTTATACACATATTGTCCCCAGTAGTAGCACCAATTACACGCATAGTGACCCCAGTAGCAGCGCTGTTTATACACATAGTGTCCCCAGTAGTAGCACCAATTACACGCATAGTGACCCCAGTACACGCATAGTGCCCCCAGTAGTAGCGACGATTACACGCATAGTGCCCCCAGTAGTAGCGCTGATTACACGCATAGTGCCCCCAGTAGTAACGCTGATTACACGCATAGTGACCCCAGTAGCATTGTCGCTTATACGCATAGTGCCCCCAGTAGTAGCGCCGCTTATACACATAGTGCCCCCAGTAGTAGCGCCGATTACACGCATAGCGCCCCCAGTAGTAGCACCGCTGATGCGCATAGTGCCCCCAGTAGGAGCACCACTGACATGCATAGTGTCCCCAGTAGTAGCACCACTGACACGCATAGTGCCCCCAGTAGTAGTGCCGCTTACACGCATAGTGCCCCCAGTAGTAGCGCCGCTTACACGCATAGTGCCCCCAGTAGTAGCGCCACTGACACGCATAGTACCCCCAGTAGTAGCGCTGCTTACACGCGTAGTGCCCCCAGTAGTAGCGCTGCTGACATGCATAGTGCCCCCAGTAGTAGCGCCGCTCACACGCATAGTGCCCCCAGTAGGAGTGCTCCAAGTAGTAGTGCCTCCAGTGGTAGCGTCGCTTACACACAAAGTGCCCCCAGGAGTAGTGCCACTTATACACAGTGCCCCCAGTAGTTGTGCTGCTTATACACAGTGCCCCCAGTAGTTGTGCTGCTTATACACAGTGCCCCCAGTAGTTGTGCTGCTTATACACAGTGCCCACAGTAGTAGCGCCACTTAGAAATATAGTGCCCCTAGTAGTAGTTATACATAATACCCCCCAATAGTAGTGCCATAATTACACACACACACACACACACACACACACACACACACACACACACACACACACACACACACACTTTCTCTCACTCACTCTCTCTTTCCCTCCACTCACCTAAGTCTGTCTGGCCGGATCAGGAGCAGCATCCTCTCCCTCTTCACACTCAGCAGCCTGGTCCCCTGTAGCTCTGCCCCGTGTAGCTCCGCCCACTCTGGCCATTTAGCCCCGCTCCCTTTTCCAATCCACAACACTGCTGAAGGGAGAGGAGGTGCGGACTCTTCAAGCTGTCGGCTCCGCTGCCTGTGCCGGTAGTGTGACAAGAGCAGCGGCAGCCGGCAACAGCAGCATGGACCTCAGCACAGGGAGAGCACCTATCCAGCACAGGTGTAGTATGGGCTCCCGGCGGTCAGCATACCGGCGCCGGAATCCCGAACACCGGCATACTGACAGCTGGGCGAGTGCAAATGAGCCCCTTGTGGGCTCGCTGTGCTTGCCACGATGCAGGCACGCTATCTATTCTCCCTCCAGGGGGGTCATGGACCCCCAAGAGGGAGAAAAGGTGTCGGTATGCTGGGTGTCTGGATTCCGGCGCCGGTATACTGTGCGCCGGGATCCCAACAGCCGGCAAACTGAAGACCACCCACCCAGTACAGCGCCTCCCTGCACTGCATCCCTTTGCTGAGCGGATAGCGCCGGGTCTGAGCAGATAGAAAGTTCAGTCATCTTCTGACTGGGCTCAGTGTTTAAGAGACATTTAAGATACAAAATCAGCAGAATCTTCCTAATCTCTTTCTATTGCTTCAGAATTGTCCTAATCTCTATTGCTTAACTTCTGCGGAAAGCAGAAGTATTTTATGGTGGTTATTATAACTCTTCTAGTAATCTCTATAACATACACAGTGACGCATAAGTAGCGATAGAAAATTTGTGAACCGTTTAGAACGTTCTGAATTTCAGCATAAATGTGACTTTAAACTTCTTCAGATCTTTAGCCACGTTTTAAAACACACAAAATTATAAATTTTCCATCCATTTATTGATCAAAATAATCCAGCATTAAATTCCTCCTGTCCCACATGAATTAACCCATTATTCTGCACTTTGCAGACTATCACCTCATAAAAAAACATGTCATTGTAACTCGGCTCTGAACCAAGTTAAACTGGCAACAATGTTCTTCATTGTCAATAGTGGCTCGATCCTTTCTATCAACCCATGCAAACTATTCTTGTTCTGTGCTTGTGACATTACCTTGGGGTACTATGAGATTTTTTCCATTTGTGCACAATTTACCTGTCAGTGAATTGTTGAAACCAAAGTCTTTATAAATTGCTTTGTTACCTTCTCCAATCTAATGAGCATCGACATGAGGTCCTCAGAAATCTCATTGGATTGGGGCGTGGCAGCCATTCACAAACATGTGTAGTGAGGACCAGACTTTGGTATTGAAGATTTTTGTATATGCTTTTGAATAGGGCAGGGCCAGACAAACTCATTGTCATCCCATTGATTTCCACCAGCCTGGGAAGCAAACACAAGCAAGTGGCCCCAGCTGTTCTCCAGCACATTGAAATGTTTTCTTGATTTATCTAATGTCCGTGTTGTTTAAATAACCAATGCAATGTATGAAAAATAGTTCTAAAGAATCACAATACCTACCAGCCCCATCTGACAAAGCAAAAATTAGATATTCAAAAGAGATCATTACAGGGATTGCTAAACAATACTGGAATGACTCTAACGACCGACGTACAATACAGGAAATATACTAGTGACCGTCATACTATACAGAGAGCATCCCAAGGTTGCGAAACGCATTAGAGGTTCACCCTTACTCCCAGGAAGGACTTTTCAAGCTAAAGCCATCACCTGTGCTCACGCTGATACCTGCTCCCAGCTTCAACCATCACGGCAATCATTGTGATGCTGCACGCTATAGGCGCCCACCGTGTATAGGTCATTTAAGGAAGAGCAGACAGCGAGCCAGGGACGTGGAGAGGCGGACGCAGTCCATACACAGGAGGGAATTTCCGGAGGCTGGTGTACACAGCCGGGAGACGCGTCCATCCCACTAACGGCGTCACAGCACGATTCTATGAGTACTCACCTGGTTACTTCAACCCTTGCTGGAAGGTAATTAATCCCTACAAGGGAATATCTCTGCATGAACTGTTTACCTCCAGCTATAATCAACTGAGAATGGTGAGCTGAGTGAGTCAGTGAGCACAAGCAGGTGAGCCTGCAATCAGCTGAGGCACTGCTACTTTGACATTCAAAACTGCACTTATATTGGATTCTAGCAAAGACACAATGTTGCGTTTTTAAAAATGCTACAGTGATACAATTGAAGACACTTTTGTTGTTTGCTGCTGTGTCGTATTTATACGACAAATGTCACGTGACTATTGATTTATATTTTTCTTATACAGCATTGGATGCCGTTAATGAATCAATTTGAAATGTTACTAAATGTTTTTCAATTCATCTATATATAAGCTTTTTTGATAAAGAGTTATAAAGATATTTAAATCACCTAGTGAAGTGTGTGTACTCATTCATTTATGAACTTGAATTTTTATTAGCGCAGTAAGTCATTAGCAAAATTGCATTACAGGGATTGCTAAACAATACTGGAATGACTCTAACGACCGACATATAATACAGGGAGTATACTAGTGACCGTCATACTATACAGAGAGCATCCCAGTGAAACAGAACAAGCAGTGGGATATATTTAACAAGCCATGCCACTTTCTGGTGGTAACCATTGCTGGGGATTTAAATGTACCACAGGCTGTCCTCCTATGCCATTACATCGTACGTAGAGGCAATACACAGAAAACATTTTTTATTCAAATAAAGCATTTTATCTTTCACTGATTTTATTATATAATAATTTGTTTCAATTTCTATTTTTTTCTTAGCCTTTTTATAATTTTCATTTTTTCCCCACAAAACAGTAAGCTCAAATCTAGGCTTCCAGTACATTGCACAGGGTTACATATGTACTGACCTGCTTACACTGTGACTGAGAGTTTTACAATAAGATCAAGGGACTGTGTCTTCTAGAACACGCCAGGTGCTTTACCTATATCCAGGGGAGGTTCAACTGGTGGGATGGCAGAGCTATTACCCTGGGTGCTGCCGCCTGGGGGCACGACCGCAGTCTCTCCACTAATGCCATCTAGTCTGATGGCCACCCACCTGCTCTTGCCAACTGCCGTTGCTGTCCTGTAAAGTGCTAACTCTTCCAAAAATGCCAGGTTGCCGTCGCTATTCTTGGATTATGCTGGCATTCATGGATGACATGGCATGCCACGGTGAAAGAATAGCAACTGCAGCACACCTTGGTATTTGGCATACACTATCACTGCAAGCTACACCGCTGCACGCTGAATTGAAGAGTGTAGACACACACTGTGGCCTGGGCAGCCTTGTGTGTGACTGTGGGGTAGCGGACACACTTGGGAATAAGTTAAAATGTGTCATGCCGTTCAATGTTTTGTAAATATTGTAAAACCATGGATAAAATGAGCACTGTATTTTTTCCTTTGTAACTAATGATACTAAAACCCTAAGGGCTAAAACACACGAGCCGGCTTTTGCCGGCCAGGAAAAAGCCGGATGGCTTTTTCCCGTGCCAGCATTGTAATGAACAGTGTGAGGAGTAGTGTCCCTACACACTGCATGGCCCCGGCCCGGCTGCCAGGTTGCAGCCGGAACTATCCACTGGAAGGTCCGGCTGCTGGGCCATCTTTGCAGTCAGTGGACTGTGTGTGTGAAGGGGAGCTTTCACACAACTTTTTTTCCAAGCCGTGTCTGATGCTGCGCATGTGCACAGCATCACACACGGCTCAAAGCCGTCCTGTGTGAGAGACTCTGCCGGTTTCTCCCTGATGGCAAAAAGCCAGAGAAAGTTTGTCCGGCTTTTTACCATCCGGGAGAAACCGGCGCGTGTGTTACAGCCCTAAAGCTGGCCTGCTGGCTCATGCATGCGCAGATTAACAGAGACTGTCATGTGAAGCAGTCTGTTTCTGTTCCCACTTCAGATCTGTATCACTGGATGAATTAAAGCTCAGCTGCCATAGCGATACATCTTTTAAATAAATGCTGATAACATTTTTTTTTTCAAAGACACAATAAGCATCACAAAAACCCTGAGACACATACATATGTAGTCAGTACATGAATCATGGGTTTTATTAACATCCTGGAAGGGGTTCACTACGGCTGGCCGGCGGTCGGGCTCCCGGCGACCAGCATCCCGGCGCCGGGAGCCCGACCGCCGGCTTACCGACAGCTTGGCGAGTGCAAATGAGCCCCTTGCGGGCTCGCTGCGCTCGCCACGCTACGGGCACGGTGGCGCGCTACGCGCGCCACACTATTTTATTCTCCCTCTATGGGGGTCGTGGACCCCCACGAGGGAAAATAAGTGTCGGTATGCCGGCTGTCGGGCTCCCGGCGCCGGTATACTGAGCGCCGGGAGCCCGACCGCCGGCAAACAGAAGTCCACCCCCTGGAAGCAACTCCATGTGTGCAAAAAGTGTTTTCATCTGTGACAGGACTGTGATCACTGATTGTCTCGGCATGTTCTAGTGGAAATAGTTTTACTTTTTTTACATGTTAATGGTGAAAAAATGGACCAACCTAATGATTATATAAGACCTATTACCTAAATAATGCAATGCCATAAGGAACAGATAAAGGTGATCTAAAAGACCGTGAAGCAACATTGGTACTTTGGAGTTTATTACACAATGCTGTATCAACAAGCCTATGGCTGTATGACTGATGCGGATGTACATTACTAGTTTACAACATAATACACACACAGTTTCGGAATCCTTCCCCTTCAGTATACATATATAATGGGAAATGATTCATCTTCTCATTCTAGAGGTCTACTGTCCCTCATCCATCTACACAAGTTAAGGTATAACGCGTTCCTCCTATTTGAAACAAAATGCCTAATTCATGTTTCTGCGCTGCAGCCGATGTTCACACAAGTGAGTGATTATCGGCAGACTGCGTATGTGCTGCGATCATACAGGGCTTACGTCATGGTGCCGCTGCGATCCCGCTCACAATGAGGATTTCATGGGAAGGGATTGACAGGAAGTGACAGGAAGGAGGTGTTAGCGGGAAGGGGTTGGAAGAACACAGATGTGTCATGGCCATTTTCAGGGTGTGTATCTGCCATCAGCTATGTGCCACTAAGTACAAAAAAAACATGGCGCCTGCGCCGCTACTGCCAGGTCCAGTCTACGGAGCCACAGGCCAACCCTTAGACCCGATATTCCTGGTTTTTGCGTATAGTCTGCCAATGTGTACGCAATTGCGAATGAGTTTGTGATAGCTCCGGTGTGTGTCTTTTCATTTCTGGGCAGCAGCTTCACTTGCTAATATCAGCAGCTGCGAAGCTGAGAAAATTGCGCATGCTAAAGCATTTGCATACAAACATGAATTAGGTCCAAAATCAGATCTGACGTGCAGTGCTGGGTCCAACAGATCTGGATTGGCTGTTGTACCAATCTGAGAGTGAAGGTCCTGCACAAATATCTCTACCAGGGCGTTACCCAGAGGCATCACCGGGTGTGGTGACACCCGGTGCACGCCCCTGATCTCCTGCCGCAATCGCTGCAAAAAGGGGGCGTGGCCTTGTATTTAGGGGGAGTGGCTTCACAGGGATCCCAGAATCGTCACTCTGGAGGCGTGCCCAGCATCTCCGGAGATGCTGGGCTTACCCCAGAGCCAGTCTCCCTCCGCTGTCGGCTCCTCTTCTGTGACAGGAGCCGGGTGCTGTAGGAGACTTTCTCACTGCAGCACCTGGTTCCTGTCAGTGCGGAGGAGCTGACATTTGGTGTCACCCTCCTCCAGGCGTCACACCCGGGTGCGGGCCCCACTCCCCGCACCCGCCTTGTGACGCCACTGGCGTTACCACAATGTTATGGCTATATGACATTGCAGTTAATTCATCTATCTGAAATACAACCAATCTTCCTATGTAATATAATAGGTTACCCAAGTATCCTGTCAATGTGAGAATGTTCTGGTGTTTTCATTTTCCTATAATCTTTTATTTATAATGCTTATATGGTCCACATATTCATGATGTACAGATGGAGCCACGCTAACTAGGTGTACCCGGCTAGGTGCACCGCCGGGAACGAATGGGATGTGCGTGCTTCATAGACGTGCACATTCACTTGGAATGGGAGCATCTCTGTACGCTCAGCGGCACGCCGCGCACCCCCTTCTGCGATGCAGCCACACTCAATGAGCGTGGCTACATCTGTACTGTAGGGCCTGATTCTGATTTGGGAAGAAAGGAAGAAAGAGCCGTAACTTTGTACCCTGGTAAAAACCATGTTGCGATGCAGGTGGGGCAGATGTAACATGTGCAGAGAGATTAGATATGAGAGGGGTGTGTCCAAACTGAAATCTAAATTGCAGTGTTAATAATAAATCTGTCCAGCATTTGTGGGCTACATGCAGAAGCAGACAGTATTTACCCTGCATGCAAAACAAATGTAGGCCATCTATTTGCACCCCCTGCATTGCAAAATGGTATGTCCAGGTACACAGAAACTTGCTCTTTCTTACTTTATTCCCAAATCAGAATCAGGCCCATAATCTTATGATCCCCACCTAACAAACCTACCAAGCCCTCCACAATAAATTACCATCCTACATCAATTCCTTATACTCTTTACCCCAGTACCTATGCTCCCTGATTATTCAAATAATTTTCCTTTACCAACCTCCCTCTACTCTAACAATAATTCTCTTGCGCTGCACGATTACTGAAGTGCACTACCTCATCCTGAAACCACTTACCTCTTAGGAACATTTCTCAGTTCTGTAAATAGCCGGTATTATAACTCTTATTTTTTAGATAAACCTATCTACTTGCACTTCTATTCTTCAGGTAGGTAGAAGCTATGCTGGGTACACACTGGCCAATATATTGTTTGTTCATTTGAACACCCGATATCGCATGGGCTCGTCACCGGTGTGTACCCCCGATATGTCTGCACATTGTGCTTTGTGTACAGGTGGTCATCCAACCGCCTGTACACTCGCTACAGAGGCCGCCAGTGACTGATATCACAACTGGGGAGGCACATGTAAATGTCGCCCAGTTGTGATATAAGGCACAACACATCGGGACAACGATCACTAAGTGTGTATGCACTTACCGATCATCAGATAGGTCAGCGGACTGGCCTGTACTGCTGATCCATTGGCCTAGTGTGTACCCAGCTTAACAGTCACAGTTAGAAGCAATTGCCTGGGTACCATATATCTGACACACCCAAGAATACATATGCCAAATTGGCTAATATTGGGATATCGGTTCAGTGCTGTTGATGCTGTATAGTTCCTATATTTATAACCAAAGAAGAAAGTGGTCCACAAGCGATGTCACTAATATTCAGATCTCCTTTCTTGTCTCTCGACTGAAGACCAAAAGTTTAATTACTTCTCCATAGATTTCAATGAAAAGAATAAAACCGGAATGTCAGTCTCTAAGTGTTATTTCCTCTTTCTAGATAATCAACCCCTCAACTGACCTTAATAAGGTATGATGCATTCATCAAAAGGTATCTTTGATCTTCATTCATACATCCTATTCATATAGGTATAACACAGGGTTTCATTTCCCGTCGGGAAAGACACTCACCTACGTGATAGACCCTATTTTCACCAAAAGGTATCTTTACACCGTACTCCAAGGTGATGCCTTCCTCACTGAGTCACAGCCACCATCAGGGAATTTCCACAGCAAGTCGAAGAGTGTTCATAAAAGTATCATTTATTTTTACAAAAACAATGGAATCCACACAAAAAATATAAACATTTTAAATATATAAAAAAAAAAAAAAATAGTACTGGTAGTACCCCTAGAATAGTAATGGTTTGTTCCACCTTACACTCAAGGATTTCCGTTTAGTGCCTTTCAACCCCTTTCTTGGACTTGTTAGTCCTAGGGGGAATCTAGGTCAAACAAAAACAATTCACTTAGGGTGATTGGGTATTAAACCGGGGGTACTCCACTCCAACGCGTTTCGGAGCAAACTCCTTCCACAGCCACCCTGAGGAAGGAGATTGCTCTGAAACGCGTTGGTGTTGGAGGCACTAAACGGAAATCCTTGGGTGTAAGGTGGAACAAACCATTACTATTCTAGGGGTACTACCAGTACTATTTATTTATTTATATATTTTACATTTTTTATATTTTTTGTGTGGATTCCATTGTTTTTGTAAAAATAAATGATACTTTTCTGAACATTCTTCAACTTGCTGTGGAAATTCCCTGATGGTGGCTGTGACTCAGTGAGGAAGGCATCACCTTGGAGTACAGTGTTAAGATACCTTTTGGTAAAAATAGGGTCTATCACGTAGGTGAGTGTCTTTCCCGACGGGAAATGAAACCCTGTGTTATACCTATATGAATAGGATGTATGAATGAAGATCAAAGATACCTTTTGATGAATGCATCATACCTTAATTAAGGTCAGTTGAGGGGTTGATTATCTAGAAAGAGGAAATAACACTTAGAGACTGACATTCTGGTTTTATTCTTTTCATTGAAATCTATGGAGAAGTAAAGAACCTTTTGGTCTTCAGTCGAGAGACAAGAAAGGAGATCCGAATATTAGTGACAGCGCTTGTGGACCACTTTCTTCTTTGGTTATATATACTGTTTAAGGATTTGTGCCCTTAAGAGTTGGGACTGAGCTGCTGTTTGAGGCGCAAGTTACTTTTTCATCTTTTTAAATCTAGTTCCTGTATTTGCCTGGGGAATGGTTGTCACAGTAAGGAAAATGTTTTATGGTCAGGAGATAAAGGGGGTAATTCAGAGTTGATCGCAGCAGCAAATTTGTTAGCCGTTGGGCAAAACCATGTGCACTGTAGGTGTGGCAGATATAACATTTGCAGAGAGAGTTAGATTAGGGTGGGTTATATTGTTTCTGTGCAGGGTAAATACTTTTTACACTGCAATTTAGATTTCAGTTAGAACACACGCTACCCAAATCTAACTCTCTCTGCACATGTTATATCTGACCCCCTGCAGTGCACATGGGTGGTCATTCCGAGTTGTTCGCTCGCTAGCTGCTTTTAGCAGCATTGCAAACGCTAGGCCGCCGCCCTCTGGGAGTGTATCTTAGCTTAGCAGAATTGCGAACGAAAGATTAGCAGAACTGCTACTAAAAATTTTCAAGCAGTTTCTGAGTAGCTCCAGACCTACTCCTACATTGCGATCACCTCAGTCCATTTAGTTCCTGGTTTGACGTCACAAACACGCCCTGCATTCGGCCAGCCACCCCCCCGTTTCTCCAGACACTCCTGCGTTTTTGCCTGACACGCCTGCGTTTTTTAGCACACTCCCGGAAAACGCTCAGTTACCACCCAGAAACGCCCCTTTCCTGTCAATCACTCACCGATCAGCAGTGCGACTGAAAAGCGCTGCACGAACAACAGCAAAACTGCTAAGTTTTTAGTTAAATAACTAAGCGCATGCGCGCTGTGTACCATGCGCATTTAGCAACAAATCGCAGCATAGCGAAAATCGTCAACGAGCGAACAACTCGGAATGACAACCATGGTTTTGCCCAACTGTTAACAAATTTGCTGCTGCGATCAAGGATAGCAGACTTGGATAGGTTTATTATAATAAAGGATTAGTAAGGGGCAGGATTCAGTATCCTGTAAGGCAGGATCAGTACCAAAGGGTTGGGGCAGAGGCGCAGATAAGGACAAGGCAGCAGGAACATGACTTGGCAGGTGTACAATGCTCTAGCAAAGGATGAAGTGATAAGGTTTGGCTTATATAGACAGTCGGGGCTTGGTGCTAGACCATACTATATCATGAGGCAAGACTGGGCTGGTCACAAGGCAACAAGCTGACCAGTAGCTCAGCTAGCAGTGCAGCAGTCTCCAGACACCGAAGCTAGAGCTTAAATCCTGACAATGGGAATAGAAATGCAGCCAAGTTACTCATCTTAATGTATTCAATTAATAGGAGGACGGATAGGCATATAAGTCACCAGGACATGTAATGCTGAATAGTCTTCTAACTGCCATGTAGTCAGGCTTTGCCTACTGCTGATCACATGGATGCTATGGGCAACTTCCCTATTTGTCCTACCTGTGCAATATGCCTCAATTGAAATAAATTGGGAAGTGGCTGAGAAGTTGGTATATGGAGGAGGGCTGAGCTGAACAGATTTCTCTATTTTATTACCAGTTATTTATATAGCGCACACATATTCCGCAGCGCTTTACAGGGAATATTTGCCCATTCACATCAGTCCCTGCCCCAGTGGAGCTTACAATTTAGATTCACTATCACATGTACACACAGACACATTCCCTAGGGTTAATTTTGTTGGGAGACAATTAACCTACCAGTATATTTTTGGATTGTGGGAGGAAACCGGAGAACCCGGAGGAAACCCATGCAAGTACGGGGAGAATATACAGTTAGGGCCATGGTAGGAATCGAACCTTTGACCTCAGTTCTGTGAGGCAGTAATGCTAACCATTACACAGTCCGTACTGCCCTGACCAGCTGCATGTTCTTCATTGGAAATTGGCTTCATCTCAATGGAAACTTGAAGTTGTGTTTGTGGTCAGTGGAGATGGTTGAGTGGCTGACATAGTAACCAGGAAGCATGGCTATCCCTGGCAAAGCACACAGCGCATCAGCCTAGTGCCACTGATGGAGGGAGAACCGTCACTGATAGTATAGAGCCACTCGGGACACTGAGCATAGCTCGGCCCCCTGACACCTGTAAACCCTGCCCCCAGGTTCTGATTGGCCCACAGACCAGTCAGTGAAAGTACAGGAATGACCATCGGTTTGTGAATCCATCAATGGTCATCTATTAAATAGTATGCAACCATCAATGGACACCTATCATTGATGTTAAACACACCAATGGTCATCTCTACTGTGTCTCTCCCCACAGCTGGCTCAAGTGTGCATACGGGAGATCTCGCTACTATAGTGAGATCTCACATGTAGCACAGAGCCGGCAACCGCCAGAGTTAGGGACAGCACTGTCCCTGCTGTGATGTATGAGCAAAGACACCTGCAGCTCTCGAAATAGATAGCTGCAGGTGTCAGAATGGTTAGTGCCACTGACCGTTCATACATTGCCCTACATTTCGGCGTGCTATCTTGTAGATAGCAGTACCGATACAGACATAGCATGCATGGGGGAGCAGTATTAGTGCACATAACATGTGCTGATTCCACGTCTCCCCCATATCGGAGGATCAAACATCTACCCCTTGGTATTTAAAATGAAAACCGGGAGAAAGAACATACCTGGTCTAGTAACTAATGGTAGATGTTTCCAAAAGTTATTTTAGTGGGGCTGACTAACCACCCATGGTGGATCGCTGTGCTTGTTTTTAACATAACATTAACTCCATTAAACACATGGTCATTGACCATGTTCCGATTCCAAGCAGTGGAGGGAACAGATAAATATATTATTATGTTTGGAGCCATAATGGATTAACAGACTGTGGCCTATCAGTCTATATGGTCCTAATGAGCAGCTTTTTACTCTTTATCCATTAGGTCTGCTGTGACTTTGATAATAATTTATGCTTATCCTGAATATGATGGCGTTCCACTGGCGTTTCTATAATGGGTGCAGTGTGTGCGGTGCACAAGGGCCCCTGAGTCCAGAGGGGGCCCCCACCGCACATGCTGCTCCCATTTTCGGAATACTCATCCCTATGGAGTCCCGTGGCGATGTCCACGGCGGTGTTAAAATTCAGTGAAAATGGCACAGCGGCCATTTTCACGGAGTTCTGCGCATGCGCAATAGAGAAATCTCAGGAAGAATGGCCGCCGCGCCATTTTCTCGGAGATCTGTGCATGCGGAGGCTGCACCCGGGCCTCCTCCTCTCTTAAAATGCCCCTGGTTCCCCGTTTTTTTATCTAAAATATATTTGGTATAAAGGTTTAAGTTTAGGATACCTCATTTTATTATATATATTTACTACGTTTCTATCTTTATAGTATTAATACTAATGCCTCTCACTTATTTAACATTACTATCTGATATGCTATGCCAACTGATTTGCTAGATATGTTACATTTATGCCAGCAGTTACTGGCTTCAGGTATTTGCTACATGTACTTGTAACCTACATCCCTGTGAGCCGTGTGTGATTAGCTATGCATCCGTACACTGTATCGGGAAACTCTGACCCTAGCCACACAACCCCAATCACGGGCAGTTTACTGACCAACATCTTTATCAGTCTGTTGATCTCATTGCTGGCCGAACCCCTGGCAGTGTTGCTGCATCATGGACATTTATAGTGGGTGTCGTCTCAGGGCTTGCACATTCCAGCACATGATAGTACAAATGGGGAAGGTTGAAAGGGATCCGGGGGTGAGGGGGGATCTGGTTTAGGCAGTACAGGGGAGGTTAGGATTAGGCGGGAAGGGGAGGGTTAGGATGCGGTGAGGGAGGGGTAAGGGTTTAGGCCCCACCAGAAAGGGTTAGGCTGCAGAGGCAGGAAAGTATGCGGGGTAGGGAGGGTTAGGGGGGTAGGTGGTTAGGGTTAAAATACTCACCAAACAGGTGTCAGTATTCTGACTGCCGCCATCCGAAGTGCCGGGATCTCAATACCATCCGGGTGATACTAGCATTTGCATGTTATCATGGCTGCAATAGCGTGCACCTCTCAATCAGACCCTGTATGTGTTGTTTCAATATACTGTACTGATACATGCTGGGATATTTCAATATTACCGTAATCATCATCCTGAGCCATTACTATTTGGGTATGCTTTAGATGCAATATTGGTTTTGTATATTTGTATGTGCCTTATATTCTTAGGGTTTATCTTATTATTATGCACTTTGTTTTTTGTTTGCAACTTTGCAACGATATTTTTGTTTTGGGTGGGTTATTTTGTTTCTGTGCAGGGTAAATACTGGCTGCTTTATTTTTACACTGTAATTTAGATATCTGATTGAACACACCCTGCCCAAATCTAACTCTCTCTGCACGTTATATCTTCCCCCCTGCAGTACACATGGGCGGTCATACCGAGTTGTTCGCTCGCTAGCAGATTTTAGCAGCATTGCACACGCTAGGCCGCCGCCCTCTGGGAGTGTATCTTAGCTTAGCAGAATTGCGAATGAAAGATTAGCAGAATTGCGAATAGAAAATTCTTAGCAGTTTCTGTGTAGATCGAGACTTACTCCTACACTGCGATCAGCTCAGCCCGTTTCGTTCCTGGTTTGACGTCACATACACGCCCTGCGTTCGGCCAGCCACTCCCCCGTTTCTCCAGACACTCCCGCGTTTTATCCTGGCACGCCTGCGTTTTTCCGCACACTCCCAGAAAACGGTCAGTTTCCACCCAGAAACACCCACTCCCTGTCAATCACACTCCGATCACTTCAATGATGGAAATTCTTCGTTCGGACGTGAGTAAATATACTAAGTTTTGTGCTAAAATACTTAGCGCATGCGCACTGCATACCATGCGCATTTTCGCCTTAATCGCTCCGTTGCGAAAATCAGCAACGAGCGAACAACTCGGAATGACCCCCATGGTTTTGCCCAACTGCTAACAAATTTGCTGCTGTGATCAACTCTGAATTAGGCCCATTGTCCACATATAGAGAAAGTAGATGAGATTTCAGAATGTGGTATTGTGTACTTTTTACATGACTTTCAAATTAGGAGACTTATTGTATACATACTTACTGTAGGTTTCTATGGAATTAGGGGGGCAATTATTGGGTCCTTACGGAGAATGGGCCAATATTTCTGCAGTGACTTTCAATATCTTTATATTGGGTATTGAAACCTGTAATAAAAGACCATTCAGAGCCCCTTTCTTCCACTTTTATTTAGGTTCTAAAAGTGTCTCCCTCTCCATTCCATTTGTTGAGTTCAAACCTGTCCCTCATTTCTTTAGCTTGCGTTAGGAACACGTCTGGTTCTGTGCAGTTCCTTTTCCGTCTTCTCAGTTGTCCCACTGGTATGGCGTCCAACCATTTTTTGTGATGGGAACTGCTTATATGAATGCATGATTACTCACCCACGATCTTGCCTTAACATTGTTTTATACATAAAACTACCTGTTAACTATTCTCAGTTAATGCCTACTACCTCCAAACCATCTTAACTAACCACTACCTTCTACATCCACTCAGCTGCATCAATGGCTGAACCTGCCTATAAAATATCTCTTCCTCTGCTTGTCCTTCACTAATAGTTCTTCTTCAGCCTCTTATACATTATATGGCTTTTAAGTAATAGCCTGCACGTTGCAGGAGGCGGCATGATTCCAAAGATTCTCTTTAACTTCTCTCCTCCCACTGAAACTATCCACTCCTGCTTTAAACATGTCCTCAGTCTAAAAAAAAACCCTTGCTGTATCTCAACTCCCTCTACAACAACCACTCTATCTCTCCCCTCCCATTTACCTCCAAACCCTTGGAACAACTTGTCTGCTAACACCTGTAGACCTTTCTTTCCTTCCAGTCTCCCGTTTATCCACTTGAATCTGACTTTTTGCTCCCCTCATTTCATGGAAACTGCCCTTACCAATGACCCTCTAACCGCTAAATCTAAGGGTCAGATTTCTGTTCTAATACACCTTGACCTGTAAGCAGCCTTTGACACTTATGATCAACCTCTGCTAATTAAAGCCCTCAATTCTCCTTGGGTTCGATAACACTAACCTGTCATGACTGTAATCATATCTTACTGGATGTTCCTTCTCTATCGCAACCTCCCGCTTTCTTCCTCTTCCCCAAGGCTCTGTAACCTTCTATTTTATACACCTTTTCCCTGTTGATCTCATTAGACCTTACAGTCTACAAAACCATCTCTAAGCTGATGATACACAAATATACTTGTCTTCTCCTGACATCTCTGCATCCATCATCTCTCGCATCCAATTTTTCTCTTCCACCTCTTCATGGATGACCAAGCTCCCCCTTCTCACCTCCACATTCCTTCTATCTCCAATTTATTCACCTTGCAACATCTTGGGGATCAAACCATCCTTACCCTGGAAACTACAAAATGTCTTATTCATGCCCTTGTCATTGCAACCTTCTGCGCTCTGGTGTTTCTCTCTCCCCTTTTAAATCAATTCTCAGTACCGCTGCACAACTCATCTTCTAGTCTTGTCACTCTGATTTAAAATCTCCTTTCCTGGCTACCCTAATGCCAGGAAAGGAGATCTCCTGGCATTAGGGTAGCCAGGCATTTCCTGGCACCAGTTTAAGCTCCTTCCCCTCAATCACTCCTCCCCCTCCAACATCTCTAACATTATCTCAATCCTCAATGCCTCTTACCCTGTCTGCTCTTCCTCTGATTGCTGCCTTGCCTCCAAACAGAAGTATCCTCACACTACAGAATTTAAGGCTTTTTCTGTGTGCTCTCTTCTAGTTCTCGCTCCCTGCTCTATCGGGGAGACTTGATTCAAAAGTGCCCCGAAAACACACTTTTTATTAAAGACTATGAGGTCTCCTTATATTTTTAACTCATGTCCTCTGCCCCCCCCTTTGCATCTCCTATCAGTTTACTGGCCAGCTTCTCCTCCAGACTAAGTTCTCTCTAGTAGGGCCCTCCAATCTCTTGATTCTCACCCTGCATTATCACATGACCTATAGTGCACTGAAGCTCACATAACAGACTGTAGTCAGTTCTATTTGTCTTTCCAGACTACTGACTCATTGGGTGCTACTGTTAACAACTGTCACTCAGTTGTATAATTAACTCACTATTTGATTCCTTCCATGCACGGTCTGGTTTTACCTTTTTACGCTTGATTATGTTTATATCATTGTCATTTTACAGTGCTAGAGACACTGGTGGTATCATATAAATGAAAAATAAGAATGCTGGACTGTCATTTGATGCAAGTGTGGATTTTGCTGAGCATATCTTTGTGAGTAGCGTATGTCTGTATTTTCATGCAGTAGGCAGAAGTATTGACTGGAGGTGCCAGTGGACCGAATTTCAGGAAGCTAGTGCATTATATTTGGTAACCCAGTGATCACCAATCCCATTTTTTGTGGTTCACATGAAGTATGGCCAATATAGTGAGACTGCAGGTCTCATACTGGTTACTAGGCTTGGGGGCTCGTCCGCCCCCCCTCTCATAAGTAATATCTAATCATACATCAATTAGGTCAGTTTGGCAACCCTAATCCCCCCCCCTCGCAGCCTAACCCTAACCTCCCCGGGTGTCGCCTAGACCTAAATACACTCCCCCCCCCCACCACCACCTTACCACTATCCCAGCCACTATACTTACAGTCTGGATGCCGGCTTTCAGGATTCCGGCGTCAGTCACTTGACCTGTCAGGATTTTGGCTTTGGGATTCTGACTGCCAGGAGCCAGACAGTCAGTATCTTGGCCGCATCCCCATGACAGTTAATGATGCATGAGAATTTGTTCAGCAGGGGTCAAAAATGAATACGTTACCACAGTATCAGAGGGAAAAGAAATGTGTTACTACAATGATAGTGATAGAAAAAAGAGGGTGGTGGCTCACTCATAACCACATCCACACTGTGCAAGGTATGACCTCACAGCCTCTGGTGAACAGCTGCAAAATTCATATTCTGCCCTCCAAGTATAATCACAGTTTTGTGTACCCGTCAAATGAGTACCAGCTGCCAATACAGCCTTAGGCACCAAAAACGGCTGGTGCATCCTATGGCCTATATTTCAGTGTAAAGTGATCTTGAGCTGAATAAAGTGATGAGCTATACTCTAGTCCTCTATACTCCATACACTCGTGCTGTACTATATGTAGCAGAGATCCGAACAGCAGATAACCCTGAACACTTAGACAATATCTGACTGAGGCCTTTCATTTACTCTTCTGTGTTAATGTCCGTAAGTGCTAAAAGTAATCCTAGTTGCTTACAAGCCACAGATCTCTGCTCCATGGTGTCAGTACCAGAGATCATTGATGACTACACACTGATTAGTAAGTGAGAGTGTAACTGGCTCCAAGCATGTTAGCAGGAAGGCATTAGTATAAGGTATTGGTTACGTGTGAAAGGGACAGGGAAAGTATAGAGCAGAGGAGTATCTGACTGGTGATTTATGGGACTATTTTTTAAAGATATTGCTTCTGCAGGATTTTGGGGGAGAGATGTTTAATAAATAGCCTGCTGAGGGTGGTGCCTAGTGTGCAGATATAGTGATACACAGGGAAAAAAGGAACAGCTGCGCAAATGTATAAGAGCAATTGATAATAATTTATGATGAGCAGTTAATGATAAGAGCTGACGTGTAATAAAGAAAAATGTATTATATTAATACCATTGGTTATAACACTTTAAGTCTAAATATAAAAATCAATAAAAGCATTCATGCAAAGGATAAATGTGGCAACACCTTGATCAATGGACTATGTGAGCTGCAAAATAGTGTCTTTTTGTTAAAAAGAAGAACCACAGGGTCCGATAGTTAATTTTACAGAAGTATCCACAGTTCCAAATAAACAGCCAATCGGTGTATTGCTGAAAATAAATGCCGTGAGGGGGTTTCAAAGGCAAATGGATGCTGTAATTTTGCACGTGATTGAATACCTCTCCTAGGGCTGGTCCGTACCGAGCGTCCTCGGTATTGCGGTCCTGCAGTGCCCAGTATCCGTCTATGCGGCAAGGAGATGGACGTGTTGTAGCCAAGCAGCCAGCGATGGATGGTGCAATATCAGCAGTGTGCTGAAGGAGAATACCAGCGGCCGTGTGATGAGCCGGGATGTGGAGCCGGGATACAGGTGGCTCTATTAGCAGCTCTCTGCCCTGTAGGTAACAGACTCCGCGGCGTACTGAAGGGAATGACCGGCGGCCGTATGATAAGCCGGGATGTGGAGCCGGTGTGGAGCCGGGATATCGGTAGCTCAATAAGCAGCTTGCTACCTGATAGGTAACATGATCAAGGTGTGCAAGGAGGCGGGGTCCTGACGCGTTTCGTCACAAATCATGTGACTTTGTCAAACGTATATCAAGCCTCCAGAATTGTCAGTATTTAAAGCATAGGTATAATGATAAACATGTGTCAGCAATTAGCTTATCAATCAATCAATATAAAGGCAAATACCCGTCAGCTCAGGGGGAATTCGCTCTATGATAGTACAAATAATTATAAACACAATAAACAGGAATTCAATAAGCTTAATATATGTAATAAGGAGATAAAGATAAAAAAAGAATATAAATAGAGATAATATGTTTGTCTGAGTGTGCATAATTAAACATTGGAAACCAATAATAACAGATGATATATCAAGTATTAATAAACATGATAACAATCGAACTAGTCCAAAATAAGGATAATAGATATCTATGACCTCTGTTAAAATTATTATAACAGGTATAAATACAATAAACTGAGATATAAAATATTGAGATGTTGGGAATCGAACACCCGGTCATACCAAGAAGCATTGAGGTCTACAGTCAAAGAGTCGTCGGTATACCAGATGCGCCACAGGGCTCATCAGTAAGTTCCACTGAAAAGAGTGATGATAACAACTAACAAAATAACTGGTGTATATAGCAGCTGTATCATGAGATCGAACTGATAATATATTTATAAAGTATAAACGATAATTAAATTTGCTGATAATTAAATGGAGAAAAAAGAAAGATGAAATGGATAATATACAAAAAAAAATAGAAGATAAATAAATAAAGGATAAGAAATGGAGAATAAATAATAAAAAAAATTTTTATTATAAAAAAATTATATTGTAAATTATACCAGGTATCAATTATATTAAAGTTATATACCAGTAGAACAAAGAAGGTTTTTTCCTGTTTAAACAACGATATGGGTGTAGACTAAAGAGGGGGGATCATAGAAGGCAAATAGATGTTAACATGGATCCATTTCAATGGATTCATTCAGTCCTTCAGGGGTAAGGGTCCTCAGTTTGTGGATCCAATAATTTTCTCTGAGGCAAAGCTTCCTGTATCTGTCACCGCTACGGGCGGTAGGAAGTATAGTCTCAATGCCAATAAGTTTAATATCTTCAGGATTCTTATGATGTGTTTCTAAAAAATGACGGGAGACACTATGAAAAAGAAACCCTTTAAGAATATTGCGTCTATGTTCTAAAAATCTAATACGCAATTTACGTGTTGTTCTGCCTACATATATGAGATTACAGTTGCAGACCAACAGGTAAATTACGTAAGTGCTATTACAATTAATGAAAGAACGTATGTCAAATTGTGAGTGATTAGATGAGAAGACCACCTTAGAATTGTTCTGAATGTAAGAACAAGAAATGCATTGTTTAGCGCTGCATTTGAAGCAGCCAGTGATTTTTGGAAGCCACTGTGATGATTTGTCAGCAGTTGCAGTAAATCTAGGAGTTCTCTTAGCTGTAAAGAAACTAGGAGCAAGATATTGCTGTAAATTATTTGACTTTTTAAAGATAACCGACGGAGTATTACTTAGTTCAGTTCTGAGAATATGATCCGTAAGAAGAATGGAGTGATTGTTATGGATGATTTTCCTAATCTTTGAGGAAGAACTATTAAACTGAGACATGAAATGTGGTTGATCATGATCAAAATTACGCTCTTTTTTCTTCTTATAGGTCAGAAGATCGCTTCTGTCCAGAGAATCCACTCTTTCTCGGGCATTTTTAATAAGCGACATAGGATAACCTCTATTATAGAAAGAGAGAGAGAGATCATCAGCCTGTGTTATATAGTTATCTACATCACTGCAGTTACATTTAATACGTCTCAGTTGACCATAAGGGATGTTGTTTATAGTGATACACAGAGTGTGACTGGAGGTGAAAGTGAGCGTTGATAAGCACGGTACCGATCATGATGATATGGCCAGTACCTCTGCCTGGTGTGTAAATGGGGAAAGACACTGGGCAGCAGCATGAGGAAGGAAAGTGGAGTAACATGCATTGGCTGAGTCGGCAGGAACAGCAGGGAGATGACCAGTGACGTGTGGTCAGGTGAGGCACAGCATCTCGAGTCATACTACAGCATGCTACAGAGTTTTGACTATAAAAATGATAAATATTATAAATATCTTCTTTGTATTATTCTAATCAATGTTATAGTCAAAACTCAGGAGTAGACCTGAGTATGACAGGAGAGGCTCTGCTCCCTGACCTACCTTGTTCATACATCACCGATCAACACTCACCACATTTCCAACAGTACATACCCTCGGGTTCACAACTTCACATGTGCATACCTCCCAACATGACCCTCTCCAGGAGGGACAATATGCTCTGCTTCTGGACTTTTCTCTTAATTTATGATTGCCGGCACCTGTGTTAAACAGGTAATGGATAAGAAAGGTGTTTCAGCACAGGTGATGGCAATCATACAGTAAGAAGGAAGTCCAGGAGTCGAGCAATCTGTCCCTCCTGGATAGGGTCATGTTGGGAGGTATGCGTGTGTGTGTGTGTGTGTGTGTGTGTGTGTGTGGTAAATGCGGCTCTGATACTAGCCAGGGTAATTCTGAGTTGATCGCAGCAGGATTTTTGTTAGCAGTTGGGCAAAACCATGTGTACTGCAGGGGAGGCAGATATAACATGTGCAGAGAGAGAGAGATTTGGGTGTGGTGTGTTCAATCTGCAATCTAAATTGTAGTGTAAAAGTAAAGCAGCCAGTATTTACCCTGCACAGAAACAAAATAACCCACCCAAATCTAATTCTCTCTGCAAATGTTATATCTGCCCCCCCCTGCAGTGCACATGGTTTTGCCCAACTGCTAAAAATTTCCTGCTGCGATCAACTTGGAATTACCCCCATCACTGGAGATGATTGACAGCTGGTGTGAGTCAAAGAATGACCTGTATAAACACCTGGGGGTATGCAGCTAGATGGGCACTAGATCCAGTCTGCTGGTCAGATAGGAGAATGACAAGCAACAGGAATGATTATTATTTATGTTCTGCATTAGTGAGATAGGCAGTCTGTGTCTCTCTGTTTTGGAACTGCAAGCACCAGCAGGGATGTTTGCTAGGACTTGTAGTGGACTGCTGTCTGTGCATGATGCACAGCTTATATAGGGAAAGGTGGGTGTTCATGGTAGGCAGCTTGGGAAACATTTCTATATATGTGTGTACAGTAAATAGAATCCACTTTGGTAATAAAATGTATTAAAAAATGTTTGTGACAAACCATTTTAAAAAGGACTGAAACACATAAGGACAGATATACTAAGCCTTGGAGAGAGATAAACTAGCCAACCAGTTCCTGTCATTTTTCAAACACAGCCTGTAACATGACAGTTAGGAGCTGATTGGCTGGTACTTTATTTCTCTTCAAGGCTTCGTACGTAGACCCCATTCTGATAATTCATTCTTTTTTAGTGCCATTCATGGAATGGTAAAGGTCTTCTCAGCCTGTAATAGCAGCAATTCAACAAACTGATTTCTGCAATGGAGTTCACATTAAATGAAAGGATGACGAAAGCGGCCACTGACTAAACACAACAGTCCATAGACCAACAGTAATTCCATAATCACTGCACACATAAGGCTACAGCCACACATAGCGGCCAAGCGGGTCCCGTTCATCGGGACCCGCTTGGCCGCAAGGAGACTGCACATGGGCGCCCACACATGCGTGGTAGTCCCGCCGCGGTCGGACCGGATGACAGTATGTATGTGTTTACACAGTGCGGCTGTGCTGCACTGTGTTCTACTGAAATCCCCTGTGTCACTGGCTGGATCCTGTTCTGCGGCATCCTGCAACAGGATCCGTGTGCACTCAGAAACCCCCTTCTTGGCCGGCCGCTTTGTGTAGCCAGAGCCTAACACACAGGATCTGATTCAGAAGTGGACGCAGTTGTAGCCTACACGGCATCTTTATGCTAATGCTGCGACCAGTGTGCTTCCTACTGAGACACCCACTGGCTGGGGCGCTAATCCATTGCTGTGCGTATTAAGTCGCACCAAAGAAGATTGGACCAGCCCTATGGAGGTCCAGATTCTAAACATGGCCGCCTGTGTCACTACAACTGCGAAATGCACACGTCTGGCTAGCCGCCCCCCCCATCACCCAGAAACTCATGTCTCTGCATGCAAAATTGATTTGCGTCTTGCAGCAGTGACCATCAGAACCAGAGCCAGATTTACACCTCATGGAGCCATAGGCAGTTTGGGAGCTCCCTCCCTCAAAAAATCCATAGCACTATTTTCATTCCTGATTGCGAGCAGCATTGCAAAAGTAACTTGGCGCATGTGCAGTATGATCGCGGCGAGTACGCAGTCTACCAATACTCAGTTGCGTGAATATTGACATTGCATACAAATCTGAATCAGGCCCCAGGTCTTTTGAAAGTAGACTTAAAACCTGTGTCACATTTAAAGTCCAACATCACCACTTGCGTCAACCTTTGAATCAGGCCACAGACACATTACAATATGATTCAGCTACTAAATTCACAAATTCTAGTGCAGCTCGATCGCAAACGTGCACTCCCGGCGGGACTAGACGATCTGGCGCCTAGCCCCGCTACGGGGGTGCACAGAGACGCTCCCTTTGTAGTGAACGATTAGCGTGGCTCCATCTGTACGTGATGAATCTGCAAAAAAATAATGTTCCCACTTTTTTTGCCACATATACCCTACCTCATACACCCTCATACACCCTACCTGCAATATGAAGGTCATTCAGACCCTGGCGCTAATGTGGCTCGCATCGCAGTTTGCTGATTTGCTGATCACACGCAGCCGCTCCCAAAAAATAAATTGCCTGCTGACCACCCCTGCACTGCCAGGGGGTCAACCCTAGATCTGATGCGTTCGCAAGCGGCTCCACACATGCTGGGCGGCCTTGCCCTGGGCTGGGCGGCCCTTAGCATGTGCAGAGATGAAAGCAGCCATCTGTGTTCATCTCTGAATAACCACCTATGTCTTTACACATATACCCTACCTGTGCAATATGTCTTTACACATATACCCTACCTGTGCAATACTGTATGTCTTTACACATATATCCTACCTGTGCAATATGTCTTTACACATATATCCTACCTGTGCAATATGTCCTTACACATATACCCTACCTGTGCAATATGTCCTTACACATATACCCTACCTGTGCAATATGTCTTTACACATATACCCTACCTGTGCAATATGTCTTTACACATATACCCTACCTGTGCAATACTGTATGTCTTTACACATATACCCTACCTGTGCAATATGTCTTTACACATATATCCCACCTGTGCAATATGTCCTTACACATATACCCTACCTGTGCAATATGTCCTTACACATATACCCTACCTGTGCAATATGTCTTTACACATATACCCTACCTGTGCAATATGTCTTTACACATATACCCTACCTGTGCAAGGGATGCGGTCAAGATCCCGCCGGACAGGATCCCGGCGGTCGGAATACCAACACCAGGATCCTGACCGGCACAATCCCGACATTCTCCCTCTGCAGGTGTCCACGACACCCATAGAGGGAGAATAAATTAGTGTGCCAAACGTAGCGAGGCACCGTGCCCGCAGCGTGGCGAGCGCAGCGAGCCCTCAAGGGGCTGCGTTGCACTCGCCCCCCTGTCGGGATTGTGCCGGTCGGGATCCCGGTGTTGGTATTCCGACCGCCAGGATCCCGTCCGGCAGGATCTCTTACTGATTCCCTGTGCAATACTGTATGTCTTTACACATATACCCTACCTGTGCAATATGTCTTTACACATATACCCTACCTGTGCAATGTGTCTTTACACATATACCCTACCTGTGCAATAATAAGAATTTACTCACCGGTAATTCTATTTCTCGTAGTCCGTAGTGGATGCTGGGGACTCAGTAAGGACCATGGGGAATAGACGGGCTCCGCAGGAGACTGGGCACTCTAAAAGAAAGATTAGGTACTATCTGGTGTGCACTGGCTCCTCCCTCTATGCCCCTCCTCCAGACCTCAGTTAGGGAAACTGTGCCCGGAAGAGCTGACACTACAAGGAAAGGATTTGGAATCCAGGGTAAGACTCATACCAGCCACACCAATCACACCGTATAACTTGTGATAACCATACCCAGTTAACAGTATGAACAACAACTGAGCCTCAATCAACGGATGGCTCATAACAATAACCCTTTAGTAAGCAATAACTATATACACGTATTGCAGAAGAAGTCCGCACTTGGGACGGGCGCCCAGCATCCACTACGGACTACGAGAAATAGAATTACCGGTGAGTAAATTCTTATTTTCTCTGACGTCCTAGTGGATGCTGGGCGCCCGTCCCAAGTGCGGACTTCTTAGTAAGGACCATGGGGATTATACCAAAGCTCCCAAACGGGCGGGAGAGTGCGGACGACTCTGCAGCACCAAATGAGCAAACTCAAGGTCCTCCTCAGCCAGGGTATCAAACTTGTAGAACTTAGCAAATGTGTTTGAACCCAACCAAGTAGCAGCTCGGCAAAGCTGTAAAGCCGAGACCCCTCGGGCAGCCGCCCAAGAAGAGCCCACCTTCCTTGTGGAATGGGCTTTTACTGATTTTGGATGCGGCAATCCAGCCGCAGAGTGAGCCAGCTGAATCGTGCTACAGATCCAGCGAGCAATAGTCTGCTTCGAAGCAGGAGCGCCAACCTTGTTGGCTGCATACAGAATATACAGCGAGTCAGACTTTCTGACTCCCGCCGTTCTGGAAACATAAATTTTCAAAGCTCGGACTACGTCCAGCAACTTGGAATCCTCCAAGTCCCTAGTAGCCGCAGGCACCACAATAGGTTGGTTCAAATGAAACGATGATACCACCTTAGGGAGAAATTGGGGACGAGTCCTCAATTCTGCCCTGTCCATATGGAAGATCAGATAGGGGCTTTTACATGACAAAGCCGCCAATTCTGACACACGCCTAGCCGAAGCTAAGGCCAATAGCATGACCACTTTCCACGTGAGATATTTTAGCTCCACGGTCTTAAGTGGCTCAAACCAGTGGGATTTCAGGAAATCCAACACAACGTTAAGATCCCAAGGTGCCACTGGTGGCACAAAAGGAGGCTGAATATGCAGCACTCCCTTTACAAACGTCTGAACCTCAGGCAGTGAAGCCAGTTCTTTTTGAAAGAAAATGGATAGGGCCGAGATCTGAACCTTTATGGACCCTAATTTGAGGCCCATAGTCACACCTGACTGTAGGAAATGCAGAAAACGACCCAACTGGAAGTCCTCTGTAGGGGCCTTCCTGGCCTCACACCAAGCAACATATTTCCGCCATATGCTGTGATAATGCTTTGCTGTCACATCCTTCCTAGCTCTTATCAGCGTAGGAATTACTTCATCCGGTATACCCTTTTCCGCTAGGATCCGGCGTTCAACCGCCATGCCGACAAACGCAGCCGCGGTAAGTCTTGGAACAGACAGGGCCCCTGCTGCAACAGGCCCTGTCTGAGAGGCAGAGGCCATGGGTCCTCTGTGACCATCTCTTGAAGTTCTGGGTACCAAGTCCTTCTTGGCCAATCCGGAACAATGAGTATTGTTCTCACTCCTCTTTTTCTTACTATTCTCAGTACCTTGGGTATGAGAGGAAGAGGAGGAAACACATATACCGACTGGAACACCCACGGAGTTACCAGTGCGTCCACAGCTATCGCCTGAGGGTCCCTTGACCTGGCGCAATATTTTTTTAGCTTTTTGTTTAGGCGGGACGCCATCATGTCCACCTGTGGTCGTTCCCACCGATTTACAATCTGCTCGAAGACTTCTTGATGAAGTCCCCACTCTCCCGGGTGGAGGTCGTGCCTGCTGAGGAAGTCTGCTTCCCAGTTGTCCACTCCCGGAATGAACACTGCTGACAGTGCTTGTACGTGATTCTCCGCCCAACGAAGAATCCTTGTGGCTTCCGCCATCGCCACCCTGCTTCTTGTGCCGCCCTGTCGGTTTACATGGGCGACTGCCGTGATGTTGTCTGACTGAATCAGCACTGGTTGGTCTCAAAGCAGGGGCTCCGCTTGACTCAGGGCGTTGTACATGGCCCTTAATTCCAGTATGTTTATGTGCAGACGAGTCTCCTGACTTGACCACAGCCCCTGGAAGTTTCTTCCCTGAGTGACTGGCTTGCATCCGTGGTCACCAGGACCCAGTCCTGTATGCCGAACCTGCGGCCCTCGAGAAGATGAGCACTCTGCAGCCACCACAGAAGAGACACCCTGGCCCTCGGGGACAGGGCGATCAGCCGATGCATCTGAAGATGCGATCCGGACCACTTGTCCAACAGATCCCACTGAAAGATCCTGGCATGGAACCTGCCGAATGGAATGGCTTCGTATGACGCTACCATCTTTCCCAGGACTCACGTGCAGTGATGCACCGACACCTGGTTTGGTTTCAGGAGATCCCTGACCATGGTCACTAACTCCTGAGCCTTCTCCTCCGGGAGAAATACCTTCTTCTGTTCTGTGTCCAGAATCATGCCCAGGAAGGGCAGACGCGTCGTAGGAATCAGCTGCGACTTTGGAATATTCAGAATCCAGCCGTGCCGTAGCAACACTTCCTGAGAGTGCGCTACGCTGACCAACAACTGCTCTCTGGACCTCGCCTTTATGAGGAGATCGTCCAAGTACGGGATAACTGTAACTCCTTGCTTCCGGAGAAGTACCATCATCTCCGCCATTACCTTGGTAAAGACTCTCGGTGCCGTGGATAGACCAAACGGCAATGTCTGGAATTGGTAATGACAGTCCTGTACCACAAACCTGAGGTACTCCTGGTGAGGCGGATAAATGGGGACATACAAGTACGCATCCTTGATGTCCAGAGATACCATAAAATCCCCCTCTTCCAGGCTGGCAATGACCGCTCTGAGCGATTCCATTTTGAACCTGAACTTTTTCATGTAAATGTTCAAGGATTTTAAATTTAGAATGGGTCTTACCGAACCGTCCGGTTTCGGTACCACAAACAGTGTGGAATAGTAACCCCTTCCCTGCTGAAGGGGGGGTACCATTATTATCACTTGCTGGAGGTACAGCTTGTGAATAGCCATCAGGACTATCTCCCTCCCCGTGGGAGAAGCTGGCAAGGCGGATTTTAGGTAATGGTGAGGGGGCGTCACTTCGAATTCCAGCTTGTATCCCTGAGATACAATTTGTATAGCCCAAGGATCCACTTGTGAGCGAACCCACTGGTTGCAGAAATTTCGTAGACGCGCCCCCACCGCTCCTGGCTCCGTCTGTGGAGCCCCAGCGTCATGCGGTGGACTTAGTGGAAGCAGGGGAGGACTTTTGTTCCTGAGAACTGGCTGCATGGTGCAGCTTTTTTCCTCTACCCCTGCCTCTGGATGCACCTCTGACTCTCTTGCTTTTTTGAGAACGAAAGGACTGCATTTGGTAATACGGTGCTTTCTTAGGCTGTGAGGAAACCTGTGGCAAGAAAGTCGACTTTCCAGCTGTCGCTGTGGATACGAGGTCCGAGAGACCGTCCCCAAACAATTCCTCACCCTTATAAGGCAAAACCTCCATGTGTTTTTTAGAGTCGGCATCCCCTGTCCATTGCAGAGTCCATAAGACCCTCCTGGCAGAAATGGACATTGCATTTATTCGAGAGCCCAGCAGGCAAACGTCCCTCTGGGCATCCCGCATATATAAGACGACGTCTTTAATATGGCTAAGTGTTAGCAATACGGTATCCCTGTCCAGGGTATCCAACCCCTCTGACAGAGTATTGTCAAAGTCAGAAAAATGTCTCAATGCACGTTGCCATATTTGCACCGCACACTGGTCCGCGCTGCGCGTGCATGCGCTCTCCCGTGGATTCGCATACCCGCAATAACGTGCACTCGCAGGCGCGGTATGCGTATTTACGGTAGAGTTTATGTAGTCGTAGCGTGCGACTCATTCGTTACAAATGTTCACAATTAATGTAGTTTATAGATCATGGTCCCTTTGATAGATTCTGAAAGTTTGGTTAAAATACAATGTCCCAGATCTGAGGAATCCCTCTTTGTATCGTACAAAGGGTCTAACAGGAATCATACAGCAGTGTTTGGTACCCATCGGAAGAGTATTTAATTAGCAATATTCCGGTGTTGGTTTGGAGCGTATTAATCGCTCGTGCGAATAGTTATGGACATAAGAAGTTTATGTCCATTTCTATTATTTACACATACTCAGGTATGCGGCGGGAAACCCAGTTTCCCACCCACCTGAGCTGTTGGAAATCGTCACAGCCCACCTGTATGAATCACCCTATGACCTTTTGTTATGATACAGGGCCGAATTCCTTCGGCCAATGGACAATGGGATTGTAGGACCAGGAGATTGCATTGTGTGTGGGGCATAAATAGGCAGGCCGACCACATCCAGCTCTCACTCTCTCATCAACGGCTATCTGCTGATAGCCGGGAGCTGGATATCGAGGCGCAGGCGATCATACCCTTTGTGCGTAAGTTTCTCTCCGTTATCATTGTCTTTCTGTGAGCCAATTTCTCTCATCTCATCTCTCTCTCTCTCTCTGGTCTGTTCTCTCATATCTCCCCTAGACTAGGCTAGTATTGTATTGTATTAGATAGTATTGTATTGTATTTCATTTAGGTCAGAGTAGTATTGTCCTTTTGTATTTATTGTTTAGTTCTGTGGTTAGGAAGTCTCTGTTATATTGTAGTGTATCATTTGTACTGTTATCCCCTTTTACAAGTATATTAGATATAATACAGTTAATAGGCTTTGGAACCTAAACCAGTATCTGTGTATTTTCTATAGTGTTAAGTGTTCACTTGAGCGTCGGTGACGCTCAAGCAGCTTTGTAGTTAGTCAGGTTACACAAGGTTGCACTTACACCCTGTACTCACATTAAGGTATTCAGTGTATTTCATTGGTATAAGGTTTTATCATAAAGGTATAGTGTTGTGAGCGTCTGCATCGCTGGTGACCTCCTCGTGGTCTCGAGCGTAAGCTACGCCATAGCGAATCATTACCCTAGACATAACCAATAACGTGTCCTGTGATCGCTGGGCCGTGAGCGAACGTGACGCTTGAGCGTCTCGCCTACGGCTGAGCGATCGTTACGCAACTAGCGTACCATTACGGTACTTCTTAAGTAGACAGCGTACAGTGTTCTTAGCTTCATAAAGGGTTGTTTATACGACAAAGGAATTTAGCATTGTCAATTGCGGGCTCGTCCTATACTTCTCATATCTGCACTAGGTAGATCAGCAGACATTATCCCTCCAGCAAAGGGTGGGAGGTTGTCTCACAGTGCTGACGGGATAAGCGTCTGCTTCGCTTAGATAAAGAGTGCTGAAGGAATCCGGGAACCGGAAGTAAGAACAAAACGCTTGTGTCTTTTTAAAACTGTTTATTTTTCTTTTGTCTTGCGTACGCACGCATATATCTGCATTTCTGTTTCATTTTCGTATATCACTATTCCTGTTTGCCAATTTTATAGTTGATAGAAAGTGCTAAAAAGAGATTTGCTGTTATTTAATAGTAGAGGTGATAGTTAAAGTATAGAACAAACACACGGTTTGTCTGAGATACAAGGCAGTCAGTGTGGATTGCGGTAGATGATCAGGGATCATTTACATTGATAAAAATATATTGTGTTACGGTGGATCCTTTGCATTGCATACACGTGTCGCTAACAAAGACTAGCGTACGCAATCCAAAAGGCAGACGCACGCAGCGTACATTACGCAACGTAGCGTCCGGTTACGCCCACGTAGCTCAAGTTGTGATAAAGTGAAGTAACGCAAAGGCGATAATTAACGCACAGCGGTAGATAACGCGAAGCGGTAAATAACGCAAATCTATTTTTGGAAAATCTGAAATTTAGTTTAACAGATCCTGCTCCTAATTGGTAACACTTTTGGCCTAAAGACAATTTCTGCGCAGAAATAGATATAGAAACAAAAGTGTACTTGTGTTGAGTGAGTGTGTTTTGTATACAAAAGTTTATATAACTTTAAGGTGGAACCAAAAGGAAAGCCGGGTACTCGTCAAGGGACATACGTGTAAGTGACATATACGGTGGCCAGGGAGGCATCCCTGGTTAAATAATATTTGAGCATTAGAGTATAGCGGACCATAAGGTAACAAGACCAGGAGGTCATAAGGAACAAGACCAGGAGGTCGTAAGGTAAAAGGTCCGCTATAAAAGTCCAGTGGCACAACGCCTGGGGTGTTGGTGCAGAACCCATATAGGCCATACAAGCTCTGGCTGAAGGAATCGCAGCCGGAAACATAGATTCCATTGATCTTTCAGTACATGACAAGTAGTGCTCGTATACTGAACGATTGGACCGCACGTTATTGTGTGCAGTAGTTAGTAATCTGACCTAATACCATTAGAGTAAAGTGGTCACAAACGCTATCTGTACATTCTGACGTGATTTGTGTAATTTTTTATTTTTGGAAGGGAAGTTCGCTGGTCACTCAGGAACTATCTAACAACCCCAACTTTACTGGAAAGAGTAAGTGTCCTGCGGGTAACCCTCATATGTTCCAGTAAACTAAAGGTTCACAGGGGCCCTAGGTTGGGTCCAGCAGCTCTGGCTACAGTGATTGCAGCACAGGCCAACGTGGGCGAGAAGTAAGTGGGGTACTTGATAAACCACCACCGCCGGCCTGCCCAAGGACATCTTGGTTTGTTTGTAAGGGTTCGCTGAAAGCCTTGATATTCAAGGAGGAATAAGCAACGCCTGCAGATTATGGGGGCCATTTGTTCAGGTAGGGGGCGATCAACCCTGGTTCAGGTTGATTCTGTGAACCGACCAGTTGGGTCGGCACGATATGTAATGTGTGAAAAATATGGAATTCACACCGAATCTTTATGTGATGAATGGGAGAGAATGACTGTACAAGACAGGGACAAGTTCCCAAGAATAGGTAGCTTTAGTCCAGAAGTGTTACAAAATTTAAGGAGGAGGATATGTCTCGTAAAATCAACAAAGAGACGAATTCAACATCATGATTGTTTACAGTTATGGCACCAGGAAGGTGAGATACAGAGAGGTTTGGCTCTGGCGGCAGGATCTGGGGCAGTCAGGAAGTTGATTGCCACAGCTCCTCCTCCACCATACATTGCAGGAGAGAAGTTGATTGCGGAGAGAAACGCACTGGGTTGTAAAACACAAACTCTTAGTAACACTGTAAATGTTAATGATGTTAACCAAATAACTCATGCAAGTATTAACCCGTGCAAGATGTACCCTGTTTTGAACCTTCCTCAGGAGTGTGATCAAGAAGACGATTCAGCAACAATTTCAGCTCTCTCTCTTGCAGCCACCATAGCAGAGACCACAGTAGGCACAGCGACACCCACGAGATTAGTGAAAGCCCCTAGCGGAGGGATAGGTGAGGTCGTGTCAACGGGTAAGTACGGCACCATGCACTACACTGAAACAATTGTACCACAACAAGCTGTAGAATCTACACAGGAAGAGGCTGTTAGAATTGCTCCTGTAAGGGTAATAGCAGTTCCCAATGGAAAAACAGATGTGTCTGGAGCCACTCCCATAAGGAACATTGCCATGTACACTCCATTTTCCAGAATGGAATTAAGAACAATAGTGTCCGAATTTCCTGACCCCAGGAAGGATTTAGTTGCTAGCCAAAAATACATCAGGGATCTAGGTAACACCGTAGAACCCAACAACAAGGATTGGCAGATACTGCTAAGAGCTTGTTTACCTTCCAATGTTGATGCAACTCAGTTTTTAGCTGATTGTGCATTGGATAAAGATGTACCGCTTACAGACGTGTACAACAAGGATAATGTAAAGAGGATAAATTTACAGCTAAAGGAGTATTTCCCAGCCGTTGTTAAATGGAATAAAATATTTTCCATTAAGCAAAAGGAGTCCGAAACGGCAACAGAATATTTTCACCGGGCACTATTAGAAATGGCAAAGTACACTGGTATAGAAGACATTAAGACCAACCCAAACCATCGGGAAGTAGCAGTATCTGTACTGATGGATGGTTTAAAGGAAACATTAAAGACTAGGGTTCAGACCACGCAACCGTGCTGGCGAGGTCTGTCAGTGTCCGGCTTGAGAGAAGCTGCTATTGATCACGACAGAAACATCACTAGGCACAGGGAGTCGCAAAGTGATAAGTTGATGTCCGTAAGTATACAGGCGCTGACCACAAGGCAGCCTGCGTATGTACCACCGAATCCTGTGGGTAAGGCAAGTGTAATAACATGTTTTTCTTGTAACAGACCGGGACACTTTGCACGAGAATGTAGAACAAAGAATGTACAAAGATCTTTTAAACCCCCTAGACAACAACACAACACACGACATTGGGAGCAGGGTCCACAGAGGCGGAGTTTTGAGCCACATACAGGGGAAACAAAAAGATATCCCCCGAACAGAGATTGGCATGCCTCTGGTAGTTCCCAGCTAACTCCCTCACAAGTAGTTGCTGCCAGCGGGATTCTGGGAGGTCAGCATACCCAATAGGGGTGTGGCCATACCTGTAATCTGCAGCCAGTTAAGTTGATTGCTAGTCTTGGAAACGAACCAGAAATTGCAATCAATGTAGCTGGTAAAACTTTAAACTTTCTTGTAGACACAGGGGCGGCCAAGTCAGTGATAAATTCGACAGTGGGCATGAGAACCACTGGTAGGACAATTCCAGCCATGGGAGTAACAGGAGTAGTCCAGCACTACCCTGTTAGCAAACCAGCCGAGATTACAATAGGGCCTTTGCATACCAAGCATTCCTTTTTGCTGGCTGCATCTGCACCAACTAATCTCCTGGGAAGAGACTTACTATGTAAAATGGGTTGCGTCATTTATTGTACTCCTGAAGGTGTATTCTTGGACATTCCTGAGAATCACGCTCAGGAAGTACGAGACATGTTAGACTCCCCATCAAAATTAATGTCACATTCCATTATGACAAATAGGAATCCATCCCAAGTAGAAGAGATGATATCTCAGATACCAGAGTCACTTTGGACAAAAGATAGACAGGACACTGGATTAATGGCAAACGTAGCTCCAGTAGTTGTGCAAGTAAAAGATGGTAGGATAGCTCCAAAAATCCCACAGTATCCTCTGAAGCCAGAGGTGGAGTTAGGAGTTTTTCCCGTAATAGAGCGCTTGCTACAACAGGGCATTCTAGTAAGAACGTCCAGCACCGCAAATAGTCCCATCTTCCCTGTTAAAAAGAGTGGGGGGAGGGGTTACAGGCTAGTGCAGGATCTAAGGGGGATTAACAAAATAGTTGAGAGTCAGTTCCCCGTAGTGCCTAATCCAGCTGTCATCCTAATGCAAATTCCTCCCATTGCCAAATTTTTCACTGTTATTGACCTCTGCTCCGCTTTCTTTTCGGTACCTCTGCACCCTGACAGCCAATATTTGTTTGCATTCACATACAGAGGAGTCCAATACACGTGGACTCGGTTACCCCAAGGTTTCATAGATAGTCCAAGTATATTTTCTCAGGCTTTGCATGATTGTTTACAGTCTTTCCAACCAGACAGTGGATCAGTATTGATACAGTATGTGGACGATTTATTACTGTGTTCAGATTCACTGGAAGCATCTCTGAAGGATACGAAACAGCTCCTGTTTCATCTTTCAGACACAGGTCACAAGGTTTCCAAAGACAAGTTACAATTATGCCAAACTAAGGTAAAATATTTGGGACACTGTCTAACACAAGGACTGAGACACCTGACCGCTGATAGAATCCAAGCCATTAGAGACATGACACTGCCACAAACCCAGCAACAGATCAGGACGTTTTTAGGAATGTGTGGGTATTGCCGTAATTGGATCCCAGGGTTTTCCATATTGGCGCTACCTTTGCAGGAAATGGTCTCTTCAAACAAACCTGATCGGATTTCGCATACAGACGAATCTGAAACAGCATTTGAGAGACTCAAACAGTGCCTAACGCAGGCACCAGCACTAGGTATGCCAGACTATGGGAAACCCTTTGAACTATACGGAACAGAAAGTGCTGGGTGCGCAGCAGGTGTACTAACACAAAAACACGGTGATGCCAGCAGGCCAATTGCATACTACAGCGCCCAGCTAGATACGGTAGCGCGATCCCTCCCCACATGCTTGCGTAGCGTTGCGGCGATAGCATTGCTAGTGACAAAAAGCGAAGATGTCGTGCTAGGCCACAACCTCACAATCCATACACCGCATGCGGTATCTGCCTTATTGAATTCTGCCCAAACCAGACACGTCTCATCTGCAAGGTTTACAAGATGGGAATTGGCATTAATGGCCCCCGTAAACATCACCATAAGGAGATGCAGCGCATTAAATCCTGCAACATTTCTCCCAGGTGTGCCTGGTCAGACACAAAGGGTGGAAGGTGAGAGTGATGGGGAAGGAGGATTTAATGCAAAGGAAGATACACATGATTGTATGGAATATTTGACCCAAAATTTTACCGCAAGGCCTGACATCAGTGACAATCCACTGGAAGATGCAGAACTCACGTTCTACACGGATGGTAGTTGTCACAGACAGTCAGACTCGGGAGACTTGTGTACTGGATACGCAGTCGTAGATGACCAAGACACCATAGAAGCGGAACCGCTAGGCCCACCTCACTCAGCCCAGGTTGCTGAACTGGTCGCCCTAACCAGAGCATGTGAATTGGCTAAGGGTAAGTCAGCCAATATCTACACCGATTCCAGATACGCGTTCGGGGTAGTCCATGATTTCGGAGCGCTATGGCGGCTCAGAAATTTCATGACGGCAGCTGGTACACCGATAGCGCATGCAGCTCATATAAAAAGGCTTCTAACAGCAATACAGGAACCCGACAGAGTGGCTGTTATCAAATGTAAAGCACATACATATAGCCAAGACCCAGTATCCCTTGGTAACAGCCGAGCAGACGAAGCCGCAAAGCTTGCAGCTGCTACCCCCACACGGACAGACACCACACAGTTGATGGTATTTAATACCATCAACACACAGAAGTTGTGTGAGATGCAGAATCTGTGTTCCACACAGGAAAGAGCAGTCTGGAAGGCAAAGGGATATGGCCAGGAGTCCTCAGGGCTCTGGACGGATGAACATGGTAAACCGGTGGCCCCCAGGGCATACCTTCCATGTCTGGCTGAAGCAGCTCACGGGCTGACTCATCTAGGCAAGGAGGGGATGTGCAAATTGGTAAGAGCATACTGGTGCGCCCCAGGATTCTCCTCTCATGCAGGTAAAAGAGCAATGTCATGCCTTACCTGTCTGAGAAAGAATATTGGAAAAGCAATACCTACAGAACCATCCCATATCCCACCTGCCGGCGGCCCTTTCCAGGTAATACAAATTGACTTCATTCAATTACCCCCATGTCGAAATTTGAAATATGTACTTGTCTGTATAGATGTTTTCTCGAATTGGGTCGAGGCTTTTCCAGCAGCTACAAATACCGCTATGTTTACAGCTAAGAAAATTGTGCAGGAATTTGTATGTAGATATGGTATCCCTAGAATCATTGAAAGTGATAGGGGTACCCATTTTACAGGTGATGTCTTTCAAGGAATGTGTAAGTTGATGGGAATTGATAGTAAGCTGCACACTCCGTACCGTCCACAGGCGAGTGCGAAGGTCGAAAGAGTGAACAGCACTATTAAAAATAAATTGAGTAAAGTAATGGCAGAGACAGGATTGACGTGGCCAGAAGCTTTACCCATTGTTTTGTATAGCATCAGAACCACTCCCAGGTCCCCTCTTAATCTGTCTCCTTTTGAAATTCTGTTTGGTCGACAACCGCATGTCATGATTAACCCTCAGGATGATTTGAAATGTAACAATGAAGTAACTGTAAAGTACTTGATTAACATGAGTAAACAGTTGAGGAATCAAAATGATAATCTGAAGTTAATGATTCCTGATTTACCAGATAGTAATTGTCATGACATTGAACCTGGGGATTATGTAATGATACGAAATTTTCTACGCTCAGGTTGTCTTATTGATAGATGGGAAGGACCATACCAGGTCTTATTGACTAGCACCACAGCATTGAAGGTTGCTGAGAGAGAGACTTGGGTCCATTCATCCCACTGCAAAAAGGTTGCTGATCCAGAGAAGTCCCGCGATAAGGAACAGACGGTAGAGGTTGTATCACTGGAGTGTCTGTTCCAGGAGGATTGAGGCGGCACCTGAGCCTTGAAGACCGAAAGCAGTTGTCGACTCCCTTCTCCCTTTTATTGTTTTTCTCCACTTCCCAGCCCCTCTCCCTTAAAATTTCTTTTTCCCCCTCCTCATTCTTCTCTATTTCCTCCTCAAAGATGGACTTGCCCCAAGAGACTGTGATCCGGATTTTGATGTTAACCATGATGTTGACCAGAGCAGTCTGTTCCGGCGAGAGTACCATAGAGGTCGAAAGAGGTTCTGGAATGGGTTCCGATTATGATGATGGAGGCGTAGTTTTCCAAGATCAACCAAACCAACAAGCAAAGGCGAGTATCAGAAAACGATCCGATAGAAGAAATTGTGATGGATTGTTAGCTGAAGAAAATTGTATCTGTAGGCTCTGTGATAATCTGGTTGAAGATGGATGCATAAAGAAATGCCAATCTAGTTTTAATATCCATATAGACCGGCATCCATTGAGTGACTATCACTCCTTAGTGGGTAACGTGTTAAACCAAACAGATTGTTGGGTATGCTCTCAAGTACCTCAGGGTCACAGCAAATCAGGGCTAGTACCATTTCCTTTAACGTTAGGGGAGGTACTTGAGCTAAGTGGTGGGAGACCGGTGGACCGGAGGTTTAACATCTCCAGCCCTCCTAGTTTGAAGCTCCACCAATACCATGTGGATAGGTCCCTCTTATGTTTTAACATCTCCAATCCTAGAAAACCGGGAAATTGGGAAGTGTCATGGAGCAACCTTACCATGACCTTTTCACACAGAGCAGATAGAATGCCTACAGATACAGAGCTCGTACGCCACATAGCCAGTAGAGGAAAATCTTTTCGGTATCGATATACCTTAGGAAATAGGATTACTAGAGTTGGAGAGGTATCACCAGGATACTGTGCACATATCGTACAAACCGATACGTGCATTAAGCAGTTGGAAGAATTAGGGTCAGGAGATTTCACCTGGAAGGTTTGTAACATGGTCATGTCCTTCTCCGTCCCTTATGTTCTCCCCGATGATGCATATTTCATATGCGGGAGAAAGGCGTACAAGTGGCTAGCCCCAAACTCTGAAGGATTGTGTTATATTGGAAAAGTATTGCCTGAAGTGATGACTGTTACACATGACAAAATGAAGGACATACACCGTGGTGCCCAAGCCCCTTATACTCACACTCACTACGAGCACCGGGTTAAAAGACAACTGTCAGAAAGGTTAGAGCATCCGGCCTCTGATCTTATCCATGAATCCACCGGGATTCAGGTTCTGGTAGCGTTAGATTTCACTCGTACCGCTCGAGGAGTGATGAATTATAAATACATTTCCGCACTCGCCAATTTGTTAGATAATATCACTGAAATGTATGATGACACGTTTAGATACACTGGAAGAGAACTTCAAGCTTATAAAACAGAACTAGTTCAGCATAGGATGGTTCTTAATTATCTTACAGCAGTAACAGGCGGATATTGTGTTACATTGGCAACACAGTACGGCATAAAGTGTTGCACGTATATCACAAATAGCACCGAGGATCCGGTAGAGGTCATAGACCAAAAGATGGACGATATTCTCCAATTGAAGTGGGAATTTCGTCGAAAACACAATCTCACCCTTGCTGCTGTAGGTAATGAGCTGACTGGTTGGGTGTCATGGTTGAACCCGCGAAATTGGTTCTCCGGTTTAGGAGATTGGGCTCAAGGAGTCATAATGGATGTTGGAAAGTTTCTACTATGTATCTTGGGTGTCGTTATATCGATTGGATTGATATTTAGATGTGGGCAGGCTTTAATGAGGTGCAAACAAAGTACAAAAGTGATGAGCTTGAGGAGTGAGGAAACTGTAATTAACCTGGATTTGATTTATGACCCAATGATAGAAACCAGAATGTGATGAAAATGCGATTATACGGTCCGTTTCTTTCACCTGTTTTTCTGCTTTTCTCCAAGATACAAAGACCCCCTTGGACGAGGAAGCTGACGAGACGAGATGTATACAGACAACAGACAAGCACCAAAGAAGAAGATTTGACAACTTTAAATATGGACACTTGATGAACTTTGCCATGGATCCCCAGTTTCCCTAGTATTTTTAAACTCACGCTAGCCCAACATTTTTGTAAATCTGATGGCACTGACAAAGCTTGTTGCTCATGCCTAAGGAGCAAAACAGCGCAAAGACGACTCTCAACAGATACCGAACACAACTTCGACGACAGATGTACATTTCCCTGACATAGAATATCATTGCATTTTTCGTAAGTGTTCTTTATCTTCATCTCTACAACCCTCAGGTAACGACACACATAGACGATAGGGAATACAGGCACAGATATCAGCAACCACATACCTCCCCCATTCATGTATCATCAACTAAAATGTGCATCCCCATTTTGTTACAACCACAGCCGAAATGAGCTCGGTAAAGTTTGACAGCCCATCCACAGACCTGTACCACAGGATAAGAAGGAATTCAAATGTATACTTCGCAATACCTCGAAGCTTGATTTACCACACGTACGGCACGATGATACATGACCCTCCAAACATGGACTCATACACACATGCTTCTGCTTTCTCACTAGGTCATACCCTCTTCACACCTTCTCCTCTCTCCTCCCCTACCCAACCATGGAAATCAATTAACCCCTGACTTACATTTTTCTCCTTAAATGTTTTGTGGCAGTTATTATTGACTGCCAAAGGGTGGACTGTCAAAGTCAGAAAAATGTCTCAATGCACGTTGCCATATTTGCACCGCACACTGGTCCGCGCTGCGCGTGCATGCGCTCTCCCGTGGATTCGCATACCCGCAATAACGTGCACTCGCAGGCGCGGTATGCGTATTTACGGTAGAGTTTATGTAGTCGTAGCGTGCGACTCATTCGTTACAAATGTTCACAATTAATGTAGTTTATAGATCATGGTCCCTTTGATAGATTCTGAAAGTTTGGTTAAAATACAATGTCCCAGATCTGAGGAATCCCTCTTTGTATCGTACAAAGGGTCTAACAGGAATCATACAGCAGTGTTTGGTACCCATCGGAAGAGTATTTAATTAGCAATATTCCGGTGTTGGTTTGGAGCGTATTAATCGCTCGTGCGAATAGTTATGGACATAAGAAGTTTATGTCCATTTCTATTATTTACACATACTCAGGTATGCGGCGGGAAACCCAGTTTCCCACCCACCTGAGCTGTTGGAAATCGTCACAGCCCACCTGTATGAATCACCCTATGACCTTTTGTTATGATACAGGGCCGAATTCCTTCGGCCAATGGACAATGGGATTGTAGGACCAGGAGATTGCATTGTGTGTGGGGCATAAATAGGCAGGCCGACCACATCCAGCTCTCACTCTCTCATCAACGGCTATCTGCTGATAGCCGGGAGCTGGATATCGAGGCGCAGGCGATCATACCCTTTGTGCGTAAGTTTCTCTCCGTTATCATTGTCTTTCTGTGAGCCAATTTCTCTCATCTCATCTCTCTCTCTCTCTCTCTCTGGTCTGTTCTCTCATATCTCCCCTAGACTAGGCTAGTATTGTATTGTATTAGATAGTATTGTATTGTATTTCATTTAGGTCAGAGTAGTATTGTCCTTTTGTATTTATTGTTTAGTTCTGTGGTTAGGAAGTCTCTGTTATATTGTAGTGTATCATTTGTACTGTTATCCCCTTTTACAAGTATATTAGATATAATACAGTTAATAGGCTTTGGAACCTAAACCAGTATCTGTGTATTTTCTATAGTGTTAAGTGTTCACTTGAGCGTCGGTGACGCTCAAGCAGCTTTGTAGTTAGTCAGGTTACACAAGGTTGCACTTACACCCTGTACTCACATTAAGGTATTCAGTGTATTTCATTGGTATAAGGTTTTATCATAAAGGTATAGTGTTGTGAGCGTCTGCATCGCTGGTGACCTCCTCGTGGTCTCGAGCGTAAGCTACGCCATAGCGAATCATTACCCTAGACATAACCAATAACGTGTCCTGTGATCGCTGGGCCGTGAGCGAACGTGACGCTTGAGCGTCTCGCCTACGGCTGAGCGATCGTTACGCAACTAGCGTACCATTACGGTACTTCTTAAGTAGACAGCGTACAGTGTTCTTAGCTTCATAAAGGGTTGTTTATACGACAAAGGAATTTAGCATTGTCAGTATCTGTCCATGCTGCAACAGCACTGCACATCCAAGCTGAAGCAATAGCCGGTCTCAGTAGAGTACCAGAGTGTGTATACACAGACTTCAAGATACCTTCCTGCTTCCTATCCGCAGGTTCCTTTAGGGCGGCCGTATCCTGAGACGGCAGGGCCACTCTTTTAGATAAGCGCGTCAGGGCCTTGTCAACCCTAGGGGAGGATTCCCAGCGTAACCTATCCGTTGGCGGGAAAGGGTACGCCATTAGTATTCTCTTGGGAATCACCTCTTTCTTATCAGGGGAAGACCACGCTTCTTCACATAACTCATTTAATTCATGTGACGGGGGAAAAGTCACTGGCTGCTTTTTCTCCCCAAACATATTTACCCTCTTGTCAGGGACAGGGTCAGCCTCTGAAATGTGTAATACATTTTTCATTGCAATAATCATGTATCGGATGGCCTTAGTCATTTTGGGCTGTAATAGTGCCTCATCCTCGTCGACGCTGGAGTCGGACTCCGTGTCGACATCTTTGTCAACCAACTGAGATAGTGGGCGTTTTTGAGACGCTGACGGCCTCTGAGGCGCCTGGGCAGGCCCGGGTTGAGAGCCCGGCTGTCCCCCGGCAGCAACATAATCAAATCTCTTATGTAATGAGTTTACAAATCAGGTGTCGGCACCGACGGGGGCGACACCACATTTATCTGCACTTGCTCCGCCTCCACGTAACCCTCCTCATCAAACATGTCGACACAGCCGTACCGCCACACAGCACACACACAGGGAATGCTCTGAGGACAGGACCCCACAAGGTCTATGGGGAGACAGAGAAAGAGTATGCCAGCACACACCACAGCGCTATATACACAGGGATACACACTACCAGAAGTGAATTTTTCCCAATAGCTGCTGTAACAATACACCTTGTGCCTAAATGTATGTGCCCCCCCCTCTCTTTTTACCCTCTTAGTGCCAGGAGACTGCAGGGGAGAGCCTGGGGAGCGTCCTTCCAGTGGAGCTGTGAAGAGAAATGGCGCTGGTGTGCTGAGGAAGAAGGCCCCGCCCCCTCAGCGGCGGGCTTCTGTCCCGCTGTTTCTGACTAAAAAATGGCGGGGGTTTTACACATATACAGTCACAGACTGTATTATGTGTCTTTTTTATGCCAAAGGTATTCTTATTGCTGCCCAGGGCGCCCCCCCCCCCAGCGCCCTGCACCCTACAGTGACCGGAGTGTGTGGTGTGCAGTGGGAGCAATGGCGCACAGCTGCGGTGCTGTGCGCTACCTTAATGAAGACAGGAGTCTTCAGCCGCCGATTTCATCACCAACTTCTGATCTTCTGGCTCTGCGAGGGGGACGGCGGCGCGGCTCCGGGAACGGACGACCGAGGACCTTTGCCTGTGTTCGAACCCTCTGGAGCTAATGGTGTCCAGTAGCCTAAGAAGCGCAACCTAGCTGTGAAGAGGTACGTTTGCTTCTCTCCCCTCGGTCCCACGTAGCAGTGAGTCTGTTGCCAGCAGATCTCACTGAAAATAAAAAACCTAACATTACTTTCTTTACTAGCAGGCTCAGGAGAGCCCACTAGGTGCATCCAGCTCTGGCCGGGCACAGATTCTAACTGAGGTCTGGAGGAGGGGCATTGAGGGAGGAGCCAGTGCACACCAGATAGTACCTAATCTTTCTTTTAGAGTGCCCAGTCTCCTGCGGACCCCGTCTATTCCCCATGGTCCTTACGGAGTCCCCAGCATCCACTAGGACGTCAGAGAAATGTCTTTACACATATACCCTACCTGTGCAATGTGTCTTTACACATATACCCTACCTGTGCAATATGTCTTTATACATATAATCTACCTGTGCAATATGTCTTTACACATTTTTCATGTTTTTTCTTCAAATAACTACAACATTTGAGGGCAGGGAAAGAGTCAACAAGCATTATACATTTATTTTAAATTTCTCTATAAAAGCTAGAATCCACACTGAAAACCCCCCCAACACATTTACCCTAATGTTAGAAAAATATCTAACCCTTTAAAAAACTGCAAATGAATTAACAAGATCACCCTAACCCTACAACCCGCAGCCTGTCTCTGGGACAAGTGGTCCATTTGTAGAAACGTTACACATTTATCACAAAATAATTTCTTTCCCCCGATCTGTTTGTTTAAGCAGACGTGGATTAGGGGCTTAGTTAAATGTCACTGAAAAGGTCATCAGGATCTGGAGTGTTTTTTGATGTTGGTAGAGGCGTTTGTTCTGATGAAAGATTCTTGCCAGTTGTCTTTGAAGGGGCTGCTTTACGTCTGCAAGAATAATGAATAAGAAATTGGTTACATTTTATACTTAATACATTTTGTATCATCAACTAATAGAACAAACATTGTGAAAGATACTTACAGCATATAAAAGTTATCTGTTGGAGCATTTACTGTAAATAAGTTAAACTACGTGCAATGTTTCTATGGTTGCATTTTATCTAATATAATATGTATAGAAAAAAAGAGATCCAAGAGATCTGGAACCTGAAACTGTACTTGCAGTCGTGTATTTTCCTGGAGTTCATCACTGTGGTGACACTGGCACCGAAGATTGCGAGCTTCCGATGCTCTCCACTAGGGATGGCCCCGCCCCCTTTTAGCTGATTGGCCCACTGCGCCCCAACAGCAGGGATTGCCATCGATGGTGGAAACATCAGCGGATCTCTGTCAGTGGCTTCATGCAATGAATTTATGCACTGATGGCACCACCAATGGTTAACCATTCGATGGAAAACCCTACTATCGGAAATGGTTTAGACTAAACGTTCTATGTGGAATAGCAACTTTACTGAGAACAAAGTACTTCATAACAAATTGCAAAGCACAAAACGTACACCGGTATCTGTAAATAAAGGTTTATAACAAATCGCTTGACTTATATATAGTATCATTGGTTTTACTGTACTTTAGGACCAAAATGCCAACTTAAGGCACATACACTGGGGGGAGTTTGAGCTCAAAGTAACTCACTTTTGGCATTTTGAGCTACTTTGAGCTCAAAATCTCCTAGCGTGTATGGGCGGGCGATGAGCGGTGAAGCACGCTCCCGCATCATCGCTGGCCGCCGCCGTCCATCGGCTTGTTTTACAATCTGAGTGAACCACTTTCCTCAGTCTCCTAGTGTGGAAAGTGGTTCAGCACCGTTAACATTGCTGGGCCAGGGTGAAAATCGTTCAGTGTGTATGCACTGAGAGATTTTCCGCCCAGCGATGTTCACATCATCGCTCTGCATACAAAACCCCCCAGGGTGTATGCACCTTTACACAAATCACAGTTTAGGGCCAGACTTCTGATATTGCACAAATGTCTGATGTTTTTCAATTGCGCATATGTCTAAGCAGCTAGTCACACAGTGCATGCATCCCACAGTGCCTACACACAGCCACAATAGCATTTGAGATGCACAGTCTCAGTATTGGAAATGGACTGCACATTACTGGGCAGGGACTGGAAGGTGGCTATTCAGACGCCCAGAGATGGGCGTGTCATAGACAGGTCACATAACTGGTTGTGCCCTCAGACGCTTATTCGCTTACACTGGAGGCAACACTCTGAGGGAGAATCTGTACAGCAGCTGCTACAGTAGTTTTGATGCGCATCCTATCTAAAGATGCACCAAGCGGGATTGCTGTATCTGAATACGCACACAGTGGGCTCTCAGTTCTTGCGCACTCGGTTGCACACATGAACATCAGGGGAAAGGCTTTTACTAGCATTAGCATAAAGTCTTAAAGCGTTTGCACCAGCTCTTGGAGTGTCAGACCACTGGTTAGGAATTTGTCTGAAAAACATTGTCAAAAGATGTGCCATATATTAAAAATAAACCTTTAAACAATGTACTGTATCAATATTTAATAAACTACAGGATATTGAGGAATGAAATTTAGCATGAAATAGTATAAATAGTAAGAAGTCAAACCTGGACGAGGCAGCCTGTGTTAGCTAGCGGCACTCTGGGCAGATACTAATAGATTCAATGAAAATGATAAATCACAGAGCACTTAAAAGCTCAAATAGGTTTTGGCACTTGTATACCTCTAATCTGCTTTTAATCTTCTCCTTGGCCAATTTGGAACTGGCTTCTGGAAGGGAACTGAAATCTATCTCTTGGAGACAAGCAGCTTACCAAAACATGCAGAAAATCTGGCTGCTGTAAGTAGATGTTTAGACATATATCCCTAAATAAAAATACAGGCCTTTTCTTACTACTCATCCTATCCACTGTGAAGCATAATTACACCAAATAAAAAAAAGAAATATGTTATTTAGGGTTTGTATCATTAAAGGCTACAAGGATTAGACCTACATCCATTTTTATTTAATTTGCAGATGGTTGCAGGATCTTCCCATAATCTGGTCAACAGCTACTGGTGAGAGTTGTCATGTGAGAAGTCAGAAGATACAGATATTCCATCACACACTACTGTCACAGGCAGGGTGATGCAGCTAGGCTGTCCTTGAGTACTAGCTGTCTGTGATAATCAGTGGGCAGAACGCACAAGAAATGACGGAGACGCCAGTGGCGCAGCTATACTGGCTGCAGGGTGTGTGATGCACACTGCACCATACTTATCTATCTCCCAGAATGAAACTCAGGTTGCTCTCCTGGATGCTCAGAAAAGTAGTAAAGTCTCCAGGAGCCAGCCTTTGGCCTCCCGGCACACACCCATTTTCCAAGGATAGTAGGCGGTACAGTCGAACACTGACGCTATTAGAGCTTAACTGCATCATTGTGTATCCATCTCTCCTGACTCTCTGCCTCATGCCTTGGTCATCTCTACCCTGCTTACTTCCTGCCCTCTGGCACCCTCCTCGCGCCTCATGTCACCTGTCTCCCCTCTTACCCTAGATTGTAAGCTCCTTGGAGCAGGGCCCCCTTCCCTCCTGTTCTCACAGCCCTCTTCTCTCACCCTTCTACTACAGCCTTCACCTCTTGATCATTGCTGTTCATCTCTTCCAACAGCTGCACTCCCCTAGTAATATGCCAGTTACTCCTTTGCTTACTTAACATCCCAGCTGTATTGAGCATTGCGATTTGCTGCACTAATTGTTACTTGTTCTCCACTTTACAATGCTGGTAATCACGCATTGTATAATATGGGGGCTACACAATGTCACAAAGCCCCGCCTCCTTGCACTGCTCACTTATGCCGAGCTACATACGACCCTCCCTGGCCTGCCTGCCCCCTCCCACAGGGGGTAGTCCAGTAGTCATCAAGTACACCCTGCACCCACTGCAATGGCTCATTCAGAAGCATCCGAGTCACCATTCCAACTGAAAAGTCACCAGAAATATGGCACATACCGGTTGAGGCTCCGGCACTATGGGGGTAATTCTGAGTTGATCGCAGCAGCAAGTTTGTTTAGCAATTGGGCAAAACCAGGTGCACTGCAGGTGTGGCATATATAACGTGCAGAGAGAGTTAGATTTGGGTGGGTTATTTTATTTCTGTGCAGGGTAAATACTGGCTGCTTTATTTTTACACTGCAATTTAGATTTCAGTTTGAACGCACCCCACCCAAATCTAACTCTCTCTGCACATGTTATATCTGTCCCCCCTGCAGTGCACATGGTTTTGCCCAACTGCTAACAAATTTGCTGCTGCGATCAACTCAGAATTAGGCCCATAGTGCCGGAGCCTCAGAGTATTTGCTACCTTCTGCGGGGATGCAGTTAATTTGGAATCTCGGTGCACAGCCATAGAGAGGGAATAGGACCTGTCCTGAGCGCAGCAAGCCCATAAGACCATGAGGGGACTCTTTGAACTTGTCCCACTGCCGACATTCTGGCGTCCGGGATGCTGCTGTTGGGATACTGACAGCCAGGCATCCCGTCCGCCGGGAATACGTATGTATTCCCATCTGCGTATGTGCCATATCTTCTGCACATGTGCCATATTTTCAGTGGGGAGGGGACCAAACATTTGCAAAAGGGCCCCATTATGTTTTAAAACCACCCTGGCAGACACCCAAAACGCTAAGGTAAAATAATGTCATGTCTTGCACAGTCATGGGCGCAATTTACCAGTTTGTGAATTTTGTGCAGCAAGAAACATTTCTGGCATATACCACCAGTATACTAAGAAGATTCCATTCTGGGGAAACGCAGTCTCACTGTCCAGCTGAGAACAGCTGGGACACCCTGCACTGCCACAGGATCCTCTCACTACTTACAGGAGGAGAACAGCTGTCCCAATAGCTCAAGTGTATTTATAATTTATAAAAAAAAAATGAAAATATAAATTGCACTAATGGAAAAAGGTGAGAACAAATAAAAATACCTAAGGGAATATTTATAACACACATTTTGCAGAAAATCTTCAGAAAACTGACATTTTCAGACTAGTATTTCCACATTCATGTAATATCTCCTTGATTTACTTAGAGAGTATCTGGGATATCTGCTGCAGTCCCTCTATATGCAGCATGTGCAACGGCTCTGCTGGGTCTGAACCCAGATGTAAAGTAAGGTAAGCAATGACTTACCGGGGTATGCTCCTATCAGAGCACATGTGCCTCGAAGACTTTCTGAATACATTGCACGGAGAAATCATTTCGTTATTGCCGAGAGATATGAAATTGTACTTATCAGTGCTAAAATGGGGGGCTTGATAAATATGCCCATTGGAATGCAACACAGAAATGACCAGTTTATAAAGCATGATTTGATATCAATGATCAAAGTAGCTAATTATGTTCTTATTATTTATCAGCAATTCAGCTCCTACCAGTTGCATAAATTAATATACAATGATTTTTCGCTGTATTTAACATAAGAAACATCTTGTATATGGCTGTTCTATGGCGGAAGACAGCTATTGTAAATACTATAATACATATAGGGCCTGATTTGGATTTTTACGCATACCCGATGGGGGTGGTCTTCTGTATGCCGGCGGTCGGGCTCCCGGCGCTCAGCATACAGGCGCCGGGAGCCCGAAAGCCGGCATACCGACACTTATTTTCCCTCGTGGGAGTCCACGATCCCCATAGAGGGAGAATAAAATAGTGTGGCGCGTGTAGCGCGCCACCGTGCCCGTAGCGTGGCGAGCGCAGCGAGCCCGCAAGGGGCTCATTTGCGCTCGCCACACTGTCGGTAAGCCGGCGGTCGGGCTCCCAGCGCCGGTATGCTGGTCCCCGGGAGCCCGACCGCCGGCCAGACGTAGTGAACCCCCTGATGGTCTACATACAAATCCGAGGGTTTGGATTATGTGCATGTGCGGTATGGGTCTTGCCCATGGGGACAGCCCCACTTACATGCCGCATGAATAATATGTCGTGGCGTTTGGAGGGAGGAGTGGGGGTGGTGGCCAAGTCCATTTTACAAAAAAAAGGCCGGGTCGCCTCTGTTTTGTAGGTGTGCCGTGCTCAGACTCTACATACTTGGACGTAGGCTTCCTGGGCTGGTCAGTCTGGATCCAATAGCCAGTTTGAGGAAGCCTAGGCTAATGCAGACTGGCCGAGGTCTGCTACCATCACAAGTCACGGCATGGTAATCCGATGCTGCACTCTGATTTCGCAGGAGGTGTCTATATCCTACAGTATCTCCTACAGACGCCTCCTGCTGCATTTACATTTTATTTGTACGGTATTATACAGTTGCTTCCATGCGGCTGAGCAATACCTTACAAATCATACTCGGGCCAATAATGTGAATAAACATACGCAGGCCTGTACTGGATTCCAGGGACATGTCACAGAATATGTAACTATGTAGGAAATAGTGGCTGTAAAGTTTCAATATTTTGCCTTTAGTATATATCACAATTGATTCTCAAGACCTTCTTATTGAAAATATAAATGAAAGCCCTTAATTTAAGTTTGCTGGACATCTTTAATGACAATATATCACCTAAACAGATGTGTGGTGGTGATATTCATGCGGTAACAATATTATTGTCAGTCCTCCTGCTGAGGTTTAGGAGATGAAACACTCACATCTGTAAAGTCAGGAGACAGCATGTTCATATACAGATATAATTAAAGACAGTTCACATTTACATAAAGTGATGATGTTACTATAATTAACAATTTTTCTATTGTAATTCCTGGAAAGTCCAGATTTTATTTTCATTATTTATTACCAGTTCTTTATATAGCGCACACATATTCCGCAGCGCTTTACAGAGAATATTTGGCCATTCACATCAGTCCCTGCCCCAGTGGAGCTTACAATCTATATTACCTACCATATGTACACGCACACACATTAGGGTTTATTTTGTTGGAATCCAACTGACCTACCAGTATATATTTTTGGATTGTGGGAGGCAATCAGAGTACCCAGAGGAAACCCATGCAAGTACGGGGAGAATATACAAACTCCACACAGAGGGAATAGTACCCACAACCTCAGTGCTGTGAGGCAGTAATGCTACCCATTACACCAGCCGTACTGCCCAGACGATGAAGTATTTCTTACTGGCGTCCAATAAATGAATTGCTGTCCATGGTGGTACAGTAGGTACCAGGAGGTGACACATGCTATCTGAATGACAGGTATTTTACTGTACATTACAACATAAGTGTGTGAGCAATGTGACAATAGATTCTGGAGTTATAGCTACTTAAGTTTCTTGGCAATGTACATTGGGTAACGTTAGCTGTCTTTATAGGTCTAAACTCAGAAAGCAATGAGAAGATAATACTAATACATAACAGAAGGCTGAAACTAAGCCTGAAGGTGTTTAAACCCAATGTCTGAAGTGAATTGACCATTCTATGTGAATTCATTGATAAAGTTGACGTAGATTTTGAGTGACTGACAGCGTGAACGCTTATTTCTATTGGAGAAGGCTTATGGGGATGGGTATTAGGATATCGTTTACTGAAGACTTATCATCAGGCCTCTTTGTTCCTGAATTCTTCCTCTACCTCTGCAGTTAGGTTTGGTGTGATTTGGAATGTGAGTGCGTTTTTATGCTATTTGGTACGGCAGTTGTTAGTTATACCTTTATTAGTTTTGGGTATGCCCTCCTTTAGTTTGTCTGTGCTGATGACAGCTACAGGGTTTCAGAGATAACTAAAATAAAGGGCAATATGGACAGAGCAAGCTATATGCAAATCTTGGAGGAATAGATTTTGCAGTCTGCATGAAACCTAGGGGCTAATTCAGACTGGATCGCTGCACCCGGGAGCCCAGTGAGTTGCTAAAAGCATCTCTGGGCTGCGATCACCTCTGCCTGTTTAACAGGCAGGGGCGGGAGAAGGCATGCACGCCGTTGGCGGGGCGTGGTCCGGACAATGGAGGAATATCCGTTCCGTTGCAGGGGTGGGCCACGGCAGCTGCGTGACACCACATGCAGCTGCTGCGAACTGGGACGTGGCGAGTAGCGGCCTACCAGCACGCAGGGGCTGCTCTGGCGGGGAGCTACTCATCAGTTGCAAAAGCATCGCCACCGTGCAGTGCTTTTCACCTGTGCAGGGGGAAGCGGGGGTAGGGCCTGACACACAAGGAGGACTAGCCCTGTGCTGGGCGTCTCCCCGCATGTCTGAGAAAATGATCATAGATGTGCTAAATTTAGCACATCTACGATCAGATCTGAATTACCCCCTTAGTACTTAGGGAAATATTTACATTTCAGCAGGATAATGATCCAAATCGTACAAGAACATATATTCTAATAACGCAATAAACGGACAACAACTCACCATTGCCTCCTTGTTCAGTTTAAACCAAAATAAACCATTTACCTTACCAAGATAGAAGTATGAAGGTAAAGCACAGAGCAGGTAATTAAGTAAACTTCAGAACAACTTCTTCACATCCATTCACTGGTGAACAGTCTTTGTTTACAGCAATCTGCGGTGAACCCATTAAGTAGGAGGGTTAATAATACATTAAGTATTATTATTATTATTATTTTTTTATGGGGGAGGGGGTGTTGTATTTATATACAGAGTAGTTGGTGTGGGGTAAAAATCCCTGAATAAACCCGTTTTGATTCTAAGATATAATAAAAAATATAATGTGAGACATGCCAAATGCAAGTACGTGACACTTTATAAAACTCTGCATTACACTGCAGGAATGAAGGTGAAGAAAACTTGGAATGGAATTTTGCTGTCTAAAGTACAATGTTTGACAAATTTGACTTCAGTGGTTGCAGTATAGTTTTGACAACTGGAGCATGCAAAGGTCAGATAGCCCTAAGGAAACTACAGCTGGTAAAAGGAGGTCAATCTGCCAACAGCGCCTTTTAAGACCCTGCTCATTAATAACTATGTGAATGACCACTTACACCTCATTACTGGAGTGCTGCTGCTGCTGCTGCTTATTATATATGCAGATAGGCTGTGATTACAGTACCAGCCACATTATTTGTGACTTATAATAATATCTAATCATTGGTTTCTAAAACAAGAGTTACAGTACAATCCAGCGGAATAATTGGAGAGCATCAGAGAAAAAATTACGCCCATCTAAATGCTTTGTTAATAACTATATTCAAATAATTTGCATTTACAAATGGCAGGAATTAATAAAGCTATTAGTACAGTATATTAATGCTATCCAGGCGATGCTGATCAGGCTTACCACACAATCATGTTTCAGGGTAAACCCTATCCGCTGGAACGTTCTCAGCTCTATAATATCCTAGACTATAGCATTAGTGCAATCAAGTTACTGCTACATTGTATGTAAACACAAAATATCTAAAAATGTTACAAACAATGAGATTAATATCCCTACACAATAATAATAAGTGGTCAGACATATACAGCAAAGTAACCCATTTTCTAATAGAATGCATGCAAATTTTATGCATAACAAAAATATTAGGCATGCAGAAAACACTGCTGTAATGCAATAATTGTACATGTCCTCCACTGTATGCAATTTGCTACTAATGCCCCTTTTCCAGTTGTGGAACTAGCGAGCGGTGGGCCCAGGTGCGACAAAATGCTTTGCCCCCCCCCCCCGCCCCCCTCATCCCATCCAAGTCCACCCCCTCACCCCTGGAGAGGATCTGGTGAGGGGGACCTGCTCAGGACCAGAGAAATGGATACCTAGCAACAGTGCCGTAACTAGACTTTTCAGCGCTGTGTGCAAGAAAGGGCATCGTAGCCCCCCTCTCCATTACGGCAGACAGCGTCCCCCTTTTTACACATTACGGCAGACAGTGTCCACTTTTTACACATTACGGTAGACAGCGTCCCCTTTTTACACATTAAGGCAGACAGATAGAATATATAGAAAGAAAGAAAGAAAGAAAGAAAGAAAGAAAGAAAGAAAGAAAGAAAGAAAGAAAGAAAGAAAGAAAGAAAGAGAATAGATTATACTTACTGTCTCCGCTGGCTCAGGCTCCTCGGTGCAGCAGCTTCTGGCAGAGATCCCAGGCAGGGGAGGAGGAGGGAGGTGGAGGAGGGAGCCACAGCAGCACTATGTAATTGGTGGAGGCGCTGCTGCAGCTGTTCCTCTCCTTCACCATAGGCTGTCCTCCGCCGCTGTGAATGCTGGGATGCGCTTCCCAGCATTCACAGCGGCGGAGGACAGCCTATGGTGAAGGAGAGGGAAAGCTGCAGCAGCGCCTCCACCAATTACACAGCGCTGCTGCAGCTCCCTCCTCCTCCTTCCCCCCGTAGCCGCTGCGCTCCACTCCTCGGCGGGCGGCGATGGCCCGCAGCACACAGCGGCATGTAATGAGTCAGTTTTACTCATTACTTGCCGCGCTGCTTTGGGCCCCTTCACAGTGGCGGGCCCCAGTGCAAGTCACAGCCTGCACTGGCGGTAGTTCCGCCACTGCCCTTTTCCATCTACGATGCGGGTCGTAGCCGGGAGCCTGACACGGGTGCTACCCGGCTGTGACCCACCACGGCCCCTTTCCCATCAGCAGTCACCATCCCGGCATATTGCCAGGTTGCTGATGCTGCTGGTGACGCGGCAGGGACGGCGCTGGGAGATCACATGATCTCCCAGCACCGCCCTTCCATACGGTGTGAATGGGAGTCGTGTCGCATCGACACAGCTTCCGTTTACACTACACCTTACCTGGATCATTCCCGTGTCTACCCAGGTAGCTACCCGGGTAGGATTCCCGGGTCACTTGATCTGGGTTTTTCCTGAGGGAGCCGTTTCCACTAGCAAAAAACACGGGTAAATGCGCGCCCCCGTGCATTTACCTGTGTTTTTTGAGCTAGTGGAAAAGAGGCATAAATTACAGTATGAATATCAGATATATAATGGATTATACAGAGAAAGAAAGCCTTAAAAAATACATTACCCTAAAAGTGAATAATTCTATTCAAAAATACCTATCACTATTTCATATAAATACACTTAATTATCAACTTTTATTCATTTGAACTACCAAGGTGCAGATTCAGTTAGCCGTGGGTTGATCCATGCAATGTGTTCCTCCAAGTAAAGTGCTTGGAGCTATTCCATTTCAGAACTGCAATCAACTTTCTGGTTGAAGTTAATGTTCATTTATGATCGCACCCTATAGAGTGCCCACTCTTGGGTCACTTCAGTCCTTTCCCGCACCAATCTGCCTTGCGATATATTATTTTGACATTATTTTGCAGCCTAATCCTAACCCTCCACCCCCACTCCCTAAATCCAACCCCCCCACCCCACCCCCTTACTGCCTAAACCTAACCTCCCCATCCCCCCTGCATCTTAGCAGTGTGGAGTCCCAGCAGTTCTTCACCCGAGATTCTGGCGCTTGGTTTCCCGGTGCCTGCATTTAGATCCATGTCCGGATGCTGGCATCGGTATTCCAAGCAGTATCGGTATTCTGACTGCCGGGATTCTGCAATGGAGCAGTGGAGGAAGTCAAGATGCCCACTTCAGGGCTGGCGCCCGGAGCCAACCGCCTTAAATTGCATCCTGTATTTACGCCCCAGGTGCCAGCAATTATTAATGCTACAGCTCTGCAGTTACTGTTGTTCTGCGCATGATATTTTCCATTACTTATCTATCCAAATACTGCTACTACTTAAAATGCATCCACAAACTATATAGAACAATGTAGCTAGGAAATATCTTATGTTGAATAACACAATATGTACAGTATGTATCCTTTGGTAACTACAGCTGTATGTACCCAAAAGTATAGCTGTAATTAGACCCTTTAGTAAGACTGCATTTGCTTAGCATTCATTGTCACACCCAAACAGCTCCCCTGCATATATTACTATTACGTTCAACATGCCAAGGAGAATGTACTGAAGAGCTGTGAACTGTCCCTCCTCCATCAGTGTCACACTAATAAGTGTTTTTGCATTAAACAGCTTATTTTGTGGTCATAGTAGCGATTGCTTGTCACTGCATAGCGTTCATGTCACAGTATTAAATAGCATCATTCCTAAGTACCTGCCAAGTGAGAGCAAACCGTGAGCAAAGCAAAGCCACAACATAACAATTCTGTGTTCGAGACGTATATGCATTTCATCCAATTTGAGGAGTTTTCCCATAATTTCAATTGAGGATAACTTGTCCCTGGCTCTGTGAAGGCTGGCTGGCTTCAAGTCAGCCCCAAAAAACAAAACAATTGTAGAACAGCACTATATAAATAGAAGTTGAAATAAATACAAATTTTGAAAATGTAAATGTTAGAATATGTAAACTTACCTGCATTACACCAATGTGGTGCGGGGGTCCCCTTAGTGGCTGATCTAGATGCTACCATTAGAGAGCCCCAGACGAGGCTAGATTGCTATAGTAAGGTCTTCCATAAACTGTTGGTGTGGGATGCAGTTAAGATGCTGGCAGTCAGGATACAGATGCCGGAATCCCGACACCCATCAGAATGTTGACGCCGGAATCCCAACAGGTTCAGGAGACTGATGCAGAATCCCAACATATGGCATCCCTACCGTAGGGTATAGTGGGTGGGTTAGGTCCAGGTGGGGGAGGTTAGGATTAGGTGCCACCCGGGGGGGTTAGGGATTACCAGGGGGAGGTTAGGTTTAGGCATTAAGGGGGAGGTTTGGGGTTAGGCTGTGGAGAAGGTAGGGTGATGTTTAGGCACCACTGGAGGGGAATTAGGGCTAGGCTGCGGGAAGGGAGGGTTAGGGGGTAGGGGAGAGGGGGGGACATACCTCGACCCTGTCAGGATTTCAAACATCGGGATGCCGGCATTGGTATTGCAACCGCCGGCATCCCATCCGCTGGGAAAACATACTGAACCCGGTGCGGGATGCCCATGCAATCGTACACACTGCAGTGTTATTAATTGCTAGTGGTAGAGATGAGGTTTGAGGTGCACTGCATCCATTTTATAGCTTTTAGAAAAAACTGCGCCTAAATCCGGCTAATAATGAGCAATATTTTAAACAGGAGGTATTGCCCATCTCTTTAATTTGATGACATGCATGATATAAACTACATGTCACATTTACACAAACAGAAATACGTATTTCATTAAAGTGTGAAAACAAACCACCCTGAGACCATTTCTAGCTCCTAAATAAAACCATTGATGAGCGTCTGAGAACTGAGTCACAATTAGCCGTGTGGATTGATACAGTATGTGATCATGGGTATATGTCAGAGGCGTAAATGGCATATGTGAATTTGACAAATGAGGCAGAAAGTATGAAATGTTTAGTCTCAGGAACATTTTCTTGTTAAAAAAAAAAAAAGGAATAAAGAAGAGAAATAGAACAGCTTCATGGAGATCTGCCAAGCTCCAGCAAAGGAGTGAGTGACATAATTTATTCCTTATACTCACTCTCAAGAACAGGATACGTGACACTCACTCCGCAGAACCACCTGGGCACAGGATGGCGGACACATAATGCTTAGCAACCAATGATGCATACAATTGGTAAATGATATCAACAATATCGTACTCTGGCTCTCCATGTGCAGTTGTGACTTTTTATTAAAATATGGCAATGGTCAGTGGACGGAAAAAACAAATTTGGCCAATTGTTTGCAAGTAACAACATACTGACTTAGTGGAAAGTATGACTTGTCTCTCAGCGCATTCCCTGACATCGGGTACAAAAGGAACATGTGTCTGTACAAGCTTACAGAGAAAGGGACTGATGCTACATCTGCAGTAGAAGCTTTATTAGGCGAGTGCAGATGTCAATCACAATCCAACAACCACTGTACACATTGAAAACAGATGCCACTAATGTAAAATATCCCAGAGTGTTATGCAAATATAATTGCACATCAGATTTTTCTATTAGAAAACAGGACAAATTATTTAAGGTCCATCTGTTTATTTGTAATTTTTTGGGAGCTGGAAGAGAATGACTTTAAAATCGTTTATTCTCCAAGAAATACAGTGGGGTTTTTTTTAAATCTAAGTGAAAACACAGATATCATAGGCTAAAGTCTCTCCAGTCTATGAAGCAATGCAGTGATGAATCAGCACAGATTAAGATAGCACAACCCTGTATCATCTTGATGATTACACCCCATAGCATCTTGTGACGTCAGTTCTTGCGTCTCTGTCTGGGGCAATGTAGTTTAGCCATTAATCTTATGTAGTGCGTACACATGCAGTCCCCATTACAGTAGTGTTGTCATGTGCTGCTAAAGCTTAGGTTTGAGTGTGTGAGAATGCCCCTTCCCCTATGAAATCCCAGTTCATGTAAAAGAAACATTCTAGAAGAGGAGAGGCACTGACAACAATGCTGCCTACTGGAATCAGTAGAAGAAAGGTTTACAGCACTGGACCACTGAAATCATTAGGAGATCTGGGTTGTAATTAGGGTTACCACCTCATCCCTTTAATTCTGGACACATATTAATTACATAGGTTCTGTGGCTGGCTGACTTCAAGACTCCATTTCACCTGGTTTTAATCAGCCACAGAACCTGTGTAATTAATATGTGTCCAGAATTAAAGGGATGAGGTGTTAATCCTAGTCGTAATGCTGATATAAATATTTAATATGATTCAATTCAAGGCACCTCAACTTCAAAACCTTCACCAGCTCATTCACTATACCATATATATCTTATAGGCCCTACACACTGGCCGATTTTTTGAAAGATATGAACGATCTCGTTTATAAATGAACGAGAACTCGTTCATATCTTTCAGTGTGGAGGCTCCAGCGATGAACGATGCGCGGCCCCGCGCTCGTTCATCGCTGGTCCCCCGTCGGCTGTGCATGCAGGCCAATATGGACGATCTCGTCCATATTTGCCTGCACTTCAATGGAGCCGCGTGACGGGGGGAGTGAAGAAACTTCACTCCCCCCGTCACTGGGTCGCCCGTCGGCCGTCGGGCAGCTCGGCGGCGGATCGGCTAGTGTGTAGGGCCCTATACTCCTGCCTCTAAAACTTCCGACTATGGGGCCGAGTCAGAGATTTCTGTTGTTTCGATATTCACGCAGTGCGCAAATGCAGATGTTGGATGCTGTGCGGCTGCATACGACAGTTGAGTGACAGTCTGCAGCTATTGGGGAAGGGGGGCTTACCAACCCTGTTTTCTGGACATACTGAAGCCAGTGGCTGGGTCCTTGGATGCAGTTTCACTGGCCCTGGCAATGTAGATTTTCCAGACATCCTGAATAACATGAGGGTTATTCAGATATCTGATTGCAGAGAGCATGGCAATTAGTTTTATGCCAAAAAAATGCAAAATCATGAACTTGGGTCTCAAAAACCAAAATGCTAAATATAGTATTAATGGCACTATAATTCCAAACACTGAGAAGAAAAGGGTTCTAGGAGTCACTATTTCAGATGACTTAAAGGCAGGTAAGCAATGTAACAAGGCAATGAGGAAGGCTAGTCAGATGCTTGGCTGCATTGGGAGAGGAATCAGCAGCAGAAAGAAAGAAGTAATAATGCCACTGTATAGGTCATTGGTACGGCCTCATCTAGAATACTGTGTTCAGTTCTGGAGGCCATATCTCCAGGATATAAATACATTAGAGACTGTACAAAGAAGAGCAACTAAAATGGTGCATGGCCTACATCAGTGGTCTCCAACCTTAATTGGGGTGTGAGTTACTCAAGAAAAATTAAATCTCCTGAGGAGCTACTAAAGTTTTTGAAAAAAATATGCTGTACTTGAATGGTTGCTGGCGCTATCTGTGTTAAGACTGGACTCGTGGCCAGTGGTGTAGCTATAAATTTTGCACTCTCTTGCCAAAAACAGTTTCTGGCACCCCTCCCATTGCTATATTGTAAAGTTTCTGGCACCCCTTAGCTATATTGTAAAACAGTTTCTGGCACCCCTCCAATTGCTATATATATTGTAAAGAATTAGCGCGTGCGCTCCAAAAAGAGGGTGTGGCCTCACTGCAAAAGCCATGGTATTGCAGGAAATTACTACCTTTTACCCCAGTTTTGCAACCTGCTTGCACAGACGTTGGCCACCACAGGGAAACAAAAACCTAATTCATGCCCCTTACATTATTTGTTATTTTTCCTCCTTATAGTAATGTCTCTTACACATTATGCCACACACCATAATGCCCGTGATACATTATACCACACACAGAAATGGCACTTACACAATATGCCACACACCGTAATGCCCGTTACATATTATGCCACACACCGCAGTGCTCCTGACATATTATTCCACACACCGCAATGCCCCGACACATTATTCCACACACCGCAGTGCCCCTGACACATTATTCTACATACCGTAATGCCCCTGACAAATTATTCTACACCCCGTAATGCCCATGACAAATTATGTCACACACCGCAATGCTCGTGATACATTATTCCACACACTGTAATGCCTGACACATTATGCCACCTACTGCAATGCCTGTGATACATTATGCCACACACCGTAATGCCCATTACACATTATACCCGACAGTAAGGCTTCGAATTAATTTTAAATTACCTGCTCGTTGTCAGGGATCTTGTGCTCATTGCCAGGTGTTTCATGCAAACAGAAGCCTTGTAATATCACTGCTGAGATTAACCCAGACTAAATGCTGCTATCACGCCCCGTTTGGAGGGCCCGTATAGCGTTGGGTGTGGGCTCCGTCACACTCCATGCAGCTGCTCAGGGGCAAAGATGGAGGTATTGGCGCCATCAGCTCTCCCGCGTACGGCCGCGCACAGCCGCACCTATTTAGAGCCAACACAAACTGTAAAGTTACATTATGCTCCATCAGTATACACCTGCATTGTGCTGATTATTGCAGCTATCACCTCACCTAGTTAGAGCTAAACAAACTGTACAATCCAATATGCTCCATCAGTATACACCTGCATTGTGCTGATTATTGCAGCCTTTGCCATACCTATTCAGACTCTAAATAGGTGTGGGGATGGCTGCAAAAATCAGCACAATGCAGGTGTATACTGATGGAGCATTTTGGATTGTACAGTTTATTGGTCTCTAACTAGGTGAGGAGATAGCTGCAATAATCAGAACAATGCATGTGTATACTGCTCGAGCATAATGAGGTTGTGGCCCAGCCACATTATGCTCCATCATAATACACCTGCATTGTGCTGACTGCCACTACACACATACACAGAAGCCTTTAAAAAGATTACTGTTGGCAACTCACTACCCGTTTGCACAGTCAGGATGGCGTGGGGTGCGGGCACACTACAAGCTGCTACTCAGGGGCATGGAGGAGGTAACTGCACCACCAGCTCTCCCGCGTACGTCGTGAACGGCGTACAACAGCTCCCTGCCGCCTCCCATTCCCGAGTACCAATGTATGAGATTAATGTCAGTATTGGCGGCTGGACGGCTGGATTCTGCCTGCGAGCTACTCCAATTACAGCGGTCAGCTACCAGCGACCGCTGGACTACATTATAAAACTTACCCGGAAAGACAAAAAGATCTTAACATGTATAGGGAAGATGTATGAAGCAGTGAAAGGAGTGGATAAGTGAGCCAGTGGAGAAGTTACCCATGGCAACTAATCAGCATTGAGGTAACATTTATCAAATGCATTCTATAAAAATATAAGTAGCAGCTTATTGGTTGCCATGGGCAACTTCTCCATTGGCCCAATTCTCCATTCCTTCAGTTGCTTTATACATCTCCCATAGAGTTTGGAGCAGAGAAGGGAAAGGGGGGAACATGATAGAAACTTTCAAATATATCAAGGGTTGTTGTAACAAAGTACAGGAGGGAGACATTCTTCAAAGGAAGAAAAGCATAAGAGGACATGTGCTGAAACTGTAGGTAGGTTCAGGGGAAATTTGATGAAAAATTACTTCACAGAAAGGGTAATGGATAAGTGGAATAGCCTCAGATCAGAGGTGGCAGAGGCTAATACAGTAGAGCAATTTAAACAGGACTAACCCTGGGCATAGGGCAGCCCAGGAGGCAGTGGCTGCACGCTCAGAACCAGCCGCGGCTGGCATCAGCAGGTGAAGTCTATCTGAGATGGAGGCAGAGCTGCCTGCTCACGCCTCTAGTCTCTCAGCTAGTGATGTGAGGGGTCTGAAGTACTGTAAGTTGATGTGTCTGCAACTTCAGACTACTTGGATCACTGGATGAGAGATCCAAGGAGTTATCGGGCAGCTCCACCACCACCCCAGTGCTCAGCCTGTCCAATCCCGCCCAGCACAGCCATCAGGTGATCAGCAGCAGCTGCAGAAGTTGAGTCTGTCAGCGTTGTTGTAGGCAGGTGCAGTTGGGGAAGGGAGGTTACAGCACAATGTAGAATGAGGGAGGAGAGCACAGCACAATGTGGAATGGAGGAGCAGAGCACAGCAGTTTGGGGTGGGGGTAGCACAGCACTGCACAATGTGGTATATGGGGGGGTACAGCACAGCACTGCACAATGAGGGAAAGAGAGGGAGCACAGCACTGCACAATGCGGAATATGGTGGGGGGTGGGGATATAGCACAGCATAGTGTGGTATGGGGGGCCACAGCACTGCACAATGTGGGATGAGTGGAGCACACGGACAATGTGGGATGAGGGTGCACAGCAATACACAATGTGGAATATTGGGGGGACAGAGCACAGCCCAGCATAGGATGATGGGGGGAGTACAGCACAGCACAATGTGGGATGAGGGGGTGGGAGCACAGCACTATACAGTGTGGTATATGGGGGGGGGGACACAGCACTGCTCAATGTGGTATATGGGGGGGGCACACTGCACTGCACCATGCAGGATGGGAAAGGGAGCACTGCACAAAAAATGGGGGAGCAGAGCACATTTCGTTTGCCGCAGCGGGGAAGTGACATGCAGCCCGGAGCCGACAGCTGCCACAGCCAGGTACAGTGCTATCCCTGGATGTGGTGTACGGGCAACTGACTGTTCATACATTGCCCTACACATCGGCATGCTATCTTACAGATAGCAGCGCCAATAATGACAGGGGTGCTGATACCTCTTCACCCCCCATATAGACCTTTAATACATCTACCCCATAGTACTGTAGCCGGGTGACAAATGGTACACTGTATCACTACCTTTTCTTGAGAGACAAACAGAAAATATATCACTACAACAAATAAATCAGCACGCTATAACAATATGTGCTAAACACTAGTTCAAATATTCCAATGTTTTAAATTATTTCTCTTAAATGACTACACTTTGTTTACAAGGAATAATGCAAACCCGCCATGTATGGAAATCATTGATAATCATTGATCATTTGTCACTTACATCTTTATTTTGTAGCAAAAGGAATAACCAGTATACTGTATATTATCAAGACTTCTAGTTTCAGAAATGTGTAATACAATATAAAAGAATGTAGACCAGAAAGAAAGTAGTTCACTGTGCAAAAACATTAAATACATATGGGGGGTCATTCCGAGTTGTTCGCTCGCAAGTGAATTTTTGCAGATTTGCTCATGCTAAGCCGCCGCCTACTGGGAGTGAATCTTAGCATCTTAAAATTGCGAACGATGTATTCGCAATATTGCGATTACACACCTCGTAGCAGTTTCTGAGTTGCTTCAGACTTACTCGGCATCTGCGATCATTTCACTGCTTGTCGTTCCTGGTTTGACGTCACAAACACACCCAGCGTTCGCCCAGACACTCCCCCGTTTCTCCAGCCACTCCTGCGTTTTTCGGGAAACGGTAGCGTTTTTTCCCACACGCCCATAAAACGGCCTGTTTCCGCCCAGTAACACCCATTTCCTGTCAATCACATTACGATCGCCAGAACGATGAAAATGCCGTGAGTAAAATTCCTAAGTGCATAGCAAATTTACTTGGCGCAGTCGCAGTGCGGACATTGCGCATGCGCATTAAGCGGAAAATCGCTGCGATGCGAAGATTTTTACCGAGCGAACAACTCGGAATGACCCCCATGGTCAAATCAAAAGTTTGTTAACTGATAAAAAGCCATCTTTAGACATTACGTATAACGCCATGAACATCTGTGGGAAGGTGGAAACATACTGCAGCCAAATAAAATGGACTTCAATGTTCAGGTTGTGGACAGCATGTTTCATCTGGCCTCTCCTGGTCGCTGCTCTGGCTTGGCTAAGTGAAATGTACGCTGACGTCACTTCAGCAGTAAAATGTTCTATTCTGTTGTAGACCTGGGGAAAATTAGACCACTGAATGTGTAACTGATTTGTTAGCTTTGTGAGCTTGAATAAAAACTGTGTTAATATAATCAAATCATATGTAACTTTATTTCCCGTAAAACAAATACGTTGTATGAAGTTGCTTAGGAAATTAATAAGAAACTAATACTCTGATAAAAGAAACACTTTCAAATGAAACTTAAATTTGAATTGTTATGATTACTTTTTCTTAAAGAAAAAATTCGGCAGAGTCTAATTACCATAGAGAATACATAATGGTATAATAAGGTAACAATGCATAATTCCGGCCCATGTGTGCTTAGGAGGAAATGTTGCTGACGAACTTGGTTCAATTTGTATACTGTTTAAAAAGCATTACCTTAACCTCTACAAAGATTGCAAGATGCATTACAAACTTTGGGTAGTGATTATCAAAACGTCCCTGATAGAGGCGATGGGGTAAATGTAATATACGGTGAAGTGAAAACAATTCTTACCACAGAATGTACTTTTAGGTGTATTTTCCAGCTTAATACACAACACAAGCAGTGGTCTGGTAATGTAGTGAAGTCACAAAACAATGTATATTACACTCAGTTGTCTTGCCTGAGGGTTGGGTTTGGATTGGGTAGGCATGTGTGGGTGGAGCTGACTCTGAGGGAGTGTGAATTAATAGGGGGGCTTAATTCAGATTCTTCTCATAGAAGTTGGACCTTTGGACCTAATTCACACCTGGTCACTGCAGCAAACGCAGGCTGAAGCCCTGTGATGTGTGCGCGTGTGCAGCGTACGCACACAGTGAAATGCAAAGGCATCTCACTTGTGTGATCGCCTCTGCCTGATCGACAGGCTGGGACGGTCACGGGGTGTGTCAGCAGCATTTTCGGGGTGCGGTCCGAACAACGCAGGCGTGTCCAGAACGTTTGCGGGGCCGTCCGAGGAGGCTGTGTGATGTCATACACAGCCGCTGCAACCAAACACATGGCGGGTTGCCGCCTGCCTTCACAGCTAGGCTGCATAGGCAGGGAGCTACTAGGCAGGTGCAAAAGCATTGCCGCTGTGTGATGCTTTTGCACATCTGCAGGGGGTGGAAGGATCCTGGGCGTCTCCCTGCATGTCAGAGATTTTGATCATAGATGTGCATTTTTTCACAGATCTACGATTAGGTCTGAATTAGGCCCTTAGTTAGAAAGATCGGTACTGTGAGTAATAGTTTTAGTGAAGACTCGTTGGTGCTCTAGCAGTGGCTAGCCCAAAGGCAGGAGTGATATAAGAACAATAACTTTATTGTACAGGAACTGAAGATCACTTTAGAACTGGAACTGGATGTTCACTGGGCTGGAATCAGATAGTGTCCAGACTGGAAGCGGAATGCTGACTGGAATGGAATTGGATGGTGAATGGACTGGAAGCGGAATGCTATCTGGGCTGGAACCGGAATGATGACACCGATTACCAGAGACTTGGTATAACCAGACTGGAACTAGAACAGAGTGGATTGGATCCGAATAGATACAGAGTACCTGGGAGCTCAGCACAGAGCTGTTACTTCAGGAGAAGCGACGGTTGTATTAGCAATTTGGTGTAAGCAGGAAGTCCCATTTATAGCACAGAGTGCTCACTGATTGGAGATGCTCCTAGATTGCTCCATGGAGAGTTAGCTGAAACCAAGATGGCGGCGCTCATGGCCTGTTTTGGAGGGAACTTTGGTTTAGGCTCAAACACCAGGAAGCAGAGCACTATGGAGGATCACATCCTGAGACAGTAGGCAGCAGCAGCAAGCACTGTGCAGCACTACACACAGAGACAGCTGCAAGCTGCTGGAAGCATCATGCGGGCACTTTGCAACAGACCCCTGTGTGAACCAGGAGCAATATGTGGAATCAGCACACCCAGACCTTTGATCTGGGACAAGAGTGTCAGGGTATCCGGTCTCCAGGTCGACAGCACAAAGGTCGACACACCTTGGGTCGACGCCAATTGGTCGACACACATTAGGTCGACATGGACAAAAGGTCGACAGGAACAAGGTCGACATGGAAAAAGGTCGACATGAGTTTTTCATGATTTTTTTCTTTTTTTGAACCTTTTCATACTTAACGATCTACGTGGACTACGATTGGAACGGTAAAGTGTGCCGAGCGAAGCGAAGGCACCATGCGAGGGGACGCGGTGCACTAATTGGGGTTCCCGGTCACTCTACGAAGAAAATGACACCAAAAAAACATAAAAAACTCATGTCGACCTTTTGTCCATGTCGACCTAAGGTGTGTCGACCAATTGGCGTCGACCTAAGGTGTGTCGACCTTTGTGCTGTCGACCCTCAGTCCCAGACCCGAGTGTCAGAGTGAAACGGTTTTCAAAAAGATGTGGTGTGCCCAGGGATCAGGCTGTAGGGTGCAGTAGGGGGTAAGCATTATCCTTACTTTTCATGAGATTCCTTTCTGTCTAACTTTCCCGCTGCCTGGACCGATGCGCATCTAATATAATGATTCAGGTGGGATCATTATGGGGAGTACTGAGGTGGAAATCAGTGGTTAGGGCAGATCATTCTATTAGAGAATGTTGAAGGCTCTTATACACACAGTAGTCAAGGAAACTTATGTTACTAAGAACGTTCCCTGTAAACCTATTATGTAATATATTGTCAATATATAAAGTTTAATCATAAAAATAATCTAGAATGCTTTATATAAAGCATGCTTACGTAGCTAAAGTACCAATTTCAAGGGAATATGGAAATATGCAAAAGACAAAGACGTCCTGTTAGTAAGAGGATAATAAATTATAGTATATTATAAATACACTTTTAAATCTTGTATTAAAAATTGCCAACTGGGAAACACAGAGATCTAAGCATTGAGAAATAACTTCCAATTAACTCTAGGGGGTATATTTACTAATGCTCAAATTATTTATTTTTGTCGATTTTGCATTTCGGAGACTTACTAAATGCAAAATCAAATGTAAAATAAAAAAACCAAGAACTACTCAAAATAAAATATCGGCAAAACATCAGTATTTTTTCATTGACGAATATAAGATCCTCTGATTTACTAACAATCTAATTGAAAATCAAACACAGAATCGATCGAACTACAAGTCCCCAATCATAGACTAATAGCAAACAGGCCATTTTAGATTCCAGACAACATTCTATTCCATAAAAATTCAATTATGAAGCCTATAAAAGTATACATGACGTACACTATGCCAATGTTTTTTGCAATTAAGCGCATGCGCCAAAGTCTAATAGCAATGCCACTTGCTGAATTTACCTTTACGCACTGATTGACAGTTAGGGACTGTTTGTAGGCATTGATGAGGGAGTGGTTGCCGCAGGCATGTTGCGATAATTTTTGGGAGATGTTGCTGAGTGTACCTGTGAATCTGTACCTTCCGGTGTCTCTGATCAGGACGCCATGCTGCATGTCCATTGACTTAATCAAGGTGCCTAATATTGAAGGATGTGTGTGCACTTGGCTCTGCCTTTGCTCTCCTGAGTCTAATAAAAAGGGGCCCAAATATGTGCTTCGCTGTGGCTGTAGGAATTATGGGCCCGATTCAGAGATAGACGCAGTGCAGCTCCTGTGTCTTTGGATTCGCCACCCGCAAGCAGGGATAGGCTGCCGCTTAGGGGGCACTGTGTGCGATGGTCCAGGACCCAGTCTGTACATGCACAGAACAGGTACTGTGCATGCGCAGGTGTCCCACAACCGGAGATGCACAGACCTGTATGAGAGGAACCACAGCAGCTTCTTGCATGTAATATATTTGGACCAACAGAAATAAATGAGGACATTTTTTCAATGTTGTATTTGATTTTATAGGTGATTCTAAACTGAACACAGAACTGCTAGTCAAAATCGAACAACAAACAGTAGAATTCGATTTTGAAATCATTTTCATAATCAAATCTTAGTAATGTGGGATTTGATGAGTGAAAAAGACTTGATTTGATTAGATTTCAGTCAATTTAAATCGAACTTAAAATGGAATACAAAATTGAACTTTAATAAATATACCCCCTAGGTTTGTGATTTTATTGCTGCTGTCTCTTCATAGTAACATTAATTTCCATTTTCTCAGTAGAACAAATACAGTAAATATGTATTAGTATGCCCATACCGCAAAGCCTACCCAGCTGTTAATACTTTTCTCTCTTTTGAACCAAGCTTCATGTGAGACTGAGAACAGAGCACAGCAATGTTGCCACACTTTCTGGTAATCCTGCAGTAACATCCCCATAAACATGGAGAACAGCAAATAGGAAGCACATGATCCCGAATCAATCTTCCTATTTATTACCTTGTGCTTCATAATTATATTTTACGACAGAGTTCTTGTGAATTACTTTTATAGTAATTTATGCTGTGGCTGTTATTTCCCCAGTGTGATATCATTGTGAACTGTAGAGACATCAGCACATACATTTTTTTTTTATTGAAATCAATATTTTATGTAAATAAATAATCAATGAAATATTGAAATGCTTTTTGTATGTGTAATACATTTCCAACTATTTATAAAACGCTGCATATATTATATAGCCAACCTTTAAACAGCAGTTTAAGGCTTTGACATGTCAAACCAAAATAAAAATGCATATTTTATTGCATCTTACATTTCGAGATATGGAATGGGGAAGCAAAGTGGTGGGCAGCCTATAGATTGTAAGCTTGTGAGCAGGGCCCTCTTTCCTCTTTGCCTGTTTATTATTTCCTTTTTGTCTGTCTGTTATTACTCAGTCTCATACCTCCCAGCAACTTGAAAATGGTGCCAGGGACTGCCTCAAAAAGGGGTATGGCCTATGTAAAGGGGGCAAGTCTTTGCAGGAAATGCTGTCCCTATGAGCCTAGCCTCTCCCCCACAGTTTTCATCAACATGGGGACATGCACTTCGCTCCAGGAGCTGCTGCCCCCAGTTTCTCTTGCCTGTGTATAGACACTGTGTGCATACCAGTACTTAAAATGGTCCTGGAGATGGGGTGGAACTCATTCTCCCCCCCCTTCCCCAATTAAGCAGAATCAGGACCAGTGCTGTGGTGTTCAGCAGCCCCCTGCAAAATATAAATTTGGGCCCTGCTTCCCATACTTTCCAAAGGAACAATCCATGCCGTAGGTGTGCGGCTACACAATAGTACCCCCAATTCAAATTACACCTCAGTAGCACAATCTTACTCTCATTACACTGCATACTGCTCCTAAGTCATATTACACCAGTAGTAGTGCCCCTTACTCAAGTTACGACACACCGTAGTGTCCCATATTCACATTACATCACCCAGTAGTGCCCCTTATTTATGTTACAGTTCACAGTAGTATCCCTTATCCACATTATGCCACACAGTAGTGCCCCTTTTATGCAATGCCCACAATAGTAGTGCCCCTTACACATAATGCCCACAGTAGTAGTGCCGCTATTACACAATGCCCACAGTGGTAGTGTCCCAATACACATAAAGCCACAGTAGTGCTACTAACACATAATGCCCACAGCAGCAGTGACACTTATACAAATACAGTAGTGTTGATTTCACACATAATGACCACAGTAGTGTCACCGCTTTTACACATAATGCCACTGTAGTGCTGCTTACACACATAATGCCCATAGTAGTAGTGCTGTTACACACAATGTCACAGTAGTGCCACTTATACAAATAATGCCCACAGTAGCGTCGCTTACACACATAAAGCCCATAGTAGTGTTGCCACATTTACACATAATGCCACAGTTATGCTGCTTATACAAATAATGCCTACAGTAGTGCTGCTTACACAGATAATGCTCATAGTGGTGTCACTTATACAAATAATGCTCATAGTAGTAGTGCTACTTACAGACATAATGCCCATACTAGTAGTGCACTTACACACAATGCCACAGTAGTGCCACTTATACATAGCTCTCCCCCTTACACAGTTTACACCTCACACAGATATCCCTCATCTTATCTCTCATGGAGCTCTTTCACTACACAACTCATCCCGCACACAATGCACAAACCTCGCCACCACTTGCTTCCTGTGTCACTGCCAGTGTTTTCTATCTGCTTGAGTCCTCTGCTCTCAGGGTGGCTCCATGTCAGTGTGCTCATTCCCACTGCCACCACCAGAGGAGATGGGGTGGGCAGCCGAGACAACTGTGTCTCACTCTCTGTAGCACCACCCATACACCACACCTATTGATATGGGTGGCACTGGTGGGCGGTGTACACCGGGGAAGCCGAACAGTCATAGTTAGCACTTAGCCCTAGGGAAGCCAGTCTCCGCTCCACCTACAAGTCTGAGACTCACTGTCACTTAAAACATGCAGTCATTACTTGCCTCTGCTGCCATGCTACTGCCCGTCCTCCTGCCCATCTTGTCTGGCCACCAGTAAGTACAGGCTGCTGCTGAAGACTCACTCAGACTCTGAGAGACCTTCATTATCCGGCAGTACAGCCGCCCACATGGTGGCTATGATCCTCCTTACTAGATGCTGCTGCGTCCGGGCAAGGTGGGCGGGTTCTGCCTTCAATTGCAACTGACGGAACTGCGTTCTGTACTGTTCCGGCCCACTTTAACCCCTGGTGCATGCGCATCTATGTACCGCTGCTCTGCTAAATAGATCAGCGAGTGACAGGAGGCCTCCCAACTTCACCCCACTGCGGAACACTGTGACCCGTGGGACAGTGTCTGAAAAATGGGACTGTCCCACCAAAATCAGCACAGTTGGGAGGTATGCAGTCTGTTTTGATACCATTTGTAAAACACAATGGAAAATGTAAGTAATTGTTAATAACAATATTTAAAGTTTATATTTATAGCCTAAATACAGTAAGAAAGGATCCAGCTAGGATCCTGGCTGTCAAAATACCGCCGCCGGAATCCTGAGACATAACGGAATGGCAGCGCTGAAAACAGAATGCCGGCATCCCGACTCCTGGTATCCCAATCGCTACACTGCTGGGCCACCAAAGAGGTAAACCGCAGGGAGGGGGGGCTGCGGGGGTTACATTTAGGCTGGGGTGGGGGGGGGGTAGGGTAAGGCTGTGGGGGGAGGGTTAGGGGGCCATTAGGCGAAAATAAGTATACTTACCTTCCCCTGTTGGGCGTTTGATCAATGGGATGCCACGGTCGGTATTCTGACCACCGGCAACCTGTCTTCTGGGATATCCATCCCAATCCAGTAAGAGACTGTCCATGTAATTGCCACTGAGACATGTACAAAAGCATATCTGTTGTAAGTGCTGCAACACTTTCGTATTTATTAGTAACACTGTCCAGAAGCTGTTCTCTCTTATGTTCTGTATTGTGGGAATGTACCAAGTATATGCAGGGACAGGGTCCCTAAGGGTCATCAGACCAAGCATGTGCAAGCGCCCATTGTTGGGTAGGGATCCTCTCCCTCCCGGTAATTTTGGCAGTGTGTAACCTACAGGCTACAATGGTGTTAGCTAATGGGACCAAGTTTCAGAATGCGAGGCTGTCCAGAGCCTGGTAAATTTGACATTTTAGCAGCACCAGTAGAAACCTATGAAGTCTGCTAAAGCAATAAAAAATGGTGGATCACAGCAGATACAAATAATTTGTAATAAATATGTCTCTAAGAGTGCACATGCATCTACAACATTAAATAAATAAATACAATGTGTGTGTCATATATATATATATATATATATATAGTGTATATATGTATAAATATATATATATATATATATATATATATATCATACTTTTTTGTCAAAACATTTATTCGCTTTTCATCATTAGGCCCCGCCCACTCACCAGAAAGATAATGCGATTGGACAATAATTGCATAGGGGCGGAGGTACAATGACGCGATTAGCATATAATCACGTCATTAGGCCCCACCCGCTGCAGGAGGGGTGCCCATTCTTCCGGGGCTGTGGGGGACTACCCAATAAACTGGGTATCTTCCGCAGAGTAGGTGAGTATGAATATATATATATATATATATATACATACATGCTAGATAACTTTATTTTTGTTAGTTATTATAATTTGTTTATATATATATATATATATATATATTATATATACACACACACACAATCCTAGTAGATTAGTTATACATACATATATATATATATATATATATATATATATAACTAATTTGTTTATAAGAACATGTAAATTGTAATAAATAACATTATTATGTTATTAGTTAAAATATGCCACGTGTGATGTAATAGTTAAACCAATTCCCCTTTGTGGAGCGGAGCAAAGGTCAAGCCAGTGTTTACACTGAAGGGAGACAAACATGGCACTGTTCCTTTAAAACACACTAGATCTGGCTCCTGACGACTACTTGGGCTCCTAAAAAGGTCACATCCTCTGACTTGGCAGGAACTGAAAAAATAATTAAGGGTACTCTTTGGAGAGGAAGAGGAGGATTTACGTGTTATTGTCAATTTTAATCTATTAAAAAAAATGTAAAATGATTAAAAATAAACCTATAAAAGGTTCAGATAAAGCAGGCTTTAGACAGACCTGTTCCGTATTCACTCTATTACTCCAGCTTGGCACAATATGGTACATTTCCTCCACACTATCATACTGTATGCCAGGACACCTCATTTGTTGGAAATACCATGTAACATCTGTACTTTAATATGGAAGATTGGTTTTCATTACTACTGTATGTCCGTTCCTCAAATAGCATTCAATGTAGATTGTAGGGACTTTCCTAAATCAGCAAATATATTTCATTAAGACAGCATGTATCCAAGTAGAGAAAGCTATATATAAATATTAGAGATGAGCGGGTTCGGTTTCTCTGAATCCGAACCCGCCCGAACTTCATGTTTTTTTTCACGGGTCCGAGCGACTCGGATCTTCCCGCCTTGCTCGGTTAACCCGAGCGCGCCCGAACGTCATCATGACGCTGTCGGATTCTCGCGAGGCTCGGATTCTATCGCGAGACTCGGATTCTATATAAGGAGCCGCGCGTCGCCGCCATTTTCACACGTGCATTGAGATTGATAGGGAGAGGACGTGGCTGGCGTCCTCTCCATTTAGATTAGGGTTGAGAGAGAGAGAGAGAGATTGACCTGAGGCTGTGATACTGTAGAAGAGAGTGCAGAGTTTAGTGACTGACGACCACAGTGACCACCAGACAGTGCAGTTGTTTGTTTTATTTAATATATCCGTTCTCTGCCTGAAAAAAACGATACACACAGTGACTCAGTCACATACCATATCTGTGTGCACTGCTCAGCCCAGTGTGCTGCATCAATGTATATATATATCTGACTGTGCTCAGCTCACACAGCTTATAATTGTGGGGGAGACTGGGGAGCACTGCAGTGCCAGTTATAGGTTATAGCAGGAGCCAGGAGTACATAATATTATATTAAAATTAAACAGTGCACACTTTTGCTGCAGGAGTGCCACTGCCAGTGTGACTAGTGACCAGTGACCTGACCACCAGTATATATAATATTAGTAGTATACTATCTCTTTATCAACCAGTCTATATTAGCAGCAGACACAGTACAGTGCGGTAGTTCACGGCTGTGGCTACCTCTGTGTCGGCACTCGGCAGCCCGTCCATAATTGTATATACCACCTAACCGTGGTTTTTTTTTCTTTCTTTATACATACATACTAGTTACGAGTATACTATCTCTTTATCAACCAGTCTATATTAGCAGCAGACACAGTACAGTGCGGTAGTTCACGGCTGTGGCTACCTCTGTGTCGGCACTCGGCAGCCCGTCCATAATTGTATATACCACCTAACAGTGGTTTTTTTTTCTTTCTTTATACATACATACTAGTTACGAGTATACTATCTCTTTATCAACCAGTCTATATATTAGCAGCAGACACAGTACAGTGCGGTAGTTCACGGCTGTGGCTACCTCTGTGTCGGCACTCGGCAGCCCGTCCATAATTGTATATACCACCTAACCGTGGTTTTTTTTTCTTTCTTTATAGTCATACTAGTTACGAGTATACTATCTCTTTATCAACCAGTCTATATTAGCAGCAGACACAGTACAGTGCGGTAGTTCACGGCTGTGGCTACCTCTGTGTCGGCACTCGGCAGCCCGTCCATAATTGTATATACCACCTAACCGTGGTTTTTTTTTCTTTCTTTATACATACATACTAGTTACGAGTATACTATCTCTTTATCAACCAGTCTATATATTAGCAGCAGACACAGTACAGTGCGGTAGTTCACGGCTGTGGCTACCTCTGTGTCGGCACTCGGCAGCCCGTCCATAATTGTATATACCACCTAACCGTGGTTTTTTTTTCTTTCTTTATAGTCATACTAGTTACGAGTATACTATCTCTTTATCAACCAGACTATATTAGCAGCAGACACAGTACAGTGCGGTAGTTCACGGCTGTGGCTACCTCTGTGTCGGCACTCGGCAGCCCGTCCATAATTGTATATACCACCTAACCGTGGTTTTTTTTCTTTCTTTATACATACATACTAGTTACGAGTATACTATCTCTTTATCAACCAGTCTATATATTAGCAGCAGACACAGTACAGCGCGGTAGTTCACGGCTGTGGCTACCTCTGTGTCGGCACTCGGCAGCCCGTCCATAATTGTATACTAGTATCCAATCCATCCATCTCCATTGTTTACCTGAGGTGCCTTTTAGTTGTGCCTATTAAAATATGGAGAACAAAAATGTTGAGGTTCCAAAATTAGGGAAAGATCAAGATCCACTTCCACCTCGTGCTGAAGCTGCTGCCACTAGTCATGGCCGAGACGATGAAATGCCAGCAACGTCGTCTGCCAAGGCCGATGCCCAATGTCATAGTACAGAGCATGTCAAATCCAAAACACCAAATATCAGTAAAAAAAGGACTCCAAAACCTAAAATAAAATTGTCGGAGGAGAAGCGTAAACTTGCCAATATGCCATTTACCACACGGAGTGGCAAGGAACGGCTGAGGCCCTGGCCTATGTTCATGGCTAGTGGTTCAGCTTCACATGAGGATGGAAGCACTCAGCCTCTCGCTAGAAAAATGAAAAGACTAAAGCTGGCAAAAGCAGTAGCACCGCAAAGAACTGTGCGTTCTTCGAAATCCCAAATCCACAAGGAGAGTCCGACTCCAATTGTGTCGGTTGCGATGCCTGACCTTCCCAACACTGGACGTGAAGAGCATGCGCCTTCCACCATTTGCACGCCCCCTGCAAGTGATGGAAGGAGCACCCGCAGACCAGTTCCTGATAGTCAGATTGAAGATGTCAGTGTTGAAGTACACCAGGATGAGGAGGATATGGGTGTTGCTGGCGCTGGGGAGGAAATTGACAAGGAGGATTCTGATGGTGAGGTGGTTTGTTTAAGTCAGGCACCCGGGGAGACACCTGTTGTCCGTGGTAGGAATATGGCCGTTGACATGCCTGGTGAAAATACCAAAAAAATCAGCTCTTCGGTGTGGAAGTATTTCACCAGAAATGCGGACAACAGGTGTCAAGCCGTGTGTTCCCTTTGTCAAGCTGTAATAAGTAGGGGTAAGGACGTTAACCACCTCGGAACATCCTCCCTTATACGTCACCTGCAGCGCATTCATAATAAGTCAGTGACAAGTTCAAAAACTTTGGGTGACAGCGGAAGCAGTCCACTGACCAGTAAATCCCTTCCTCTTGTAACCAAGCTCACGCAAACCACCCCACCAACTCCCTCAGTGTCAATTTCCTCCTTCCCCAGGAATGCCAATAGTCCTGCAGGCAATGTCACTGGCAATTCTGACGAGTCCTCTCCTGCCTGGGATTCCTCCGATGCATCCTTGCGTGTAACGCCTACTGCTGCTGGCGCTGCTGTTGTTGCTGCTGGGAGTCGATGGTCATCCCAGAGGGGAAGTCGTAAGCCCACTTGTACTACTTCCAGTAAGCAATTGACTGTTCAACAGTCCTTTGCGAGGAAGATGAAATATCACAGCAGTCATCCTGCTGCAAAGCGGATAACTGAGGCCTTGACAACTATGTTGGTGTTAGACGTGCGTCCGGTATCCGCCGTTAGTTCACAGGGAACTAGACAATTTATTGAGGCAGTGTGCCCCCGTTACCAAATACCATCTAGGTTCCACTTCTCTAGGCAGGCGATACCGAGAATGTACACGGACGTCAGAAAAAGACTCACCAGTGTCCTAAAAAATGCAGTTGTACCCAATGTCCACTTAACCACGGACATGTGGACAAGTGGAGCAGGGCAGGGTCAGGACTATATGACTGTGACAGCCCACTGGGTAGATGTATGGACTCCCGCCGCAAGAACAGCAGCGGCGGCACCAGTAGCAGCATCTCGCAAACGCCAACTCTTTCCTAGGCAGGCTACGCTTTGTATCACCGCTTTCCAGAATACGCACACAGCTGAAAACCTCTTACGGCAACTGAGGAAGATCATCGCGGAATGGCTTACCCCAATTGGACTCTCCTGTGGATTTGTGGCATCGGACAACGCCAGCAATATTGTGTGTGCATTAAATATGGGCAAATTCCAGCACGTCCCATGTTTTGCACATACCTTGAATTTGGTGGTGCAGAATTTTTTAAAAAACGACAGGGGCGTGCAAGAGATGCTGTCGGTGGCCAGAAGAATTGCGGGACACTTTCGGCGTACAGGCACCACGTACAGAAGACTGGAGCACCACCAAAAACTACTGAACCTGCCCTGCCATCATCTGAAGCAAGAAGTGGTAACGAGGTGGAATTCAACCCTCTATATGCTTCAGAGGTTGGAGGAGCAGCAAAAGGCCATTCAAGCCTATACAATTGAGCACGATATAGTAGGTGGAATGCACCTGTCTCAAGCGCAGTGGAGAATGATTTCAACGTTGTGCAAGGTTCTGATGCCCTTTGAACTTGCCACACGTGAAGTCAGTTCAGACACTGCCAGCCTGAGTCAGGTCATTCCCCTCATCAGGCTTTTGCAGAAGAAGCTGGAGACATTGAAGGAGGAGCTAACACGGAGCGATTCCGCTAGGCATGTGGGACTTGTGGATGGAGCCCTTAATTCGCTTAACAAGGATTCACGGGTGGTCAATCTGTTGAAATCAGAGCACTACATTTTGGCCACCGTGCTCGATCCTAGATTTAAAGCCTACCTTGGATCTCTCTTTCCGGCAGACACAAGTCTGCTGGGGTTGAAAGACCTGCTGGTGACAAAATTGTCAAGTCAAGCGGAACGCGACCTGTCAACATCTCCTCCTTCACATTCTCCCGCAACTGGGGGTGCGAGGAAAAGGCTCAGAATTCCGAGCCCACCCGCTGGCGGTGATGCAGGGCAGTCTGGAGCGACTGCTGATGCTGACATCTGGTCCGGACTGAAGGACCTGACAACGATTACGGACATGTCGTCTACTGTCACTGCATATGATTCTCTCAACATTGATAGAATGGTGGAGGATTATATGAGTGACCGCATCCAAGTAGGCACGTCACACAGTCCGTACTTATACTGGCAGGAAAAAGAGGCAATTTGGAGGCCCTTGCACAAACTGGCTTTATTCTACCTAAGTTGCCCTCCCACAAGTGTGTACTCCGAAAGAGTGTTTAGTGCCGCCGCTCACCTTGTCAGCAATCGGCGTACGAGGTTACATCCAGAAAATGTGGAGAAGATGATGTTCATTAAAATGAATTATAATCAATTCCTCCGCGGAGACATTGACCAGCAGCAATTGCCTCCACAAAGTACACAGGGAGCTGAGATGGTGGATTCCAGTGGGGACGAATTGATAATCTGTGAGGAGGGGGATGTACACGGTGATATATCGGAGGGTGATGATGAGGTGGACATCTTGCCTCTGTAGAGCCAGTTTGTGCAGGGAGAGATTAATTGCTTCTTTTTTGGGGGGGGTCCAAACCAACCCGTCATATCAGTCACAGTCGTGTGGCAGACCCTGTCACTGAAATGATGGGTTGGTTAAAGTGTGCATGTCCTGTTTTGTTTATACAACATAAGGGTGGGTGGGAGGGCCCAAGGACAATTCCATCTTGCACCTCTTTTTTCTTTTCTTTTTCTTTGCGTCATGTGCTGTTTGGGGAGGGTTTTTTGGAAGGGACATCCTGCGTGACACTGCAGTGCCACTCCTAGATGGGCCCGGTGTTTGTATCGGCCACTAGGGTCGCTTATCTTACTCACACAGCTACCTCATTGCGCCTCTTTTTTTCTTTGCGTCATGTGCTGTTTGGGGAGGGTTTTTTGGAAGGGACATCCTGCGTGACACTGCAGTGACACTCCTAGATGGGCCCGGTGTTTGTGTCGGCCACTAGGGTCGCTTATCTTACTCACACAGCTACCTCATTGCGCCTCTTTTTTTCTTTGCGTCATGTGCTGTTTGGGGAGGGTTTTTTGGAAGGGACATCCTGCGTGACACTGCAGTGCCACTCCTAGATGGGCCCGGTGTTTGTGTCGGCCACTAGGGTCGCTAATCTTACTCACACAGCTACCTCATTGCGCCTCTTTTTTTCTTTGCGTCATGTGCTGTTTGGGGAGGGTTTTTTGGAAGGGCCATCCTGCGTGACACTGCAGTGCCACTCCTAGATGGGCCCGGTGTTTGTGTCGGCCACTAGGGTAGCTTATCTTACTCACACAGCGACCTCGGTGCAAATTTTAGGACTAAAAATAATATTGTGAGGTGTGAGGTATTCAGAATAGACTGAAAATGAGTGGAAATTATGGTTTTTGAGGTTAATAATACTTTGGGATCAAAATGACCGCCAAATTCTATGATTTAAGCTGTTTTTTAGGTTTTTTGGAAAAAAACACCCGAATCCAAAACACACCCGAATCCGACAAAAAAAATTCGGTGAGGTTTTGCCAAAACGCGGTCGAACCCAAAACACGGCCGCGGAACCGAACCCAAAACCAAAACACAAAACCCGAAAAATTTCCGGCGCTCATCTCTAATAAATATAAATAATGTTACTACTACTATTAATAAGAAACACCCTTCTATGTACTGTTGAAGGGGCATTCAGTTGTGGTCCTCAGAAGCTATATTTATTACCCTGGTTTCCTGAAAAGCTCCACTGAAACTGACTTTGATCATGAAAGGAAGCAGAGGTTTATGGGAAAGGGAGTGACATTTCATAAAGTGCACAGAGGTGAGTGGATTAGAGCATTTTCTGATAAATGGGGGGCGCCTAGCACGCGGGGGTGTGGGGGTTGCTTATATTGTCATTTTTGCCTTAGTGTATGTTATTATTTATTAACAGTTTCTTACATAGCGCAGCAAATTCCGTTACGCTTTACAACTAGACACAATTAGAAGACAAACTGGGTAAAAACAAACAGTCATAGAGGTAGGAGGGCCCTGCTCGCAAGCTTACAATCTATGGGGAACTAGGCATTGATACACAAGGATAGGCGCTATCTATTGCATAGTTGTCCACCTGACTGTAAAGGTTCTTGGTGGGCTGCATGATATCACATCACAGCAATGATGAACCAGGGTCAGGAAGAAAGGAGACTGTTAGCAAGCATAGGCCGTTGTAACAGACATACAGACTTCTACATTTTCACATGGGGAGATCACTCTGTTCAGTATTTATACTCCTGGATGGCATAGTAGCTTATTTCTAAATGCATTAACCACATGGCTACTTAGATCGGCCCCTTACACCGCTCTTCTCCGTCACTGCCCTGCACACTGGGCCAAGCGCAATATTTCCAGGTATGAGACATTTCATGAAGGTTCCAATGTGTGAGTAACATATTAACTAATACCATCCTGCGGAGACATAGGAATATTGCATCTCTCCTGTGCCAGAGCTGGAAGACACCTCCCTGCTGACATAAAACAAGAATGTATTACTGCTGCTCATTGTCTGTCATGTGGTTTTTGTATTCCATTCAGGAAATATTAAGTCCTGCACATTGCAGCTTTCCTCCCCATTACCACAATGACAATTATTATTACTAAAATACATTGTGTACATTTTTCTGCTTTACATTCTTTATGAACACCAGATGGTTATTTTATGTATGTGATGACCTTAGCGCAGCGCATTCTATATTCCTACATATTTACTCCATCCCTGCAGGTGGAGAGGAAAAGGTTTTTTTTTTTCCTTCTAGGCTATAGACTTACTGTATATGGTTATCAGCTTTATGATTGCAGCAGGGCTGGCACACATTGCTATACAATATTCTCATGTTGCTTGCTTAATTATAAATACAACATATGCTAGACAAATTTTATCTACAGTTGTGCTCATAAGTTTACATACCCTAGCAGAATTTGTGATTTTCTGGCCATTTGTCAGAGAATATGAATGATAACTCACAAACTTTTCTTTCACTCGTGGTTATTGGTTGGGTGAAGCCATTTATTGTCAAACAACTGTGTTTACTCTTTTTAAATCATAATGACAACAGAAACTACCCAAATGACCCTGATCAAAAGTTTACATACCCCAGTTCTTAATACCGTGTATTGCCCCCTTTAACATCCATGACAGCTTGAAGTCTTTTGTGGTAGTTGTGGATGAGGCTCTTTATTTTCTCAGATGGTAAAGCTGCCCATTCTTCTTGTCAAAAAGCCTCCAGTTCCTGTAAATTCTTGGGCTGTCTTGCATGAACTGCACATTTGAGATCTCCCCAGAGTGGCTCAATGATATTGAGGTCAGGAAACTGTGATGGCCACTCCAGAACCTTCACTTTATTCTGCTGTAGCCAATGACAGGTCGGCTTGGCCTTGTATTTTGGATAATTGTCATTTTGGAACGTCCAAGTACGTCCCATGCGCAGCTTCCGGGCTGATGAGTGCAAATTTTCCTCCAGTATTTTCTGATAAAATGCTGCATTCATCTTGCCATCAATTTTGACCAAGTTTCCAGTGCCTTTGTAGCTCACACATCCCCAAAACATCATCGATCCACCTCCGTGTTTCACAGTAGGAATGGTGTACCTTTCATCATAGGCCTTGTTGACTCCTCTCCAAATGTAACGTTTATGGTTGTGGCCAAAATGTTCAATTTTGGTCTCATCACTCCAAATGACTTTGTTCCAGACGTTTTGAGGCTTGTCTCTGTGCTGTTTGGAGTATTGTAAGTGGGATGCTTTATGGAATTTGCGTAGTAATGGCTTTCTTCTGGCGACTCAACCATGCAGCCCATTTTTCTTCAAATGCCTCCTCATTGTGCATCTTGAAACAACCACACCACCATTTTTCAGAGAGTCCTGTATTTCAGCTGAAGTTATTTGTGGATTTTTCTTTGCATCCCGAACAATTTTCCTGGCAGTTGTGGCTAAAATTTTTGTTGGTCTACCTGACTGTGATTTGGTTTCCACAGAATCCCTCATTTTCCACTTCTTAATTAGAGTCTGAACACTGCTGATTGGCATTCTCAATTGCTTGGATATCTTTTTATATCCCTTTCCTGTTTTATACAGTTCAATAACCCTTTCCCACAGATCCTTTGACAATTCTTTTGCTTTCCCCATGACTCAGAATCCAGACCCGTCAGTGCAGCACTGGATGAAAGATGCAAGGGTCTTTCAGGAGTCCAGAAACTCACTGACCTTTTATACACATACACTGATTACAAGCAAACAGATCACAGGTGAGGATGGTTACCTTTAGTAGCCATTCAAACCCATTTGTGTCAACTTGTGTGCATGTTATCTGGCCAAAATCTCCAGGGTATGTAAACTTTTGATCATGGTCATTTGGGTAGTTTCTGTTGTCATTATGATTTAAAAAGAGTAAACACAGTTGTTTGACAATAAATGGCATTACCCAACCACTAACCATGAGTGAAAGAAAAGTTTGTGAGTTATCATTCATATTCTCTGACAAATGGCCAGAAAATCACAAATTCTGCTAGGGTATGTAAACTTATGAGCACAACTGTATGTACTGTACATGAGCAAAGTAAGGAGGTTGTGTGTCTGTCTGCACTCCGACATCTTCAGTTCTCCCACCACAGCCGCACTGAGAATCATCTCTGGCGCTTCCCCGTAGCGAAGGCCAGTTTCCATACTATTGTGTAGGAGAGCATAGCTAATTTAAAATAGCAGTGTAGGGGGTGATCATTAGAATGCGATGGTTCGAAACCGATTTGATTTTTATGCCACTGGTTTCTCAATCCTATTATCGGATTGCTGTGGTTGCCACCTGTGCTTGCTCCTGATTTGATGGGCTTAACCAATGTTTCACATATCTTACCGTAACGCTGTCTCAGCGGCAGTTTTCCTTTGCACGTGCGCAAATAAGCTTTGTCATATGGGCATGCACACCACTAAGCCACTGATGGCTCAAAACAACAAATGGTTTGCAAAGGATGGATAGATATAATCGTTTGCAATAAAATGATGGTGGAAAACCTTGCCGTCCTTCAGATGGCAATCCCTATAGCAGGGTGGACCTGGAGCCCCACAAATGCTGTCTCTGGGCTGTCTGCCAACTCTCACGGAATTCACTGTGGATTTGTTTGACACAATAAGAAGTGGGCATGTTGTGACGGACTGATGGGCATATGGGCTCCCTCGCTGCTGCAGGTGTAGGCTAAGCATGTTTTTTAGGGTTTCATTTGTTTTATTAGCAACGCAACATAACCTGAAAGTCACACTGCCATTAACACTGCGGGGGTGCATCCCAGGGCACATACTGCTGCTTGCCACAGCACTGGCCCCAGTAAATCATTTTTGGTATACATTAATATATGTGAGTAAACTAAAAACATAAAAAATTGCTATGTACTTTTGAAGATGTATCACAATCAAAAGAGAAAATCTGCATGTAATGCCTGCCAAAACCTTATACTAAACCAATCTAACGTAAAGCTAAAATAAATCATTCTGTACAAAATCTGAGGCAGACCAGTAGCACCTACAGCACATGAAAGTAAACAAGTATAATCATCATTAATATTGTATACCTTAATATAATAGTACTATAGCGGGAATATATTATGGGTCAAATATTACAGCCAATAAAAACTATATGATGTGTTCTGCTAAAAAGATTCACTCTGGCTGCTCAGGAAAGTCAGTTTGTAATCAATATCATACCTCTAGCTACAGGTTGTTAAATGGTCTAGAATCCTCTACAAATAAAAGCTTTTACACCATTATGCTTTGCAAAATAACAGTTATAAAAAGCTAATTTATATTTTACATATCCCTTAAGATATATTTAACAAGATTTAACACATGGCACACTCCAGGAAATATAATGGAAACCATTGCATAATCTAGAGCGGACCCATGGTAGCACATATACATTAAAAGTAATGAGCTTCCAAGAACCATGCACACTGTAAGTGCCTATCATTACATTCAGCATTAACCATCATGTTTTATGACTGAACCCATATCTGGAGTTGATAATGCAACCAATGCGTGTTCTAAAGGTAAATATACTATTAATTACCGCTTTAGCTAACAAAGACAAATAATAATGAAGGAACACATTTGTGCTTTTTATATAATTGTCTATATATCCGATTAAGCATTTAGCAGAAGCAATATATAAGAAAATAGGCTATATAAACATAATCCATAAAAATACATTACATTTTTGCAAAAATTTACCTATTGTTCGCCTTTAATAGAGGTTTTATTTATCTCAGAATTAAGTTTCATTTTGGGGCACATGTGACATGTAGAAGAATGTAATAAAGCTGGTTCACGTTCAATGGACATATAGGGGGTCATTCAGAGTTGATCGCTAGCAGATTTAGTTCGCAGCGCAGCGATCAGGCTAAAAACCGGCAGTTCTGCGTATGCGGCGCAATGCACATGCGCGTTGGACTCTTACAATGAACGATGTAGTTTCACACAAGGTTTAGGAAAGCTTATCAGTCGCACTGCTGACCGCAGAGTGATTGAAAGGAAGTGGGTGTTTCTGGGTGTCAACTGATCATTTTCAGGGAGTGAGTGAAAAAACGCAGGCGTGCCAGATAAAAACGCAGGCGTGGCTGGTAGTGTAGTGCAATCTTGGACATCCTGGGTACTCCCGAATTTTACAGAGTTCTCTTAACCTCCAAAGAGAGTAGAACAGCTGCCCTGATGATGCATTTAGCTGTGGTTTACCTTACTGTGGCCTTGCCCCATTGCATAATGGTGCAAATTGCGGTATTGACATTTCATAACGATTGGACCCCCTGTACCACCCACCTTGGCTTTACTCTTGGCATCACCTGGGGGTGTCAGGTAACAAGTCAGCAAGTATAGAATAGTGCCATGATTGCTCACAAAATAGAAATGCAATTAACATTAGGCGCACTCAAGTCATTTAGGATTTCACAGCAAAAAAACACCAAATGCCAGGGTTCATCTGAAGATAGTACATGTGCACTCATAACGTTTGCAAAGAACAAGATACTTTGGCTGACTGTAGACTGGTGAATAATGCACTGGGTATTCTACAATGGGTAGTACCCACTCATGGAAATTACAGAAATGACTCTAAAGGGATATCTGACACCAATGTGATTTACAACCAAATTAGATCAAGCAAATCAACTGTAATCCTTTGCTACACAGAAATATTGGGTCTCATTCACAAATGTATTGTACACAGTCACAATGGTTTGAGTACTTTTCCGATAGGTAGAGAATGGCACATGTACAGGATCTCTTCAGAAAAGGGTGTGTGGCCTATTTGAAAGGGGCATGGTCTCGTGACGATGCCGCGATCATGAGTCACACCCCTTGTTTGCTGTCACTGAAGGGGGCATGTCCAGCGCTCTGTGAGCTGCTGGCATGCCCCCAGTCAGCCTGTCTCCACTGAATAGACGCTGTGCAGTGACAGGAGCCTCCAAATTGCCATCCCCCTACCGCGGGACACTGCGACCCGCGGGTGGGACAGCTGGACAGTCCCCAAAAAATGGGACTGTCCTGCGAAAATTAGGACAGTTGAGAGGCATGCGCAAGTGCCCGTCTCCTCCCGAGAGAGCGCTCACAGCTCCCCCCTTGGCTGATGCATGAATGACATGCGCTTTAGGTGGTGTAGCAGGAACGGCGACCACTCTACAAAAAATTTGCTTTCAATAGATCTCGCAAATCTGATTAATGTCATAGTAATAGTAATTCTTCTATGAGGACTCCTTGTAACACGTGCATCACGTCTGCTATTTGGACTCGTCTGGTTGGTTCTGTGGTGCCACTACGTAGTGACACCTGGGTGTGAATCTTTGCCTGCTTTCACATATTGTCTGACGACTGCCATGAGCTTGTCCTTTGACCCTTCCTCTGCTGAGACATAAATTCTGAACCTTCCTGTCCAAATACTCTTTATTCTCCGGGCTACTGCTCTGGCTTTCCTTTTGTCTCTAATCTCATGATGGCTGTCTTGTTACAACATTGCCTTACTCTGGTTACTGCTTTCTGTGGTTGTGTCCTGAATTGAAAAATGTCGCCATAGACAGAATTTAAACATGTAAGTAAATGTTATGTGCCACTATTCAGTTAAGTATCTAAATTAAAAATAAGAGAACTTCATGCCGGTGTTTGGGATGTACCATTCAAGAGGAAGGAATGAAACACAGGTTTCTGTTTCTAAAACTTTCCAATCTCATTAACCACATCTGTTCTGTACTATCAGAAGAGTTATTTAGAAGTGACATTAACAGTAGAAACATACATGCAATCTATTATAAACAAAAATGGGGAAAAAATTAATAATGCAGTTATATAATACAACTAGTTACCAGCTAGTTGACAGAACAACATAACAGTAATGTCAGCACTGTCGGCTTGAATTGCTCTGCCGGACACCATCTGGTTGCCGACAGAGCGTGAAACACAAAAAATCCTCCCAAAGAGGTGAGGAGCAGCATTAGCCTTTTATAATATAAGAATATGATAAACACTAGAAGTAAAAACTGTACACAATTTCAGCAATAATGGTTTCCACACATTCTGCATATATCCAGTGAGATTTTGCTTTGATTATCAATTTAAAAGATTCATTGCTAAAAAGAAAATGTAAATAAATGAAATTTAGTATATCTTAAGTAGGGTGATTAATCATTATAAAAAAATACCCCTATGCAGGTGTTCGGAAAGGGAGGTGACACTCACTATGTCCACAGTGAGTATACTGACCTCACAATGCTGGTGCCAGGCTTCCAACAAGAGGGCAATTCTACTTACAAGACTGTAATCATGCAAGTCTGTAAACATGCCAGTAACATGCCTACTCTCCCAGAAGGTGCGGGGGGGCTCCAGATTTTTCGGGCAATGCCCTGGACTCCCGAAAGAGTGGACAGATCTCCCACGTCTTGCCTACTTCCTAATGAAGTGAGCAGAATTGAGAGATAACAAGGAATTGCAGAAATGTATAGAGGGGGCATGGCTAAAATGATGTGAGGAGCCTGGCCCCGCCTCCCTAGTGGCCATCTGCAAATGAGGAGGAGTTGGGTTTGCGTGACTTACAGTCACCATACCGATGCCGGAATCCCAGCATTTAGATGTCTGGCAGTGGCGGGGTGCAACGAAGCCCCTTGCGGACTCGGTGGTGAGTGCACTCTATGGGTGTCGTGGACACCCACGAGTGGGAATAGTCCCTCTTAGTTGGCATGTCGATTGTCGGGATTGTGAGGGTGCGGGATCCTGGCGTCATTATTGTGACCGCCGGTCACATAACTACATCCCCTGAGGAGGTATATTAATGTTGGTAGGTATGACCAATAAGCAGCATATTAAAAGTTATAACTCCCACATGGCTAAAACACTGTACATAGCATTACACCCATGATGGACCCCCAGTGCCGGCATTGTGAAGGCAGCATACTCACTGTGGACATTGTGAGTGCCGACCTCAGACCCTTATGCAGAAATCCCTAGCATCCCTGATCATAAATCCCATACCCGTATATACAATGTTTGCGTGCTACTGTAATCACACACTGAAAAAACAATAACCCAATTTTTTGACAAGGCTACCTTTATCTTGTATAATTTGTGATCATGGAAAGCATATGTTTAATATTAGAATATTACCACTGACTGAAAATACATGATATTTCAGGTTACATGACTCCTTTTTATTTCTAGGTGTTAATTCACATCTAAAGAGAGTAAATTAAACACACCAGTAGTTAGATTTAATCTTTTACATCATGTTAGTAATACAATCGTGTCTTCAACTGATGAAAGATACCATCTGTTACTCTTCAGTACACATTGCGAAAATTAGGTCCTTAGGGATTTGCCACCATTCCTTCTGATTTTTAAGACATCCTCAGGGTCAAAGCTCATGTCATCTATAATGTTATTTGTTCGCCTTTAAATACTGGTTTATGACAACCATGTGAGAGAAAATGGTTATGTCTGAGAAGTGTTAGCAAGAGAAAAAAATTAGTTCAATGGGTTCTTTTCAAGAATCCCATAAGTTCAGATGTTAAATACTTGAAATGATACCTCAAGAGCTGCATAACTATTTATTGCAAGGGAACAAGTTTTTACAATAATATAAAGGAATTTGCCACTTCTATTTTCCTTAGTTTACTACTTTACATAAAATATATTATGTGAGTTTATGTATTTATAATATTTTGAAATTTATTACATAAGTGTTAGTAGTAGCTATGTGAATAACCTCAGCAAAATATCACATAATTTCTAAATAACTGGATGTTTAATTTTAACTTTAGTTTGTGTAACTCAAGAACCCAACTGTCAGAGCTACACAAGACAAAACAAATTCTAGGAACCAATATGCAATACAGAGAGAGCAATCTAATGACCATTATGCAATACAGAGAGCCGTCTAGTAACCCATATAGAATACCGAAAACTTCATAGAGAACAATGGGGGTGATTCCGAGTTGTTCGCTCGCTAGCTGCTTTTAGCAGCATTGCACACGCTAAGCCGCCGCCTAATGGGAGTGTATCGTAGCATAGCAAAATTGCTAACGAAAGCTTTGCTAATTTTCTCGTAACAATTACCCTGCAGTTTCTGAGTAGCTCCAGACTTACTCTGCCATTGCGACCAGCTTAGTCCTTTTCGTTCCTGGTTTGACGTCACAAAGCGTTCGCCCAGCCACTCCCCCGTTTCTCCAGACACTCCTGCGTTTTCAACTAGCACGCCTGCGTTTTTCCACACACTCCCATAAAACGTCCAGTTTCCGACCAGAAACACCCACTTCCTGTCAATCACACTCCATTCAGCACAGCGATGGAAAAGCTTCGTTATGCCGTGAGTAAAATACCTAACTTTTGTGTAAAATAACTTGGCGCAGGCGCGCTGCGTACCCTGCGCATGCGCAGTTTGCTACTATTCGCTCCGTTGCGAAAAATTTTAACGAGCGAACAACTCGGAATCACCCCCAATATACAGACCATGTTAACTATAGCTTTTTAGTAACTGCCATTGGAGTGTATCTTGCAAGTGTTTGCACTACACATGACCCGAAACTGTCCACAGAAATGTTTGGTAATTTAACTGTAACCACATTTGCAAATGAAGAGACAGATCTGGGGTGTAAAGGGGCATCCTCGTGTAGACAAAGTGGGTGTCAACGCAACTGAGGGTTATGCAGATTTGGACACAAGTATTAAACCGCCTGTTTGGAGGGGTATCTTGTGAATCTATCTAGGGTGATTGCAAGTGCGCATTGACGATGATGATGACTAGTCTCACATTAAGTATACACATGGGTAATGGGTGCATAACAAGATGCATATAACTCTGCATACCCAGAAATGTATGTATTGTTTTATTTCTAGGATGCAGTTTGGGAGAACACATGCCAAATTTCTATTCAACTCTGCAATGTACCCATATCTAATGACCCTAAGGGTGGGTACACAAGTACAAGACTGTTAATCGGGCCGATGGTTGCCCCACATCATGCCAGATTGCCGGTACACACTAGCCCATTGTAATGAATGATGGAATGAATCTTGTTCTGTCCTACATTACCCTGCACAGAGTCACAAGCAATATCTTCCGACTGGCCATGCAGCATGGCTAATCACAAGATATCGTATTCGACCCACTGGAACACACAATCGGGCATACACACTACCCATTCTGATTTGGATAGAAACAACAAATTGTGCCAATATTGCCAGGTGTGTACCTACCCTAAAACCCAAATCTCTGGTGGCCTTATGTCATTTCAAATCTCTGGTTTTGATATAGAATATAGAACCCAGATCTCTGCAGGTAACAAAATACATCTGGTAGTGAAAAATAACAGATTCCTTACTGCAATACTGTACCAGTAGTCAGCGGCATAGCAAGAACTATGTAAGTCTCATAGCAACATTTTAAAGGGTACCCTGTCCCAATGCTTCTAGAGAGACACTTCCCTGCAGCAGATGTTAATTTTATGCTCTATAATAGTGCCCTAGTTCCAGTGGCGTAACTAGAAATTTTTCTCCCCCAAGCCAAAAAATCCTTCGGCGCCCCCCCCCCCATACCGCCCATAATTGGCACTAGTAAAGGGACAAATATGCGCGCGCCTTCGTTGAAATGGGCGTGGCTTCACGTAAAGGGGCGTGGCATTGCAGGAAAAGACTACCTTATACCCCAGTTTTGCAACCTGCACGCCCAGACGTTAGCCACCACAGGAAAGAAAAATAATCCTGATTCATGCCCCTTACATTATTTGTCATTTTTCCTCCTTATAGTAATGCCCAGTATACATTATTCCACATACTGCAATGGCCTTAGCCATTATGCCACACACAATAATGCACACACTGTAATGCCCTTGACACATTATGCCACACACCGTAATGCCTGTGACACATTATGACAGGAATCGCAATGCCAGTTATACATTCTGCTACACACTGCAATGCCCCTGATACATTATAGCACATACAATGTCTGTGATACAGTATGACACACACCACAATGATCCTGAGACATTATACCACATACCACAATGCCCGTGATATAGTATACAACACACCGTAATGCCTGACACATTATGACACACACCGCAATGTCCGTGATACATTATGCCACACACCGTAATGCCCATTACACATTAAGTTCTACAGTAAGGCTTCTAATTACTTTTAAATTACCTGCTCGTTGCCAGGGGTTTCATGCTCTTGGTTCCATGCACGTTGCCAGGGGTTTTCATGCTCAGGGTGTCATGCTCGTTGCCAGAGGTTTCATGCACTGGGTGTCATGCTCGTTGCCAGCGGTTTCATACTCTTGGTTCCATGCACGGTGCCAGGGGTTTTCATGCTCAGGGTGTCATGCTCGTTGCCAGGGGTTTCATGCACTGGGTGTCATGCTCGTTGCCAGGGGTTTCATGCACTGGGTGTCATGCTCGTTGCTAGGGGGTAGTGCTTGTTGCTAGGGCCATGCTCCCAGTGCCACATATGCCCCCAGTGCCAGATATTCCCCCACAGTGCCAGGTATATATGCCCCCAGTGCCAGATATTCACCCACAGTGCCAGGTACATGCCCCCAGTGCCACATATACCCCCCCCCAGTGCCACATATGCCCCCTCAGTGCCTGCTCCCCCCAGTGCCAAATATTCCCCCACAGTGCCACATATGCCCCCTCAGTGCCTGCTCCCCCAAGTGCCAGATATTCCCACACAGTGCCAGGTATATGCCCCCAGTGCCAGATATTCCCCCACAGTGCCACATATGCCCCCTCAGTGCCTGCTCCCCCCAGTGCCAAATATTCCCCCACAGTGCCAGTTATATGCCCCCAGTGCCAGATCTTCCCCCACAGTGCCAGGTATATGCCCCAAGTGCCAGATATTCCCCCACAGTGCCACATATGCCCCCTCAGTGCCTGCTCCCCCCAGTGCCAAATATTCCCCCACAGTGCCAGGTATATGCCCCCAGTGCCAGGTATATGCCCCCAGTGCCAGGTATATGCCCCCAGTGCCAGATCTTCCCCCACAGTGCCAGGTATATGCCCCCCAGTGCCAGATCTTCCCCCACAGTGCCAGGTATATGCCCCCAGTGCCAGATCTTCCCCCACAGTGATAGGTATATGCCCCCAGTGCCAGATCTTCCCCCACAGTGCCAGGTATATGCCCCCAGTGCCAGATCTTCCCTCACAGTGCCAGGTATATGCCCCCAGTGCCAGATCTTCCCCCACAATGCCTGCTCCCACCCCCCGCTCCTTTGTGTTGGAGGGACACGGAGCGCATAGCGCGCCTCTCCTGTGTCCCTCCTGGCTCTCCTGCCGGTCTAATAAAGGAAGTGCCGGTTCATGAGCCAATCAGAGCTCACGAACGGCACTTCCTTTATTAGACAGGCCGGGGGAGAGCCAGGGAGGGACACAGGAGAGGCGCGCGATGTGCGCTCCGTGTCCCTCCTTACAGCAGCGGAGGGAAGGAGACCGCAGATTGACATGCGGACGCTCGTCCGCATGTCAATCTGTGCAAAGTCAGTGGCGCCCCCGCAGCCCCTCGCCCCCAAGCCACCGCGAGGACTGCGGGGGCAGTAGTTACGCCACTGCCTAGTTCATTTTCTGAACCATAGTAGAGCCTTATTTAATGTTATGCCCCATAGTAGTGCCCTAGTTTCTTTTATGAATTCCAGTGCTTAAGTTCACACTATGTCACATGTCAGAGCTGCCAGTACACATTATGCCGCACAGTACCCCCAATTCGCATTATGGTATATAGTGCTCCCCATTCATACTGTGCCTCATTACAGTGCCCCGGTTCATACTATATAACATTAAAATGCCCTCCAGTTCATTTTATACCACACTACAAAGAGCAGGTCCAGAGGCATACCTAGATATATTGCAGGCCCCAACGAAAACATTTGAAAGGACCCCTACGTACCACCCAATGGCGAAAAATGTATATAACACATGTAACTTTGACAGGAAACGTTGGCCCTTCTCACTGCCTGCACCTATGGTAGCTACGCCCCTTGCACGTAGCGGATAAATGCTAGCAAGTGGTCATCCCTAACTTCGCAGTACAGCTGAGGCAGGGGTGAGTGAGAGCAATAACTGCATGTAAACCGTGTTTCACAGATGGCATGTGGTTTTTATGCTGGAATGCAGTGTTCTCCTTTCTCCAAACAGAATGCTTCTCATTTAAACAAAAAAACTAAAACTTTATTTTGGACTCATCTGTTCCCAAAGCATTGTTCCAAAAGCCTTCTGGCTTGTCCAGGTGATCTTTAGCAAACTGCAGACTGGCAGCAAAGTACAGTACTTTCTGGGGAGCAGCTCCTTGCAATCCTGCCATGCACACCATTGTTGTTCAGTGTCCTCCTGATGGTGGACTCATGAACATTAACATTAGCTAATGGGAGAAAGGCCTTCAGTTGCTTCAAGGTTACTGTGGGTTCCATTGTCACTGTCAAACTATTAGATGCCTTGCTCTTGGTGTGATCTTTGTTGGTGACCACTCCTGGGGAGGGTAATAATGGTCTGGAATTTCCTCCACTTGTACTCATTCTGTCTGACTGTTGATTGGTGGAGTCCAAACACTTTAGAGATGGTTTTGTAACTTTTTCCAGCCTGATGAGCATCAACAACTCTTCTTCTGAGGTCCTCAGAAATCTCTTTTGTTCGTGGCATGATACACTTCTACAAACGTGTTGTGAACATCAGACTTTGATATATCCCTGTTCTTTTAAAAACAACTGACAGGTTGTCCACTCACACGATTGTCATCCCATAGATTGAAAATACCGGACTCTAATTTCAACTTCAAAATATCTGCTAAGCCTAGAGGTTCACATACTTTTGCCACTCACAGATATGCGATACAGTCCACAACTGTACTCCCTATTTACCCATGACTGTGTACCAACATAAAGCTCTATAAAGGTTGTGAAGTTTGCCAAAGACATTGCAGTTAGATTAATTAGTGATGATGATGAGACTATTTATAGGAATGAAATGACTAGGCTGGTTGTCTGCAGTAAGGCAAGACATTTATTTTTAAATGAAGGGAAAACTAAAGAACTGGTGATTGATTTTAGAAGCGGATGCAGGTTGCCAAAACTATCGGTATATATAAATGGTCAATATGTTGAGGTTATAAAGTCATTTAAATTTCTAGGAACTCAGGTTTCATTGAGTTTAACATTGTCTGTAAATACGATGTTGCTGACCAAAGAGGCCCAACAACATTGTTCTATTTGAGGCCCCTGAGGTGGCATTTGTAAGCAAAGCAACTTTATTAATTTTTTATAGATGCTCAATAGAGAGCATTTTGACCTCTGCGATCATTGTCTTGCATGGCAACTACACTGCATCAGGGTGAGGTGTGTTGGAGTACCTAGTAAGAGCCCCAAGTAAAATCGTTGGAGTGCAGCTGTCAACAATTCATGAGCTTTATGGTGCTAGAGTTTTAAATAGAGTCAGAAATATTTTATCTGACTCAAGCCACCCTTTTTATGAGTTATTTAAAATACTGTCCTCTCGAAAGAGGTTTAGAACGCAATTGACACGTACAGGGTGCCTGCATGACAGTTTTATTCTGTCTGCAATATGTTTGTTAAATAGTGAGAATTTATTATTTTAAATTGGAGTGCTAGGGTGTTTTCTTTATTCTTTAGCTACTCATTTTACTTGCTGTGTTTGTACTATGGGGGTCATTCCGAGTTGATCGCACGCTGTCGATTTTTGCTGCACTGCAATCGGGTCTCTACTGCGCATGCACCACAATGCACATGCGCGTCGTACGGGTACAATGCAGATCGTTGCTGAGCTATGGATTTAACAAAGAATCCATACGCACAGCAGATCGCAAGAAGATTGACAGAAAGAGGGTGTTTATGGGTGACAACTGACTGTTTTCTGGGAGTGGTAGCGAAAACGCAGGCATGTCTGGGCGTTTGAAGGGCGGGTGTGTGACGTCAATTCCGGCACCAAAAAGACTGAAGTGATCGCAAGGGCTGAGTAAGTTCAGACCTACTCTGAAACTGCACAAAATGTTTTTGCAGAGCTTGGCTGCACAGGCGTTCGCACACTTACAAAGCAAAAATACACTCCCCCGTGGGCGGAGACTATGCGTTTGCACGGCTGCTAAAAATAGCTAGCGTGCAATCAACTCGGAATGACCCCCTATGTAATTTCATCTCAAATTTGTTTGTTTTTGTTAATGACAATTCATTTGTATTCAAGTACTTTCACCATAACGTATATAGAAAATTTTTGAATGGTTCACAAACTTTCAAGCACCACTGTATTATCCTTCCTTCTCCAAGCGAATTGTGGTCGGAGCAGAGATAGGCTGGTTTATTGCCTGAGAAGCCACTTCTTTAGCTTCATGGTAGTAAGCTAAAGAGGTGAACACAAGTGAGTCTGAAGATCCTTCTTATGAGAGTCGCCAAAACTGTGTGCAAAAGGGTACAATTTTCCTAAGGCTCTATTTGTTTTTCTTTAATGTAAAACAGGGAAATACATTTTAAACCATCAATAAAATGCACATCATGATATGCTTCTGGTGACAAAGTAAACATATATTAAAAACTTTTCCCAAAAGTCCATCATTCCAGGCAATATAAGAGTCTGAATTCACAGAAAACAAACATTCCATGTTATAGATTTTCAGTAGTGAAGACTAAAACCTTTCTTGGAAAACTGGCACACGGGGGACATATAACATTTATTAGGGAGGTCTGATAAGACAGCATCATTATGTGAACAGAAAAAGTTACACGTTTTTTAAATAACATTAAAACATAAGATTCAGAGGGTTTGGGCAGATATATATATATATATATATATATATATTTATTTATGTTTTAACATTAAGATAAAGCTTTGCAATAATTTTTACTTTTTTTTTTATAATTAAGTACTGTACTAGCCAGCTGTCTAAGAGACTCCAGCAAAATACAGTCCAGAGATTGATCAGTCACTTTTTCAGTACATAAAGTAGAAATGGGCAGAGCATTGTCAATCCAGCTCCAGTCCTCTTGTCATAAACCAAACTTTCAAACCCCATTTTATACACTAAGTGATTCATCACTTACATGTTCTGCAGTTCATGTTTTCTTGTTGTACTTATAATATGGAGCTAATGCATGGGCACCCCCATGTTGGATCTTGGCAGCTAACCGCATCCTCTACAGTTAGAATGCTGACTCTGGCAGCCAATCTGTAAAATGCAGCTCCTATTTAAACCCTTCCTGTTCACCAGCATACTGCCAGGTCAACAAGTCACATTGCTGAAATCCTGGATTATGTTTACCAGTAAGTCTCTAGTGTGATTACAGTGTTCAGCATTGCTGGCTTTTTTCACTGCAAATATCAGCACTGATGAACTTTCCAAGCTACAGATTATTCCTGTGATTCCTGTGCCTCTATTCAGCTAAAGCCTCAAAGTTCCTAGCTATACAGATGGGGCCACTCCATCTGTGACTAGTGCGCCTATCGCCGAGAGCGCCGCCATCTGCATGGGAACACGTGCCCGTGAAGGAGACGCGCCCCATACACTTGAATAGACAGCGTCTCCGTCCGCACGCCTGGACTGAGATGCTCTGAATGGGATCGTCTAGTCATGCCAGGAGTGCCCGTTTGCGATGGAGCCACCTCAGATGAGCACGGCTCCATCTGTAGTTATTACATGTGTATTAAGCTCATTACAGCCTCCGGCTGCACTTCACTGATTGCAAGACTCTCCAGTGTTCTCAAGTTATCAGCTCTGCTGGAATCCTGAATTCTACAGACTTGTTTATATGCCTGCATCTTACTGCTGTTGTGAGTTTCTATGCTAATTGAGCTTTTCACCTGTGGAGCTTTAACCAATCTAACACCGGTGAGGTCATGCCTGCTGCTTACAAGTCCTACAGAGTTCTGTTTTGCAGTACTTGTATTTTACTCTCCGGAATAGTGCATCTGTTTTTTTGCAGATTACTTGGATCTGTGTGTACAGTTACCCTCTGATATTCCTGCAAGCAAGTTATCTATCTGCTTTGTGTGCACGTTTCAGCCTACTACTGAATGCTCAGTCAACTGTGTCAGTCACTGTTGCAAGCACAGTATTCTCTTGATGTCTCCAGCATTCCCCTGATGTGCACATATAATAGTGTGTTCATTTCCTCAGCTTCATACAAAGGTATAAGCACTATACTGTATATACAGAAGTAGTCTTCTAGTGTCCTGAGGCTCTAAGCTTATTGGTCCTAGCCTGGCTCCCAGAATTACTGGTCCTAATCCAGTGTCTACAGGTTGCAATCCGGCCTCCTGTACCACTGCTTTCAGGGGGTCATTCCAAGTTGATCACACGTAGCAACTTTTTGCTGCCTGTGCGATCAACTAGACGCCGCCTATGGGGGAGTGTTTTTTTGCATAGCAAGGCTGTGATCGCTTGTGCAGCCCTGCTATGCAAAAAAAGTTTTGTGTAAAACAAGACCAGGGTAAGACTTACTTACCTTGTGCAATGAATCCAGCATTGCAGGTCCCGGAATTGACGTCAGACATCCGCCCTCCGAAACTCCTCGACACGCCTGCGTTCGGATCTTCATGCCAAGAAAACGGTGAGTTGACGACCCGGAATGCCTTCCACCTGTCAATCTTCTTGCGGTCGTCGCTGCGACCGTTTTCTTTGCTAGCGGCGTCGCTGCCAGGCGACGAAGCACCTGCGCAGTTCCAACCCGATCGCGCGGCTGCGACAAAGCACAGCGTGTGATCAGGTTTGGTATTCAGTGCCAGTGCAACTGGTTCCAGGCCGGTGTCCAGCACCAACGGTTCCAGTCTGGTGTCCAGTTCAAGTACCACTAGTCTCAACCCAGTGTCCAGCAGCACTTGTACCAGCCCGGTGTTCAGTCTCCATGCCAGAGTCTTCTCAGCAAGTAGCAGTACTAGAGTATTTAGCAATTCTCATCACTGCTTCATCTTTAAAGCCCAGTGGTCCCAGTTCCTGTGCCCACAGACAAATGGATATTCTGACAGATCCTCACAGTAATAATACAAGAAAAATTTCAACTATAATTTAATAGAAGCAGGAACAATTAAAATTAAGCTTTCAACTGATCAATTATTTGGCCGAATGTAGAGCAGTGTATAGGCAGAACGTTTTGGTCAGACAGTCTTAAAACAGTCAGAAACACTTGGTTTCGATTATTGAATCACTTAGACTTGCCAAAAGGTCCCAATATCAGGCCTGATTAATGTATGTAAGTAAAGTAACAAAAGGAAGTAACTAGTGTATGGAGAGATGGTTTTGTAACTTTTTCCAGCCTGATGAGCATTAACAACTCTTCTTCTGCGGTCCTCAGACATCTCCTTTGTTTGTGGCATGATACACTTCTACAAACATGTGTTGTGTACATCAGACTTTGATATATCCCTGTTCTTTTAAAAACAACTGACAGGTTGTCCACTCACACGATTGTCATCCCATTGATTGAAAATACTGGACTCTAATTTCAACTTCAAAATATCTGCTAAGCCTAAAGGTTCACATACTTTTGCCACTCACAGATATGTGATACAGTCCGCAACTGTACTCCCTATTTACCCATGACGGTGTACCAGCTTCAAGCTCTATAAAGGTTGTGAAGTTTGCCAAAGACATTGCAGTTAGATTAATTAGTGATGATAATAAGACTATTTATAGGAATGAAATGACTAGGCTGGTTGTCTGCAGTAAGGCAAACCATTTATTTTTAAAAGAAGGGAAAACTAAAGAACTGGGGATTGATTTTAGAAGCGGATGCAGGTTGCCAAAACTATAGGTATATATAAATGGTCAATATGTTGAGGTTATAAAGTAATTTAAATTTCTAGGGACTCAGGTTTCATTGAGTTTAACATCGTCTGCAAATACGATGTTGCTGACCAAAGAGGCCCAACAACATTGTTCTATTTGAGGCCCCTGAGGTGGCATTTGTAAGCAAAGCAACTTTATTAATTTTTTATAGATGCTCAATAGAGAGCATTTTGACCCAGCAGCACTTGTACCATCCTGGTGTTCAGTCTCCATGCCAGAGTCTTCTCAACAAGTAGCAGTATTAGAGTATTTAGCAATTCTCATTACTGCTTCATCTATAAAGTGCAGTGGTCCCAGATCCTGTGCCCACAGACAAATGGATATTCTGACAGATCCTCACAGTATGGATCCTGACACCCTATCACTCTTTCAACAAATAATACAAGAAAACATTAATTTTTTGGGGAATTTCCCAAGTATTTGAAATTTCAACTATAATTTATTAGAAGCAGGAACAATAAAAATTAAGCTTTTAGCTGATCAATTATTTGGCTGAATGTAGTGCAGTATATAGGCAGAACGTATTGGTCAGATACCTATAAAACAGTCTTAAAACAGTCAGAAACACTCGGCTTCGATTATTGATTCACTCAGACTTGCCAAAAGGTCCCAATATCAGACCTGATTAATGTATGTAAGTAAAGTAAAAAAAGAAAGTAGCTAGTGTATGGAACAAACCATGTTGCCAAGCAAGGGGAGCGAATACATTTATATTTTTTCTGTGCAGAGTAAATACTGTCTGCTTCTGCATGTAACCAACAAATGTTAGCTTAATATATACACTGCAATTTAGACTTCAGTTTGAACATACCCCAGCCAAATCTAAATCTCTCTGCACGTTACATCTGCCCCACCTGCAGTGCAACATGGTTTTGTCCAGTTGCTTGCTTTACTTACAAACATGAATCAGTCCCATCATGTAGTGTGTGGGCATTCTCACTAATCTGATCATATTTCCTATGGTTTATCCTAATTACCTCATCCTCCTTGTGGGCGGACATATTCAGATTTAGTGCGGTGTTGCTATCTATGCTTGAGTCCAGATGGTTAAATTAAATTTACTGAGGTACTAAGTAAGTCACCTGTGGATAGCCTTAAAACCTGGACTGTAATGGCGGAGTTTAGAAAACTCTGGTTTAGTGTGTAGTGCCGAAATTGGGACCTTCAACTGGCAGAAAAATTGTGTCCTTTGCTGATTCGATTAAAAAAAACAAAAACGCATAGTGTGGTGCTAGTTTAAGAGACGGAATTTGGTACAGTATACTATGTACACAGCATGGAACATATCTAAAGCATTGTATCTAATTCACCACCTAAATTTAGTCACCTGGCCCCTGTGCTAGATTACTACTGATTTCTTCCAACACTAAACTTTGGACTATGAACTGAGGATTATAACCTGTAACATGGGTCGTTCAAAGTCTTCTTCACATCATTCTTCTGTGGCCTCATTTAGTCTGCAATAAAGCTCTTCCTAGTTCAACAGCATATATGATCTTTAATGGCCCTTACAGCTGAATGTATAGTACTTAATCAATGACTGCAGTAAATGCTAAACTCCTGTTTCTCTTTAGCTTTGGACAAAGATGTTCTTTGCTCCCTCTCCAAACCTTTGTTTTCCTTCTGTGCTCCCTACAATATACAACACAATGAATTGTTTTTTTTTAAGTTTTCAAATATTATTTAATAACAAACTATTTAATTACATTTTTTTAATAGAACTTAAAATGCATAAGTCATGTTTGCAATTATCACACACTAGTTACCAGCCCGTCTAAATGACGGAACTGCTGGGAGCTGGGGCTATCTCATGCTGAGGTGTGTAGGTGTGCGTGTGCGCGCGCCCGAACGGAACAACACTAGAATTGCTCCACCGGGCACCATCTAGTGACCGCCGGCACACCATAAAGGTGAGGAGCAGCGCTAGCCTTATAATTATATAGGATATCATACAATGTTTAAAATGCTCATTGAATTGAAGTTAAACGTAATAGTACAGAAACTCACATGACCATAGGAAAATGGTAGATGGCTTCACCCTAAAACAGGGGTGGGGAACCTCCAGCCCGTGGGCCTTATACAGCCCGGAGAAGCATTTTGTCCGGCCCGGGGCCCTGCCAAGACGGCTACAGAGTGTAGAGCCGTCCGCTGCGCACGGCATCATGGGAGATGTAGTTTTCTCACACTGTGCATTGTGTACAGTGTAAGAAAACGACATCTCCCATGATACAGTGCGTAGAAGGCTGCGGGCGGTGATGTGAGGCAGCTTTGAAGAGAGATCTCAATGGAGGTCTGCTCTGCTGGCTACAGGCAGGAGTAATGGCTGTGCTGCAGTGAGGAGCGGACCCAGGACCTGGACCAATGGTGTGCACACAATGGTGTGCAGGGACTTGTCCTGCAGTGGTGGTGAGTGCCTAGCTGGCACTATACCGGGGCATTATATGTAACTGGCATTATGCGTAACTGGCGCTATACTGGGGTATTATGTGTAACTGGCATTACCTGGGGTAGTATGTGTGAGCAGCTATTACTGTGCCCATTATGTTTAAGGAGCACTAATGTGACCATTATGTGTAAGGCCACACCCACTTTCCTAGGAGAGCACGCGCATTGGGGGAGGGGGCTTAAAAAATGGCCCGCTAATGATGTTGAAAAAAATCCAAATGGCCCCTAGCAAAAAAAAGGTTCCCCTTCCCTTGCCCTAAAAGGTCTTTTTCTCAAGTGTATTAAAAGCCATACGTGTAATAATCAAATTAAGTATAGAAACACTTGAACTAGCCACTACTTCTATGCAAACACTAGTTTTCTAATTAGCATAAGCATGTTTGTGATATATAATGTTCTACAGAACTACAAATTTGCCTTCTTATTAACATTCCTTTGGTTGACACCTTAAACACAACATAATTTAAGTTAGGAACTAATTACAGTGTTGCAGGAATTCTTCCTAAGTGCAGGAATTTCACCCAAATGCATTTTGTGTCATTCTGTTTTCTCTGGGCCAATTGGATCAGTCCCAAAACACATGTTACTACATGTCACAAACACACACACACAAAATCTCACTTTCATCTGGTGTTTGTTAACAATGAAAACATGTCATTAAGTTAATTTTCTGTGACTGATATCCATTATTGACCTGGTCCGTGGGAAAATTCTCATTGTTTATTGAAATATACATCAAACTCTTATGCAACTTGATGCTTTCAATTATTTAATTGAATTAAAAAAAATAATGAAAAGAAAAAAAAAAGATGTGGACATTAGATTTTCTGACAGAAACTGGTAAACTGCAACCACAAACTTTTGCATGATATGACGTGTTCAAAGCCGATAAAAGAAATATGTTGATGCAAATGAGACAGCCTTCTATTACAGAGTGTCAGAGGGTAGTTCTGTCTACTGTAATAGTAAAGTCAAATCTTGTACCAGATTAGGGGGAGATGTACGAAGACTGAAAAAAGATAAATTTCACAGTGATAAAGTGCCAGCCAATCAGCTCCTAACTGCCATGTCACAGGCTGGGTTTGAAAAATGGCAGTTAGTAGCCAATTGGCTGGTACTTTAGCACCGTAATATTTATCACTCTTTAAGGCTTAGTACATCTGGCACTATATGATGACCAAGTACAGTACCTTGGGCAAGGTTGGACCTGTGTCAATGATCAGATGAAACCTTAGTGTCACAAAACAGGCTGTTAAACCTAATTATCCTAGCCACAGTTTGTCTAAGGACAGCTGAGCTATTCCAGCCTCTCTCTCTCTCTATGCTAGGCATCTGCTTATTACAGATTTAGCTGTGCTATAATCAGTGACTTCTTATGCATGTGAATGGTAGACTTTGACACCATACCAGCGTATACAGCCCATGAGTAAACCTCTGGAAAAATGGCAAGGCACCATTTTCGCAGTGATTTCTCTATTGTGCATGCCCATATCATCGGGAAAATAGTGTATGCCCCATTTTCCTGGAGGTTTCTTCTAAAGTGGTTGCAACCAGGGCTGCCATCATAAATTGTGGGGCCCGGGACTGACAAAATAGACCGGGCACCCCTAAAAGAAAAAAAGATTCTGCCACAATGCTCCACCCCTATATGATGTCACACATCATGACATTACATATAGGTGGATCTGCAGGAACGATTCAAAAAGAACTTCTTTTACGAAGTCCTCCCTGTGCATCGGCCTGCATTTAGGGTTGCTATCAGGTTATCAGTGCCCGGAGCAAAGGACAAGTACAGTTGTGTATCATCTGCATAGCAGTGGTAGACCACGCCATGGTGCCTGATTATTTCACCCAGCGGGAGCATGTATACTGCAAAAAGCATGGGGGATAGTATAGAACTTTTTGGGACACCACATAGCAATGGCACTGATGGTGATGAGTATACTCCAGACAATACGCTCTGTGAACTGCCTGTGAGAAATGGTTTGAACCAGCTTAGGACTGTGCCATCCAGTCTACAAAAATGTATCAGTCGCTCAATCAGAAGACCATGGTCCACGGTATCAAATGCTGCAGAGAGATCCAGAAGGATTAAAATTAAATAGTCACCTCTGTCTCTTGCCATCATAATATCATTTAACACACACACCAGGGCTGTTTCAGTGCTGTCTTCTCCTGAATCCTGATTGGAATGGATCATAAATATCATGGATTGTCAGGCAGGTTTCCAGCTGATTTGCAACCACTTTCTCAATAACCTTTCCTAGAAAAGGTCTGTAGTTGGTCATGCATTCGAATCTAACTTAGGTTTTTTAAGAAGAGGTCTAACAATTGCTTCCTTTAGGGGTCCAGGAAAAAATCCTGTGTTCAAACAGCATTGAACAATTTTTGCAAAGACAGGACCAATTAAATCCATACAACCTATTAGAAGCTTGGTTGAGGCAGGGTCCAGATCACAGGTGGTGGGACGCAAAATCCGAGCAATTTCAGCAATGTCCTTTACATCCACTGGGTCAAAGCTGGTCCATGAAGGCAGGTGGCTTATATTGGCAGGCTTTGTAGTTTGGCTCTCCTTTGATGGCACTGTGGAGATTCCAGCTCGGCTGGTGGATAATTTATCTGCAAAGAAGTTTGCAAACTCGTTTCATCTTGCCTGAGAGTGGGTTTCATCATTCTGCAGGCATGCTGGCTTGCAAAGCATCTCCACTGTACAGAAAAGTTGAGCTGGCCTATTGTTTGCTGCCATGATCTCATTTGACAGAAACTGTGATTTCTTACGGGTGATTGTCGACTGATCTTCTTCATTATGCTTTATTAGTTTTATTTGTCATCCACTAGGTTAGTCTTCCTCCATTGTCTTTCCAGTCTACGCCCCCTTTTCTTGAGCTCACTAACACTGTTGTCGAACCAGGGAGCTTGATGTTGTGCTGTACGAGGTCTTATGTGCACAGGGGCGATAATATCAATTGCAGCCATAACATCCCTATTATAATAACGGACTAGAGAACAGGGAGCTTCACAGGCACCCAGTATAGCAGAGAGATCCAGATTTGCTGCAAGAGATAGGGGAGTCATACCCCTCCTTGGACGATACCTGGTCAACTCCACGGGCAAAGATCCGATTTGAGGGGTTGCAACTGAGAACAAAAGGGAGTGGTGGTCTGACCAGATGACTGGGTTTATTTTAGGTCAGTGACTTCTAATCCAATCTGAAAGACAAGATCAAGAGTGTGACCACTTTTATGTGTGGCAGAAGGAATGACCTGTGTGAAGCCCAGACCACTCATTGTGCACAGGTCTTGGCCAAGGCGTGAGAGCTCATCATCCACCCATGCACTGAAATCCCAGAGGATGAGCCATCTTTGATGACCAGGCCAGCAACAGTGTCTGCAATTTCTTGTAGAAATATCTTTCCATCTCCAGGGGGCCGGTAAATGAGAAGTACTCTGAAACCTAATCCTGTTGAACTCCGGGCAGCAATGCGCTTGAATGAGCGAGTCATTTCAATAGGCTGGACCCTAAATTTAAGTTCTTTTTGAAGCATATAGCCACCCCGCCACCCCTGCGGTCCAGTCTTGGGTTGTGGATGACTGAGTAGTTTGTTGGGACCGCAGCCTCCAATATAGGTGCTGCATTTTCATCTAGCCAGGTCTCTAATACAGGCTAGATCTGCAGATTCAATAAGGTCACAATTGTTGCAGTTCTGTTTCTTATAGATTTGGCATTACAAAGGACTGACCTGATTGGGCATACCAGTGTGCCTTCAGTTTTCTTTACGTTAAGTTCAGGAGCTCTGGATATGGGAGTCACAAAGCGAGAATTGACAGCTCTGTTCTTCCAAGCACAGAGCCATCTTTTGGGTATCACTTCTATTTGATTGTTCTTTGGAGCTGGGGGTGAGCAGGTGGGCAAAGGATTTAGGTGGCTTCCCACGATTGTGCCTGTTTTTTTTAAATGCCAAGGGACTGGAGAATAGAAGCCTGTGATGGCGTAATAGGAGCTGCAGTACGTGGTGGGCGGAGTGAAAGAAAGAAGCTGGAGGAATATGTATACATTAGGTCATCAATGACAGATTACTATAAGTATGAGCTGCATATGATGATGAGAGGGAGAGAAAGCTGTATATACTGTATATATTTTTTTTAGCCCCCAATTCGGTATGTGATTCAAAAATTATAATGGGTTCATGAACAGAGTTATTGCTATAACCTATTGCTGCTCTTTAATCCAACGGGTATATTTGAAACAAGTGATAAATAAAATAACTTTGCTTTTTCTGTTGCTGCTTTAGTCAATTATTCCAGGACAAAGCAGGCTTGTGGAAAGGTGTTAGAATCCAATTCATATTGTGTAGGTGTGGAAAATCTCAGTGTGAGAGGCATTTGAAGTCGTTTTCTTGGGGGGGAAGTGATAACATGTATCCTGGGGAAGTGGCTGGGGTCCTGCGATTTGAAATGTACAGTGACCCTTCAGCAATTTAGAGCCTGAATATACTGTATATTATTTGATTAATGCAAGAAGTCAGAGTTATTTGTTGCTCAGAGAACAGAGGTGAATGATGTCTTAGTGAGGAGCTGGATGGAGCCAAAGATAGGTTGTAGTCCACAGTACCTTGTCTGGGATGTCCAATGCAGAGTACAGTAGCTGCCAAACTGAAGGATTTCTCAGTGGAGAGATGCAGAGGTTTCAATCCAGTGTGTATCTCAGCGCAGGAATGCAATCCGTTGGTTTTGATGAGATGTCCGCATACAGTAGTACAAGTTAAAGGTAAGTCCTTGGATATTTATGATGATTCATAGCCCAGTTGTGGTGAATTTAAGCTGTTTTATGGAGATAATCAGGAGCATGCAAAATGCGAGGCAGCCATTTTGGGTGCCAGCAGCAAGAAACAAAACAAAAACAAATTATCGCCAATATCCATTTACCTACAGTACCACACTTTGATGGAGATGTATTAAACCTTGGAGAGAGATAAAGTACCAACCAATCAGTTTATATCCAATGGCAGCTTCAGAGGGGGGCTGCAGCGCAGTCCAAAGTTCAAATAGGGGAGCCACACCACCTGCTAGTAAGTTTGGGATGACAGATGGTGTGGCTGCCCTATTTGAAATTTGTACTGCTTATAACTGTCATTCTAAAAGATCTGATACATTACCCCCAAAGGGGATATTATTATTCATGATGTAATTAGCTTATGACCATTATCGTGTTTATGTTGTCAAAGTCGAAAATAGTATAGGCACACTCATCACGTACAAACACCACACAGATGGCCTCCGTGTGGGTGCTTGTTCTGCCGCGTGTACACATACTCGCAAGCTACGTATAATCGCTCACGCGGTCTTGCGTGTTAGCACGTAGTATAAGTAAATACGGTAACATACGCATTCGCACAGAAAAGCCACAAAAGCCATATTCAATATTTTATTCATATAGTGCATAACTCACACACAGTCTGTACATCCTTCAATAGCAAGTCACTGTGCACACACAAACTAATCAAACCACTCATACGCATAGAAAGGCGATTCACAAACAGTGTCTTGACTGTATCAGACTGTATTGTTTACACAAAGCTTTGTAATCATGGAACATGGACCCTGACTCTATGGGAAAGGTAAATACCATTGTTTGCCCTCCATTGTTCTAGAGTTGTCCAGTATCTGTTGAAGACAGCAGATATTGGACTGTCATTGTTTTACTAGAAGCCATGACAAACAAGAAGACAATATCCTACACAAAACACAAGCCAGAAACCTTGCTTGTACAATAACTTGAAAAAACTCGACTACCAACTTACAGAAGCATATACCAGACATATATATATATCAGAGGTATAAGATTTATAGTCTAAACTCATGATAATATATGTATACTTCATAACTAATTGTAGGAATATATGTATATATATATGTTTGTATATATACAGTATATGTATATATCTTGAGGATGGAAATGGATAATCATATCATGTGTGGGATCATATTGTTCAGGGGGTATGAGGATATTGTCGCATATTGCAGCAATAAGTTATTAGTAATACCAGATTTATGTATGATTAATGTGGTGGGTTTAACTGGTCATGGGGCGGGAACACAGATGTAAACAACAGTAATCACATCTCAAGACTTAGCCATCGCCCACCGCTTGAGCTGACCAATGATCCCCAGTGCACAGGATATGTACCACCCCCGAACCAATGGAAGAAGAGCATACAGTTTCTATTGTTTCATGCTTTGGAATATTGTATAAAAGCCAAGCCTCCTCGCTGGTCAGTCACATTCTCTGAAGGTCATCTATCTTGACTGACTGAGGACCGGGACCGAGTGGCGCTGGCGAAACAAACGTATGTATCATTGATTGTAGCCTGTATCTCTTATGTAATTGTATTATTGTTGTAACCCCCTGTTTAGTAAATAACTGTTCGTGGGTCGGATCCCAACATTTTTAATACAATTGGTGTTGTGTTCCTTTCCTGCTAGGGGTTATAAAGTGTATTCCGCCTCACGTGTAGCTACTCCGTGCTTACAGCGTGACGGCGTGCTTACGCAATGTGTACGCATCTGTTAGGGGTTACACACACACGCTTAGCGGTCGCAGCGGCCTGCACAAATATAAGTTAAAGGTATTGCTTTTTCTTCCTGTAAGTTAATCAGCATTAACAATGTACAGTCAATGGACGATTGCAATAATAGAGTCCCATGAAAAACATACTGTATGCCTGAATATTTATTGCTCCTATCTGTCCAAAGCAGTGACACACGTGTGATAAAACTAGACCCACATCCACATTTGAAGACTTAGCCGAACAGCTGGACTTCATTGTGTGTCTCTGATGCTGTTACACAATACACATGTCTGCACAGAGTGCATCTGCTTTTCCAAAGAGAAAGCTCTGTTGTACTGTGTTAAAAACAATAAAATATAGATTAGTAAAATCCTTTAATGGTCATCTAAAGTCGCTTTTGATGCAGTAACTGACATTTCAAAAGCATACTGTATATTATGGACTGCACAAGAAGGCAGTTATATAAAAGTTATAATTTAAATTAAAGAAAGAAAATCACTAAGAAAAATTTACTTGCCAAGTTTTTTTATTATCCCCTTTGAGAGAAGCCTGGAGGAGACATGCAACTGAGTACAGATGGGGATGGTAGTGGGCACCTCTTATCATTAAGCCCTACCCTCTTGTTGTATAATGCATTGAATCATTTGTCTATGAAGGAGGGCTTAGGCCTGCATTACTGTACGCGATTCTCATGGAACCATGGGGCAGATGTATTAAGCCTAGAGAAGGGATAAAGTAGTGATCAAGCAGTGATAAGTGCAAGGTGATAACGCACCAGCCAGTCAGCTCCTGTCGTTTTTCAAATCCTTAATGATTGGCTGGTGCGTTGTCACCTTGCGCTTATCACTGCTTGATCACTTTTTATCCCTTCTCCAAGTTAATACATCTGCCCCCATGTCTTAGTGGCCCCTAATTGTGCAGCATTTTACTCCCCATCCTGCCCATTGCTGTAGGAAGTGGGCAGTATGTAGGAGGACCACCCAGACTACTTTGGGATCAGAAGACTCAGCTGATATTTGTCAGCTTCTCGGATATCTTGTGAGAGTAAGTATAATGAGCATCAAAAACAAGGGTTTTCCCAAAAAGGGGCAGGGAAATAGGAGGATTTACCTCTTTGTGGGGTCACTCTTTTGTACTAAATTAAAACTTAGCTTTTAATTGGTATATATTAAAAAGGAGATTTATGGTAGACTTACCATTGTTAAATCTATTTCTACGAGGTACACTGGATTCCACAGGAAATAACATCGGGGTGTAGAGTTGGATCTTGATCCGAGGCACCAACAGGCTAAAGCTTTCACTGTTCCCATGATGCACTGCACCGCCTTCACTATAGCCCTGCCTCCAGACACTGGAGCTCAGTTTTGTTAACCAGTCCAATGCAGTAGCAGGTAAGAGAAACGATAGATGTTAGTCACATAGAACCACATTCTCATGACAGGAGAAGGGACTAGCGGCTAATGCCATACAAACCCAAAGAAGCTAAGTGCGACAGGGTGGGCGCCCTGTGAAATCCAGTGTACCTCGCAGAAAGAGATTTAACAATAGTAAGTCTACCATAAATCTCCTTTTCTGCAGTGGGGTACACTGGTATTCCACAGGGAATAACATCGGGGATGTCTTAAAGCAGTTCCTCATGGGAGGGGACGCACTGTAGCGGGCACAAGAACCCGGCATCCAAAGGAAGCATCCTGGGAGGCAGAAGTATTAAAGGCAGAGAACCTGAAAAACATGTTCATTGAGGACCACGTAGCCGCCTTGCACAACTGTTCTGCGGACACGCCACGGCAGGCCGCCCAAGAAGGTCCAACACACTGAGTAGAATGGGCTTTGATAGCAGCAGGAGCTGGGAGCCCAGCCTGCGCATAGGCTTGTGCAATCACCATTCTAATTCATCTGGCCAAGGTTTGCTTATTCATAGGCCAGCCGTTTGTGAAAACCAAAAGTACAAAAAGGGAATCTGATCTCCTGATAGAAGCAGTCCTTTCCACGTAAATACGGAGAGCCTGTACTACATCCAAAGATCGTTTTTTGGAGGACAAACCAGAAGAGATGAAGGCTGGAACCACAATCTAGCGGTTCAGTTGAAAAGATAACACCACCTTAGGCAAATAACCTGGGCAAGTTAGAAGAACTGCCTGGTCACGGTGAAAAATCAGAAAGGGTGGACGACAGGACAAAGCGCCTAGGTCTGACACCCTCCTTGCAGAGGCAATAGCCAGTAGGAACAGGACCTTGTTCGTGAGCCATTTAAGGTCCACTGACTCAAGAGGTTCAAATGGAGACTCTTGTAGGGCATTCAGAACAGACAGATCCCATGGAGCCACAGGAGGGACATAGGAAGGCTGAATCCATAAAACACCCTGAGTGAAAGTGTGAACTTCAGGAAGAGACGCAATTTTCTCTGAAACCACACAGACAAGGCAGATATATGGATCGTGAGGGAGGCCAGACGAATGCCCAAGTCTAGGCCTTGTTGTAGAAAAGCCAAAAGCCTGGAAGTTCTGAAAGTATATGCATCATAATTCTTAGCAGCACACAAGGTGAAGTAAGAATTCCAGACCCTGTAATAAATCTGAGCCTAAGCTGGTTTATGGGCTTTCAACATAGTTTGAATGACCGCCTCAAAGAATCCTTTTTCTGTCAGGAGTGATGCTTCAAGAGCCATGTCATCAAAGCCAGTCTGGCCAGATCCAGGTAGACACAAGGGCCCTGAACGAGGAGGTCTGGGTGTTGAGGAAGTAGAAGAGGACGCTCTATCGAGATGCCTGGTAGGTCTGAGAACCAATGCCGTCTGGGCCACGCTAGAGTGACTAGAAGTCGTATTCCTCCTTCTTGCTTGAACTTCCGTATTACCCTGGGCAGGAGTGACACTGGAGGGAACACGTATGGCAGCCGAAAGTTCCATGGAATTGCCAGTGCGTTCACGAATGCTGCTTGAGGATCCAATGTCCTTGCTCCGAAGACCGGAACCTTGTGATTGTGTCGAGACGCCATCAGGTCTACATCTGGTAGGCCCCACTTGTCCACTAGGAGTTGAAAGACTTCTGGATGAAGACTCCACTCTGCACGTCCTGATGACGGAGGAAGACCGCTTCCCAGTTGAGGACTCCCGGAATGAACACTGCGAGAGAGAACTGCAGCTCCAGGGAGGGAACACCAGCAGTAGATGGCGCCCGGAGCTGGGGGAGGTGCTACAGGTCAGCGCCTCTGCTGGACTTCACCACCGGATACTGTGGAGCCTACTATAAATGGATTTTAGTAAATCCGACCTGTGCTCCTTGCCCTGGTGGATATAGTGGGGTTCCTGTGCAACACAGGGGTATATTTACTAAGCTCCCGATTTTGACCGAGATGCCGTTTTTTCTTCAAAGTGTCATGTCGGGAATTTACTAAGCAAAAATCTCGGCAGTGATGAGGGCATTCGTAATATTTTGGAAGTCCTAGGAAAAAATCACGAATCAATACACCATCGGTCAAATACGCCTGCAGTTTGGTAGAAATCGGTAATTTACTAAAAAGTGCAAATCACAAACACTGCCGACAATAGCCAAACACTGCCGTGCAGAAATACAAATCGTGAAAAAGTGCTAAAAAAAAACAGACCTGCTTTTTTATCCCGTGTTTGGATAGGCATGCACGGATCCTTGAGATCCGTGCATGTTTATCAGTGGGAAGGGGATGGGAAAGTGTTATTTTTTTGGGGAAAAAATGCGTGGGGTCCCTCCTCCTAAGCAAAACCAGCCTCGGGCTCTTTGAGCCGGTCCTGGTTGAAAAAATATGGGGAAAAAAATGATAGAGGTTCCCCCATATTTAAACAACCAGCACCGGGCTCTGCACCTGGTCCTGGTTCCAAAAATACGGGGGACAATAAGCGTAGGGGTCCCCCGTATTTCTGAAACCAGCACCGGGCTCCACTAGCCAGATACATAATGCCACAGCCGGGGGACACTTTTATATAGGTCCCGGCGGCCCTGGCATTACATAACCAACTAGTCACCTCTGGCCGGGGTACCCTGGAGGAGTGGGGACCCCTTCAATCAAGGGGTCCCCCCCCTCCAGCCACCCAAGGACCAGGGGTGAAGCCTGAGGCTGCCCCCCCCATCCAAGGGCTGCGGATGGGAGGCTGATAGCCGTTGTGTAAAAAAATGAATATTGTTTTTAGTAGCAGTACTACAAGTCCCAGCAAGCCTCCCCCGCAAGCTGGTACTTGGAGAACCACAAGTACCAGCATGCGGAGGAAAACCGGGCCCGCTGGTACCTGTAGTACTACTACTAAAAAAATACCCCAATAAAAACATAAGACACACACCTTGAAAGTATAACTTTAATGCATACATCCACACCTCCATACACACATACTTACCTTATGTTCACACGAGGGTCGGTCCTCTTCTCCATGTAGAATCCATGGGGTACCTGTGGAAAAAATTATACTCACAAAATCCAGTGTAGAAGGCTCTTCTTGTAATCCATTTGTAATCCACGTACTTGTCAAAATAAAAAAACGGACACCCGACCTCGCACTGAAAGGGGCCCCATGTTTTCACATGGGACCCCTTTCCCCGAATGCCAGAAACCCCCTCTGACTTATGTCTAAGAGGGTTCCATCAGCCAATCAGGGAACGCCACGTTGTGGCATCCTCCTGATCGGCTGTGTGCTCCTGTACTGTATGACAGGCAGCACACGGCAGTGTTACAATGTAGCGCCTATGCGCTCCATTGTAACCAATGGTGGGAACTTTGTGGTCAGCGGTGAGGTTACTTTCGGTCACCCGCTATCCTGGATCATGTGGCTGCTATGGGGAGGAGGAAAGAGGGTCCCCCAGGTGGGACCCGCCATTTAATTGCGTTCCGTCCGTGACCTAGGGAGAAGGGATGCGGTGCTGGCGTAGACACTGTCACCGAGCAGGGACAGCACTAGACTGCCAGGGCATAAGAGTACAGGTTAGGTGTACTAACGCCCCATTTAATAAGGCTCTGCAGTACCGGTGGTGGAAGTTTAGCATAGGTAAACAGTCACTTGACCTGTAGCCCTTACCCCGGCCCAGGGCGACATCTCCACATAGATTTCCCGCCCTGGAGCTGCCTCACACTCTCCCTTATTCCCTGACAGAGATGATGGGCGTCATCTTCTGAGCATAGCTACTACTAATCTCTGGGATTGCAGGGCAAGGTTTCCCTTGTAAAGCCGCCTGTATACAGCGCTGTTAAATTACAAACACTTGAGTATTCTACATGTCTTTAAACAGACAGCATTAGTTAAGAAAAAGTGTACCTGTTACAGAATATATTGGCGAGGGGAATGTCTCTTGAACGAGACAGCGTGCCCGTGAGAGACAACTTCCAGTACCCATGTGTCTGAAGTGGTCTTTAACCAGACCTGGGCGAACTGTAGAAGTCAGTCCCCTACCCTGGGATCCCCCAGTGGGAGGCCCTCCCCATCATGCAGCAGGCTTGTCTGGAAACCTCCACACTAACCTATATCTCACCCGAATGATTACCAGAACTAATTCCATTTAATTGTACTCCCTAAACTAAGGGACAAGCAGAGATTTTTTTAGGGTAAGTTGTACACAATCTTTTACAGGTTTTTTAATATATACCAGTTAAAAGCTAAGTTTTAATTTAGTACAAAAGAGTGCCCCCACAAAGAGGTACATTTTCCTATTTCCCTGCCCCTTTATGGGAAAACCCTTGTTTTTGATGCAACTATCAATTTCCTCAGGGGAGCAACACCAACATAGAAAATTAGTTCCACTTACTACACACGTTATCAGTTGGTACACAATTACAGTCAGCCAAAATTATAACAGGCAGTGCAGGATCACCCCAACGTCTTTTAAAGTATAATGAGTACACAGTTCTCATCAAAGATTATAGGACATGATGTAAATTAATCCTTAGTGAAAAAAAAGCAGGTTACAAAAAATGCTTTGAGAAATACAGAAGTAGTTTTTTCGTTGAAATCATTACACATGCCTCCATGGCAGAAAGAACCAGTGATCAATAAAGTGCAATATAACTTCCTCTTTCCATAATTATCACATAGGGGGACATTTACTAAGCAGTGATAAAAGTGGAGAAGTGAGCCCATGGCAACCAATCAGCATTGACGTAACATTTATAATTTGCATACTATAACAGTATACAGAGCAGCTGATTGGTTGACATGGGCAATTTCTCCACTGGCTGACTTTTCCACTTTTACCACTGCTTAGTACATGTTCCCCATAGTTACATAGTTTCTGCGGTTGAAAAAAGACACATTTGTCCATTGAGTTCAAACTATTTGTGTTCTCCTACGCTGTATTATTTTCAGGACTAATTTTATCTGTTGCTAAAGTCGGACGTTGAGTTTTCCACCCCTCATTTTATTATAACTAAAGTGCCAGATCTATGCACCATGGCCCTCATTCCGAGTTGTTCGCTCGTTGCCGAGTTTCGCTATATTGCGATTAGTCGCTTACTGCGCATGCGCAAGGTTCGCAGAGCGCATGCGCTTAGTTATTTTACTCAAAAGTTAGGTATTTTACTCACGCCATAACGAGGATTTTTCATCGTTCTGGTGAACGGAGTGTGATTGACAGGAAGTGGGTGTTTCTGGGCGGAAACTTGCCGTTTTATGGGAGTGTGCGAAAAACGCTGGCGTTTCTGGGAAAAACGCGGGAGTGGCTGGTGAAACGGGGGAGTGTCTGGGCGAACGCTGGGTGTGTTTGTGACGTCAAACCAGGAACGAAACTGACTGAACTGATCGCAGTGTAGGAGTAAGTCTCGAGCTACTCAGAAACTGCTAAGAAATGTCTATTCGCAATTCTGCTAATCTTTCGTTCGCAATTCTGCTATGCTAAGATACACTCCCAGAGGGCGGCGGCCTAGCGTGTGCAATGCTGCTAAAAGCAGCTAGCGAGCGAACAACTCGGAATGAGGACCCATAACCCTGTATACAGTATCCTTATCCATTAGGAATTTATTTAGCCCCTTCTAAAAAGTATTGACCGAGTCTGCCATTACTACTCTCTCAGGCAAGGAATTCCAAACTCGTATTGTCCTTACTGTGAAAAAACCTTTTCGCCTCTGTGTGTGGAATCTCCTCTCCTCTAACCTAAGCGGGTGTCCATGTGTCCTCTGTGTTGATCTTACCAAAAACATATCCCCCGCAAGCTCTGTGTATTGTCCCCTTAAATATTTATAATTGTTGATTATGTCCCCTCTTAGGGGTTAATTCTGAGTTGATCGCAGCAGGAATTTTGTTAGCAGTTGGGCAAAACCATGTGCACTGCAGGGGAGGCAGATATAACATGTGCAGAGAGAGTTAGATTTGGGTGTGGTGTGTTCAATCTGCAATCTAAATTGCAGTGTAAAAATAAAACAGCCAGTATTTACCCTGCACAGAAACAAAATAACCCACCCAAATCTAACTCTCTCTGCACGTTATATCTGCCTCCCCTGCAGTGCACATGGTTTTGCCCAACTGCTAACAAAGTTCCTGCTGCGATCACCTCAGAATTACCCCCTTAGTCTCCTCTTTTCCAGTGTAAACATGTCGAGCCTTGCAAGTCTTTCCTGGTATTCCAGTGTCTCCATCCCCTTAATTAGTTTGGGCACCCGCCTCTGAACCGTTTCTAGCTCCAGGATATCCTTTTTGTAATATGGGTGGTCATTCCGAGTTGTTCGCTCGTTATTTTTTTTTTGCAATGGAGTGATTAGTCGCTAATGCGCATGCGCAATGCCCGCAGTGCGACTGCGCCAAGTAAATTTGCTATGCAGTTAGGTATTTTACTCACGGCATTACAAGGTTTTTTTCTTCGTTCTGGTGATTGTAATGTGATTGACAGGAAGTGGGTGTTTCTAGAAGTGTCTATTCGCAATTCTGCTAATCTTTCGTTCGCAATTTTACTATGCTAAGATTCACTCCCAGTAGGCGGCGGCTTAACGTGTGCAAAGCTGCTAAAAGCAGCTTGCGAGCGAACAACTCGGAATGAGGGCCATGGTGCCCAAAATTGTGCACAGTATTCCAGATGTGGTCTCACTAGGGATTTCTATTATGGGAGTATAACACTCTCGTCCCTTGCATCAATTCCCCTCTTTATACATGCTAGTACCTTGTTTGCCTTTTTTGATGCAATCCTACATTAGGTACTGCTGCTAAGTTTGTTATCTATGTGAACACCTAAAAATTTTTTCCAGTACGGAGTCCCCTAAAATCACCCCATTAAGTATGTAGGTGTTTTTTTTGTTCTTGCTACCAAGGTGCACTGCATTACCTTGCACTTGTCTGTATTGAAACTCATTCTCCATGTTGCTGCCCATGATTCCAGTTTAACTAAGTTATTCTGGAGAAACTCAGCATCTCTCTCTGTATTTATAACTTACATAGTTTGGTATCGTCTGCAAAAATAAATACCATGCTCTCATGACCTACAACTAGATCGTTTTCTTTAATAACAAAGTTTACTGGCTTCTCCTGCTGCTTGTATACCATCATATAATATTCCTCTGGTTTTTGTTGATGATGATTATAATAATAACACAAATAAATAATACATCACTATATATTATTATTAATAACTAGGTGAGTCATCACGTCCTACGGGCGCTCCTCACACCGTCGGAAGGGGCTGCGCCCCCTTAACCCCTGCACGCCTTTGTGGGGTTCAATATTTGTATTATATGGAATATTACCTGCGTTGCTAGTTTTGTTAGTGGTTAAATATTGGACGACAAAAGGGCGTCTGATGGTGATTGCGACGGCATGAACAGCGCCTGTAGGGCACAATGTACAGAATGTAGCGGGTGCGGGGGGGGGGGGGAACGTGGATGAGGCAGAGTGTCTGTAGATGCTGCGGGTGGAGGGAGGGCAGATGGGAATGGGGGGTGGGTTGAGGGACCTATAACTATGTGATTTTATTTGTAACAATATATAGGACACGGATAAGGATGTATGTGGTATAGACATACCCGCATGAAGAGGTATATGGTGTTATTAGACACAGAGCGGAGTGCTAGTACAATGAGGAACAGGGGCAGCTGTGTCCTGTCTCTACACCGTCTGATCCTTCAGGTGAGAGATGCGGGCACGTGACGCACGCGAGCGCTGCGCGTGGCCGCATGCCTCAGGTGCGCCAGTAACCTCTGCATGCGCTATCTGTGTGCCCCTTCAGGTGCAGTAGGAGGGGGCGGGGCCTCGCGCTGCTCCCAGGGCCAATGGGCGTGGGCTGCGCAGTCACGTGCTCGGTGTGTGAGGGATAAGGAGGAGATGGCAGAGCGGAGCATCACCGATATACCGGTAATTACAGGGGGAAACCGGAGGGGGTTACGGCTCCTGGCTTCCTGGTGAAGGATTGTCAGGGAGGTATCCAGGAGCCGGTGGTATCTACCCTGCATGGGAGCAGCAGAGCATAGACAGGGTATGAATAGAGTTCGGATGGGTTCTCATCAGTGAGGTTCACACAGACACACAGTGAGCCGGGCACGGTGTGAGGCAAAGAAAGGTCGCTGTGTGGTGCTGGTGTGTGTGTCAGTGGCAAATTAAGGTCATCATAGGCCTGGAGCTGTAATTTCTGGAGGGCCTATTAAGGGCCACTGTAGGGGGTGTATCAGCACGCCGGGTGTGTGGATACTGAGAGGGGGGTGTGATCAGTGCTGTATAAATATTTTGTACATAATTCTGTAGGGCGGTAGGGAGCGGATACAAAGACGCGGGGCAGTAGGGAGGGGACACAGACATGCAGGGCAGAAGGGAGGGGACACAGACACGCAGGGCGGTAGGGAGGGGACACAGACACGCAGGGCGGTAGGGAGGGGACACAGACACGCAGGGCGGTAGGGAGTGGACACAGAGACACTGAGCGGTAGGGAGGGGGCACAGAGATGATGGGCGGGGACACAGACACAGGGCGGGGACACAGAGACGCAGGGCGGGGACACAGAGATGCAGAGTGGGGACATAGAGACGCATGGCGGTAGGGAGGGGACACAGACGCAGGGAGGTAGTGAGGGGACACACAGACGCAGGGCAGTAGGGAGGGGACACACAGACGCAGGGCGGTAGGGAGGGGAGTCCCCAGTGAGGAAGCTGATGGAGAAAGAAGGGGAAGTAGAGGAGGGGATAGAGACGCAGGGCAGTAGGGTGGGGACACAGAGACGCAGGACAGTAGGGAGGGTATAGAGAGATGCGGGCGGTAGGAAGGGGATACAGAGACACAGGGCGGTAGGAAGGGGTTACAGAGAGGCAGGACGGTAGGGAGGGGATACAGTGACGCGGGGTGGTAGGGAGGGGAGTCCCCAGTGAGGCAGCTGATGGAGAAAGGAAGGGAAGTAGTGGAGGGGATATAGAGACGCAGGGCGGTAGGGAGGGGATACAGAGCTGCAGGGCAGGGATACAGAGACGCGGGGCGGTAGGGAGGGGATACAGAGACGCAGGGCAGTAGGGAGGGGATACAGAGATGCAGGGCAGGGATAGAGACGCGTGGCGGTAGGGAGGGGATACAGAGAAGTGGGGCAGTAGGGAGGGGATACAGAGACGCGGGGCGGTAGGGAGGGGATACAGAGACGCAGGGCGGTAGGGAGGGGATACAGAGATGCAGGGTGGGGACAGAGAGAGGCGGGGCGGTAGGGAGGGGATACAGAGACGCGGGGCAGCAGGGAGGGAATACAGAGATGCGGGGCGGTAGGGAGTGGATACAGAGACGTGGGGCGGTAGGCAGGGGACACAGAGATGCTGGGCAGTAGGGAGGGGACACAGAGATGCAGGGTGGTAGGGAGGAGAGTCCCCAGTGAGGAAGCTGATGGAGAAAGGAAGGGAAGTAGTGGAGGGGATAGAGAGACGCAGGGCGGTAGGGAGGGGACACAGAGACGCAGGGTGGTTGGGAGGGGATACAGAGAAGTAGGGCGGTTGGGAGGGGATACAGAGAAGTAGGGCGGTTGGGAGGGGATACAGAGACGCAGGGCGGTAGGGAGGGGATACAGAGATGCAGGGTGGGAAAACAGAGATGTGGGGTGGTAAAGAGGGGATACAGAGATGTGGGGCAGTAGGGGGGGATACAGAGACGCGGGGGTGGTAGGGAGGGGATACAGAGACGCGGGGCGGCAGGGAGGGGATACAGAGATGCGGGGGAGGTAGGGAGGGGATACAGAGACGCGGGGCGGTAGGGAGGGGATACAGAGACACGGTGCGGTAGGGAGGGGATACAGAGACGCGCGGCAGAGGAGGGATACGGAGACGCGGGGTGGTAGGGAGGGGATACAGAGATGTGGGGCGGTAGGGACTGTCCCCAGTGAGGAAGCTGATGGAGAGGAGGGAAAGTAGCGGTGGGGGTGGACACCAGAAGCGGGGACCTAGGGAACAGAGAAGAAGAAGTGATTCTGCACTGGCTAAATAGGGCAGTGAGCCGAGTCTGCTCCTGATCCCGGGGATACAGGGAAAGTATGGGAGGCCTGGTGGATGTGGCCAGTGGTGGAAGTGGTGACAGCGTGACCCCACACACATTACCGGGGTGGCAGAGCTCTCTCCTGGCTCCCAGTTCGCACCTGACACTCTTAGCGGTGCACTCACACCTGTGAAATTGGTGCAGCGTCCACAGTATCACGCACGCTGTCCGTATCATCCCCCGTCTCAGGGCTTTCGGGCCGGCAGGCCAGGCCCTGTGGTGTGGAGTCCAGGCCTCTGGTGATATTGGGAGGCAGGGTAGTAACTTCACGTGTGCGGAGGAGGTGCCGGGTCTTTGTACACGGAGCAAGCGAGGGCTATGAAAGCCTTCTCCTGCACCACCCGTCCCTCATAAATGTGTATGGCGGCAGCAGTTGTTGTCGTTCCCCCGGCGCCGCGACCGGGGAGTCGGAATTGCTGATGGGGGAGGGATGAGATGTACAGGCAGCGGGAGGTAAGACGCTGCACAGAGACTTGCTGCACATGTGGTGGGCTCTGTGACTCCGCCCACCGCTGTGACTCCGCCCAGCGTTAGAGGGCCAGGCACAGAGTCACAGGGCTATTATAAAGGCGATAATAATAATAATAATAATAATAATATAGCACTGTTCATTCTGCATTCTGATTTTAGATTTTTTGTGCCAACATTTCCATTTATTTACCTTTTGATGTATTAATTTACAACACATCTGGTTTACCTCTTTGGTTGTCAGCCCTGTTGCAGCCTGTGTATCATTTGCAAATAAAAAAAAAATAACTAAACATAAAATAAAAAAACATATTAGGCTTCAATATCCTGTGGCTCCAAAATTGTAGAAACTACACATGGTGAACCGGTAAATGATCCTAAGCAGACTGAAGGACTGTTCCTGCAAGTTGTTGATATGATAAACGCACTGTGTACATGGTGGAAACAATGAGGAAATTGTCTCTTGTTTAAGAAATTTCAATTGGTCTTAAGCTAAGACAAATAAAGAATTAATGAGCGCCCTTTCTTCTCTCTCTGTCAGAGCCATTAAGTAATATTGTTGTTAAGCTTTTAAAAAAATAAAATGAATGTTCAAGGCGCCTCTGCAGTGGTTTGAAGAAGATTTGAGCTAAGAGCTTTGTAGCATTATAAGAAAACACGTTTTTAGTTCAGAGATGTGGCATACAAAGTGATGGGAAGAGACATCATCTCTCTTTCTCTGACATGACCCATGCTTCCCAGTCCTGTACATACTCCATTATACTTCGACAGGGTGTCCATGCTTCAGAAGGTAAACATAGGAACCATTATAATTTCCTTAACCATTTCATCCTGCTCGTTCTTACATCAATTGCAGAATTCACTTTGTACTTGGTTTTCAAACCAAGGCATGAATAAAAAGATTACACGGCTTTCAGAAAGTCCCCTGATTAGTAATCTGTGGGGTACATTCATGTAATGAGTTCCAGGTGTTACTGTTGTCATGTAGGTTAAAATAGCAGCTGACCAATACAGAATATTGTTCCAATGGTCTATAAAATCACTGTACAATCAAATATGACCTGCATGAAAGTAAACTAAACATAGAAAGGAGTTATTTTCTAAGGGCACTTTATACAATGCAGTGTGGATGTGGTTGTAAGAACATCTATGTACAGTAATAATTAGAACCCCAGCAGTACTCATAGTTTTTATACCATCTTTAACAGAGATTAATAGATGTGGAACAGGTGGAATACATCTGGAAGATAGCTAGAAGATGATTTTATAGACCATTGCATATGCAGAAGGGATGTAGTTATGTGACCGACGGTAAGGAGACAGACTGTCACATAACATCCCCCTGCATTCCGAGCACTGAAAATACAGACAGTCGGCATGCCTACTAGAAGGGACTATTCCCACTCATGGGTGTCCACGTCACCCATAGAGTGGGAATAGAACCTGTGGCAAGCGCAGCTTGCCAACGAGCCTGCAAGGGGCTTCGTTGCACTCCCCCACCGTCAGCATTCTGCGGCCTGATCCCGGCGTCGGAATCCTGACTGCCGGGATCCCCGCCAATGGTCACGCGGCCCCAACCCATGCAGCAGTAGCCACTTTATATGGTTTTGGATACCTACGATCTTTTCTGAGCCAGAGGGGATTCTGACGGATTTTGCTTTGTATGAAATGGGCTTAATCAGGAAGGCAACACGATAGAGATCTGTCTTGTGGCTGTGTCATGTGAATGTCATACGTGTGTAGCTGAAACTCTGTGCTATTCTGAATATGCGTGGAGAAAGAAGCCTGTTTCTGACAGATTTCTCATGCATCTACAATGGGGCTGGTGCAAGGGCAGAAACGAATGGTGACCGTTGTGGTGGTTGATGCAAAATCAGTGGGCGCCTCAGGTTATCGCATGAGCATAAGGTAGTAAATCTGGCTTCCACACCTTCACTATGCATCTGATAGATGGCGCTGAATGTCAAAAGATTTATTAAATTATAAAAAATCATTTTAATAACTTGTTTAACATCTGTCCCTTACTATGTAAGTAATGATTGCTGTCCTATAGTTCTGGCGCTATTCTCACCGTTTCCTGTTATTGGAGTAATCTTTCCTCTCTAGAAACAAAATGTGTGTTCATCCTTCTACTTGGAGAAGTGAGAATGATGTCAACTAGCCTCCTGTTCTGGGGATATTTCTCATTTACCCGTTACTGGCTGAATGACCTAACCTGTCCAACAGGGAGAAATCATTAATCGTGATTGAGAACCCATGTTGGCACATGTAGAAATTATGGGAATATCAGGGCCTAATGCAAGTCATGTTTTATGAGGTTCTGTACTAACACAGATATAAAATGTACAGAGAGAGTTAGATTTGGGTGGGTTATTTTTTTTCTGTGCACAGTAAATATACGTTATGGTGAGAACTTACCGTTGATAACAGTATATCTCCTAAATCCACAGGATAACAATGGGATATGATGGAGCGACAGTGGATTTGCACCAATCAGTCAAAGCTTTCCGGCCTCCCAGCATGCAACGGACCCGTCCATATATCCCCGCTCCCTGGCTCAGGCAAATCAATTGTATTCCAAAGCTCAAGGCAGAAGCATTATGTAGAACCCTAATCAGGCGAGAAGAACACACATGCGCACCCTTCCATACAAGAAGGAAGAGGTTAGTGAGTAAAAAAGGATCCTTAAATCAGGTGCGTCAGGGTGGACATAGGAGAAATACCGTTATCAACTGTAAGATCTTACCATAATGTATATTTCTCCGGCAGGGTCCACAGGTTATCCACAGGATAACAATGGGATTTCCCAAAGCAATTTTTAGTGGTGGGGACGCTCCTGATGCTCAGGAGAATCCTTCGCCCGAATTCAGCATTGTGAGAGGCAAAAAGGTATCCAAGGCATAATGTCTTAATGAATGTGTAAACGGAAGACCATATGGCTGCCTTACCTATCTGTTCTGTTTAAGCACTACATTGTGCTGCCCATGAAGGACCTACCCTATGAGTAGAGTGAACAAAGACATTAGCCAGGACAGGAAGATCAGCTTGAAATATGCTTCGTCATTCGAAGTCATCTTGCCAGTGTCTGCCTACCAGCAGGTCATCCTCTCTTATGAAATCTATAGAGAATATGCTTTCCTGATGACACTGGTACAATCCACGTAGATCCTTAATGCACGGATCACGTCCAGCGATGCATCTCCTGCAGAAAAGGTTGGGACAATATTTCCTTTGTTAAGGTGGAACTTAGTCATCACCTTAGGAAGATACCCAGATTTAGTTCTGAGAACTACTTTATCTGGATAAGCATCAGAAATGGGGAACAATATGACAATCCCTAAGTCTGATATTCTTCTAGCTGACGACTTAGTCAGTAGAAAAAACACTTTAGTTGTCAACCATTTATAATCCATATTTTTATGTGGTTCAAATGGGGCAACTTGAAGGACTTTCAGGACTAAACAAGTCCCAAGGCACTGTAGGAAAAATAACCAAAGGTTGAATGCGCAGCATACCCTGGAAAAAAGGTACGCACATCCTGTAAGTTGGTCATTTACTTTTGGAACTCTACAGTCGATGCCGACCCTTGCTTCTCTCAAAGAAGCCATCTACTACTGTCTGAAGGAATGCTAAGACCCTGGACACTCCGAAAAAATGTTAGGGTCCCATTCACCTACAGCACCTGGTGTTTGCAGATATTCCCCATCCAAGTATTCCCCAGGCCCAACACTGCATAGCTTCCCAGATCTGGTGAGATTGGGCATATCCAGTGTGGTGTGGCTGTAGATTTTCTTTCACTGCACCAATGAATATAGGCTTGCCATATTTGGTGATGAATGCGAGCTAAGGAAGTTTCCTTGTTCTGAAAACTGTTTGAAAGTATCCTCGTGACCTGAGGATAGAGGTTTCAATGGCCACGCTGTCAAAGACAGTCGACCCACATGTCTGTGATAACCAGGACCCTGCATTAGTAGGTCTGGACATTGAGGGAGCAGAACTAGAGCATCTATTCCCATTCTTTGCTGGTCTTCCTGTTTAAACTTTCTCACCACCCTGGGTAATAGGGTATTTAGAGGAAAACCCATCCGCCAGATGAAGGTCCTGTCTCATCGATAAGGCATCCACAACGATCACCCTGGGATCCTTTGTTCTTGACCCGTATGTGAGCACTTTGTTGTTCAACCAAGACGTTCTGAGATACATCTCTAGCACGTACCTCTTGTTTTCTAGAGTCCGGAAGATCTCTGGGTGTAGAGCCCATTCACTCCTCTGAATGGTGTATAGACTTGAAAAAGTCCATTTCCCCATTTATGATTCTCGGACTGAGAACGGCGGACAAGGTTGGATGATGAAATCCTACCTCTTAGGTATGTGACTTACCTTCTTCATCCCCTTTTCGGCTGAGAGTTCCTCCCTGATGTTGAGGTACCCCACTGCCGTTGCATTGTCCGAGCGGAACTGGACTGTCCCGTGCCTACACCGGTGCCCTGTATATGGCCCGAGTTTTCAACCTTTATTGGTAGACAGTACTTTGGGAACACAATCTCCCTGACACTAATCCTAGTGTCAGAATCTTCCCAATCTGATATTAAAAGGATTTTCCTTTGTCCCGCTGGGATGTCTGTAGACACCAGGCTAATGACCATCTTACTTTTATCGTAAGTACCATAGTCGGTCTTTATTATCTGATGCAATCCATTAATACTTACCACACCTTGTATTCCCAGCTAGTCCCTCCAGGTACCAACCAGGCCCACACTGCTAATCTTCCATGATCCAATGAAGTCTGGGCATATCCAGTGTGGTGTGGTTGTAGATTCTACTAGGTAAGAATCAGACACTGCAGAGACCTAGACAAACATGTAGCAAAGTCAGCATCACACTAGCAGTCAGTCACATGTTATACATTAGTATATTAAGCAATATGAGCACATTGTCAACTACAATAATATTTTAAGTATGTAGGAGAACACATTTACTGAATCATGTTTAACATATCTAACGTATTCAGACGCAATGCGACAGAAACAGCAGTAACGGTACATGTGCAATAGGCACTTATCTAACTATTTGTACTCAAAACAGTAGATAGAGATTTAGTGCTGTATAACCTGTACTCAGTAGAGTGGGATACAGGGAGACTCACCTCGCTTCCAGGATCGATCAATACGTTAGCGAATGCTGAGTGGATCCAGACGCTACTAGTGTACACTGCCGCTCCATGAACCTATAGTGAACACAGACACACTGGTCACACAGCCGCCTATGCCGCGACTGGGCCCTCCGTGAACTCAGACGCACCGGTCACGCAGCTGCCTATGCTGCGACCGGGTCTCCTCGTGGTAGCAATCAGTGAACACAGATGCCCCGGTCACACAGCCGCCTATGCTGCGACCGGGTCCCCTTGTCTCCCAGTGTAGCTGGTAGCGTCTGAGACGGAAGCGAGGAAACAGTTCATGGTGGGAGACTCGGCGGAAACTGGTCATGATCCGGAGGGAAGGGGCGACCAGGAGAGCGTCTGACTCCCCACTGCTGACATCAACCCTAGGGATTGCGGCCTCATGCTATTCCTGGTGCCTATGATCCCTAAGGCCTAGCGCTGGAGCACCCGTGGTGGCGGCGCGTCAGCTACTGTTTGGTAGTCTCCTCCCAAAACAGTGCAGCTGTCTCCATATTCCATTGCTACTTGGAACCGATGCCTTACCTTTTCCCCATGCTCCGGACGCAGCCTGGTAACGTCTGATGGACCTACTAGTATATTCGACACAGACGCCCGCCAAAACAGCACTGTACTGATGGGCAAGTGTTGTCGCGACCCGGCGGAGAGCTGTTGGAGCGACTCTTTGCACTATGCGTATAAGACGCTGTTCAGAAAGATCACTCAAAAAATAGTAAGACTATAAAAATAAAACAAGAAAGCTTGGGGCTGCTACCAATACAGCAGCCCTCTGACCATTGTCCGGCTCCTGCCGCACCAAACAAAAAACTGATTTGCCTGAGCCAGGGGGCGGGGATATATGGACGGGCCCATTGCATGCTGGGAGGCTTGAAAGCTTTGACTGATTGGTGCATATCCGCTGCCGCTCCATCATATCCCATTGTTATCCTGTTGATAACCTGTGGATCCTGCCAGAGAAATACTGGCTGCTTTATTTTTACACTGCAATTTAAATTTCAGTTTGAACACACCCCACCCAAATCTAACTCTCTCTGCACGTTATACCTGTCCCCCCCTGCAGTGCACATGGTTCTGCCCATTAGCTAACAAATTTGCTGCTGTGATCAGATCTGAATTAGGCCCTAAATTCCACTCAGCATGCCTGAGGAAGGTGGCTTGTTCAGCAACATTAATATGTTCATCAATGATGGTAGCATGTGAGCAGGAAAAGCAATTACATGGGCAGGAGATGGGTAAACAAAAGCTCTTTTATCCATGCTTGCATATAGATGACTTGGGTCTGGTTAGATTGTACATGAAAGCCATCTTTGGGCACCAAAAACAAAAGGGGTATTCACAAAGCAGTCTGACCAAAAAGTTTATTCAAACTTCAAACAGGAGCAAAGACCAAAACCATATATTTTCTACCTTGACTTAAAGTTTATATTTTTACAATAGCTGGGAGCTTCAGAAATCATAGGAAAACATTGGACGTTTATGTGCTGGTTAGATGTGATTTGGGGGAACGTCTGGCATATGGTTTGGAACAAATGAGGTATCTGATCAATCACATATCCCAGCGCAGTCTTGTTTACAATCATTCTGCAGCTTAAATAATAGAGATTAATGTGAACATACCATATTCTAATTGTAAAGCGCAACGGAATATGCTGCGCTATATAAGAAACTGCTAATAAATAATATTTTATGTGGCTACTACACAGGGGTAATTATGTAAAGTTATTTGTACTTAGGTTAAATGTTACATGTGCGGCCCTGGCATGGACCTTGAGTTTTAACCGGCCAGCCAATCACCAGGGACTTCGCCATGGCATCACTATGGAGATTGGAAAAGTTGACAAAAGGTATGGGAGCATTTTGCTCTGTGTCAGACTTTGGGGGACCAATTCTAAGTTGAAGTGTGGACCTGCATTTCCTGTCATTCCTCCTGGCCCAGAACAAGCAAGAGTGTAATTCTGTGTTTTTCCTTTCTATTTTGAAATTGAAACACACGGTTGTCTATGTATTATGTTACCTATTTTATTTATATAATTTGTGTAACTAAACATTGGAATCCTTTTTGTACATAAAGTGTTTCTATCTTAGCTTGTTTTCATATATGTTCCAGAACCCAGTCTTTGAAAAAGTTATCAAATCACTAAGATAATGCTATGGGGCCCAAAAAGTTCTGTGTACGCCCCTGCTTGTATATTAAAGTATTGGCTACACTAAATATTCAGCAGGAATAGTTAGAAAGTATAGTATGTATTTTTTCCACAAAATAACTTTTATATCTTTAATATTAGACTTTCTGTAATGTTACAAGCAATAGCCCGATGGGTGCAGTTACATGGACAATTGTTATGAATTATATCTTCACTTCTGTAACCATATTTACATGTTTTACGGCAAACATAAACTGTTTAAAAAGGGGTGGAAATTATTCAATGGAACAGATAATTTTTGGGCCCTCATCCAGTTACAACAAACAGATTTCCAGCTAATCATGCCAATTGAATTGCTGATTGCACAATGCTCCAATGTCTGTAATCTAGTCATATCTACAATTTCAGGAGTTTCTCAATTTCCAAATCCAGTTTAGGAGCACCTAATTAAAACCATTAATATTTATTGGCAATGCTATATGTATATATAAATTAAATTAATTTGATATGAAGGAATAGATATGTTTTAAGTATTCAAAATGTATGGTTTGAAGGAAAGAGCTTGTTTGAAAAGCAAGGTCTTAAAAAAGGAGGGGTTCCTGTTCTGTCACAGGCAAGCTAAGTGTCATGTAAATGGTCACAACCGAAAGTGTACAGTCAATTGTATAACGTCCTGTTGCAGACAGCTATATTTAACTATAATTCAAGTTTCAAATAAGCCATAGGTCACATTACCTACTTTTCATTTCTCCTCTTCGGGGGGAAAGCTCTGACATCATCAAGCTCCACCTCCCCTTGGAAAAATGCAGCAAGTCATTTTAGCCCCTCCCCCTACCCACAGACCCGCAAATGCCGATGATTATCTAGCCATCCTGCCTGCTTCACTGGGGTTCAGGCAGGATGCAGGAGATCTGCCTGCTCTTCCGGGGGTGCGGGGGGCTACCCCAAAAATCAGGAGCCTCCTGCAACTTCCAAGAGAGTAGGCAAGTATGCTGCAGGTGTGAAAAGCATTTACAAGTGATTCATTTCTGCTAAAATCATTTGAAAATTATTTTAGCAATATGTATTTAAAATGTGTTGTGTTCTCCTTTAATGAGTTTTACTTACTGCAGCTCGCTAGCATTTGCTCAGGATAAGCCGTTATGAAGATCTCTCGAGAAGTGCACAGTTATTTATCAAAATTATGAAATCATTTCGGGTTTGCTACTTAAATGAACCGTTTGTTAATTAGAAAAAAAAAGCCTCTCAGCTGCACGAATACTGAACCTATTTACAAATTTATACACTTAATTAAACTCCTACTTACTTTAAAGCCTCATATAAAACTAGTAATTATTACATTAGGAAATTAAGCTGTTGTACAAATTGATGAAAAGCAGTGCTGCCAATCCTGAATATCTCACATATTGTATGCAGAGATTTATCAAAGCTTGAGAGAGATTAAATGGAGAGCGATAAAGTACTAACCAGCTTCTCAATGTCATTTTTGAGGCTGTGTTTAAAAAAATGAGTGTTAGGAGCTGATTGGTTGGTACTTTATCTCCGAGCTTTGATAAATCCCCCCATCAAAACATTTCGCTTTTTAGCTGCACTAACAATATATGTGACAATGTATTAGAAATAGTGAGCCTGCATTTGCTGATAAATTTATGACCAACTATTTATACGTAAAACATGTGAATGAATAAGCTCTAATGAATTGATAAAGATCATTGATCCATATATGCATCAACTTCATTGATATAGTGAAGTTTATTCAAGAGAAGGGGTTCTGGATGGCTACTTTGGAAAATGTAAATTTAAACACAACAAGCCAATCCAAGTAGCCTGCGAATCCCGGGATTGATCATTTTTCAACCCCAATTCCCAGGATTGAATAAACTGCCCTGGAGTGGCCTCATTACTTACGATATTTTGGCTGTTCGATTGAATGTCCGATACTGTATATCGCTCAGTGTGTACCCAGCTTAAGAAGAAAAAACAGAGAATACTGAGCACACGAAAACTTAAGGGGGTTTCCGATTGCCTAGAACACCCCCCCCACACACACTCAAATCATGACTGCCTCTGCCTGATTTTATTAACCTTAGTTTAAACAAAATGGACAGCATTACAGTTCCCACTTTTGTTTGCATTTGGTGTACGATTCTTAATAAAAATGCTGTAAAAGCAGTGCTATTTTTGTAGGAAAATAGGTTTAGGAACTGTGGGCGGGGCAGAGGTGAGCGGTGATGTGGCTATCAAAGGGGCAGGGCATCAATTGGTACATAAACCTTTTTTTTTAACACATAAGTCATATATACACATAATGCCACCAGTAGTGGCAGATACGCATAATGCCCCCAGTAGAGCCAGTTACACAGTGCCCCCAGCAGTGCCAGATACACAATGCCCCCAGCAGTGCCAGACACACAATACCCCCAGCAATGTCAGTTACACCAGTATGTTTTATTTTTGGAAAAATAGGTTTAGGAAGTATGGAGCTATTAAAAAAAGTTAAAGATAGACAGATGATAGATAGTTTATAGAAAAGAAGGTACTTAAAATGGACTTTAAAATAAAACTTATCTTATGGAAAATAAATGTTGGCCCAGGACAGGATCAGGAACCCAGTTCCTGATGATGTCATATCTAATAAGAGGTTCAGGAAATCAGTTCCTGATAAAAAATAGCACTGAGTAAAAGTATGTTACTTCTGCTATTCTAAAGTTTCTTGCCTGGTGTGTATGATGTGAAGTACTAGGTAATTAACACTTAACATTTAATTGCATTTGTGGGCAGAACAGTATTCATTTTATAGAGTTGTATTAATGTATATGGTAATATATACAGTGCATCCGGAAAGAATTTACAGCGCTTCACTTTTTCCACATTTTGTTATGTTGCAGCCTTATTCCAAAATGGAATAAATTATTTTTTTCCCCTTAAAATTCTACACACAATACCCCATAATGACAATGTGAAAAAAGTTATTTTGAGATCTTTGCAAAATTATTAAAAATAAAAAACTAAGAAATCACATGTACATAAGTATTTTTATTTTTAATAAATTTGCAAAAACCTCAAAAAAACTTTTTCACATTGTCATTATGGGGTATTGTGTGTAGAATTTTGAGGTAAAAAATGAATTTATTCCATTTTGGAATAAGGCTGTAACATAACAAAATGTAGAAATAGTGAAGCACTGTGAATACTTTCCGGATGCACTGTAATTTTAATTTTGGTATAATAGACAATGATTTATTTAAATAAAGTTAAAATTAATTGCATTAATGTAGGTTTTTTTTTAATGTCTAGCTTACTTTTTGCTTAAAATGTAGCATACAATATTACATTTACACACATCACAGTTTTCTAATGTTATTATTACTGCAACTGTCTTTTTTGATAGAAAATCAAACACTTAGAAATCCTACTGAAAATATTTCTAATAAACTATTTCCTTATATTGTTTAACTTTTCAAAGGGTCTACTGTATGCCGATTTCTTATGTAGCAAAACAAAAATATGATTATCATAAAAACATAGTATTAATAACATGTTTGTATGACGGTGTGGTCGAATGGCTAAAACAGATGTAAATGTTTAGTACTTTTAAAGAAACGTGCATTGTGGAAAGTGTTAAATCAGGCTGATGAAAACAACTGACATTTTTATCTTTGTGGGGTATCTGAAAAAGACCTCTTTTAAAGACAATCCCAGGTATATGGTTTCAGTGTACCTAAAGCTTTGATGGTACAGTATCTGAAATTCAGTGTAACAAGAATCATCTGTTAAATTGCTGTAGATCCTGGTCATATGGTCCCTGTCCTGTAATGTGCTTATGTTCATGTTACCTTACACCCTCAGGCATGGATATAATATCAGCACAGGGGTATAACGGAAAGCACTAGCTGCACTGTCCTGGCTATAGTTACTGGTTATATCTCATCTTCCATTGGAAAATATTGCATTTCACTGTATCACATCATTATTTCTCATACGTCCTAGAGGATGCTGGGGACTCCAAAAGGACCATGGGGCAGGAGCTTGGGCACACTATAAAGACTTAAACTGGGTGTGAACTGGCTCCTCCCTCTATGCCCCGCCTCCAGACCTCAGTTAGACTTTGTGCCCCGGAGTGATGGGTCAAACACTAGGGGAGCTCTCCTGAGTTTCTCTGAAAGACTTTATGTTAGGTTTTTTATTTTCAGGCAGACCTGCTGGCTACAGGCTCCCTGCAGCGTGGGAGTGAGGGGAGAGAAGCAGGACCTACTTCTTCTTAGTTTAAAGGCTCTGCTTCTCGGCTACTGGACACCATTAGCTCCAGAGGGTTCGATCACTTGGTGTGCCTAGCTGCTTGTTCCCGGAGCCACGCCGTCACCCCCTCACAGAAGCCAGAAGAAAGAAGCCGGGTGAGTATTGGAAGAAAAGACGACTTCAGTGACGGCAGCAGTAGCGCTGCGCTCCATGCTCCCACACACCAACGTCTCTGGCAGGGTGCAGGGCGCTGGGGTGGGGGAGCGCCCTGGGGGCATGTTACTGAGGTTTATAACATTGGCGGGGGGACATATTTAGGTGCCCGGGCACCCGGTTTGTTCACCCCACAAGTGTGCCGCAAAACGGAGGGAGCAGCAGCGGTAGCGCTACGCTCCCTGCTCCCGCTCACCATTGCCTCTTGCAGGGTGCAGGGCGCTGGGTGGGAGCGCCCTGAGCGGCTTTTACTGAGTGATCGCTGGCGGGGGAACATGTTTAGTTACCCGGACACCGGGTATCTTCACCCCGCCAGTGTACTGCAGCGTGCGCGCTGCGATCCATCGCTCCCACACACCAACGGCTTCCGAGGGTGCAGGGCGCAGGAGGGGCACCCTGGCCAGCGTTTTGTGTATAGGGGTATGTACAGGGGGTTACTCCCTGTATATAGGTCCCCCCAGCTCAATATAGGTTTATATATATATAATATTTGAGCGGGCTTAAGCGCGCCGGGAAGGGGCGGAGCTTAGCCCTCACAGAGGAGTCAGCGCCATTTTCCTCAGGTCCTCGCCAAGACTTGCTGGATAGTAAGTAGGAGGGGGGGAACAGGGTTTTTAATGCTATATGGGTGTCATATAGCATTATGTTTCATAATGGACGCATAATCCTTGTTGTCATACATAAATTGACTGTTTCCCTGTTTATTTACCCACAATCGGTTAGTCGACATATGTAGACAGGTGTGAGGGCTTTGTCACAAGCTACTGTGGGGATAACTGTCGGCTTCGCTGGCGCATGGCGGTACTTGATTCGGAAAATTAAGTATTAGCAGGTTGGTGTTTGTGTGCGTAAAAAAGTAAATATGCTAGGGGAGACACAGTTGTTCGTGGATGCCCTGTCGGCATCAACGGTAACCTCCTGGGTAAAAACATTAACAAGCTGTTATTGCCTTGTACCTGTATATATATATATATATATATATATACACTGCTCAAAAAAATAAAGGGAACACTAAAATAACACATCCTAGATCTAAATGAATGAAATATTCTTATTAAATACTTTGTTCTTTACATAGTTGAATGTGCTGACAACAAAATCACACAAAAAATATCAATGGAAATCAAATTTATTAACCCATGGAGGTCTGGATTTGGAGTCACCCTCAAAATTAAAGTGGAAAAACACACTACAGGCTGATCCAACTTTGATGTAATGTCCTTAAAAGAAGTAAAAATGAGGCTCAGTAGTGTGTGTGGCATCCACGTGCCTGTATGACCTCCCTACAACGTCTGGGCATGCTCCTGATGAGGTGGTGGATGGTCTCCTGAGGGATCTCCTCCCAGACCTGGACTAAAGCATCCGCCAACTCCTGGACAGTCTGTGGTGCAACGTAGCGTTGGTGGATGGAGCGAGACATGATGTCCCAGATGTGCTCAATTGGATTCAGGACTGGGGAACGGGCGGGCCAGTCCATAGCATCAATGCCTTCGTCTTGTAGGAACTGCTGACACACTCCAGCCACATGAGGTCTAGCATTGTCTTGCATTAGGAGGAACCCAGGGCCAACCGCACCAGCATATGGTCTCACAAGGGGTCTGAGGATCTCATCTCGGTACCTAATGGCAGTCAGGCTACCTCTGGCGAGCACATGAAGGGCTGTGCGGCCCCCCCAAAGAAATGCCACCCCTCACCATTACTGACCCACTGCCAAACTGGTCATGCTGGAGGATGTTGCAGGCAGCAGAACGTTCTCCTTGGCGTCTCTAGACTCTGTCACGTCTGTCACATGTGCTCAGTGAGAACTTGCTTTCATCTGTGAAGAGCACAGGGCGCCAGTGGTGAATTTGCCAATCTTGGTGTTCTCTGGCAGATGCCAAACATCCTGCACGGTGTTGGGCTGTAAGCACAACCCCCACCTGTGGACGTCGGGCACTCATACCACCCTCATGGAGTCTGTTTCCGATCATTTGAGTAGACACATGCACATTTGTGGCTTGCTGGAGGTCATTTTGCGGGGCTCTGGCAGTGCTCCTCCTGTTCCTCCTTGCACAAAGGCGGAGGTAGCAGTCCTGCTGCTGGGTTGTTGCCCTCCTACGGCCTCCTGCACATCTTCTGATGTACTGGCCTGTCTCCTGGTAGCGCCTCCATGCTCTGGACACTACGCTGACAGACACAGCAAACCATCTTGCCACAGCTCGCATTGATGTGCCATCCTGGATGAGCTGCACTACCTGAGCCACTTGTGTGGGTTGTAGACTCCGTCTCATGCTACCACTAGAGTGAAAGCACCGCCAGCTTTCAAAAGTGACCAAAACATCAGCCAGAAAGCATAGGAGCTGAGAAGTGGTCTGTGGTCACCACCTGCAGAACAACTCCTTTATTGGGGGTGTCTTGCTAATTGCCTATAATTTCCACCTGTCGTCTATTCCATTTGCACAACAGCATGTGAAATTGATTGTCAATCAGTGTTGCTTCCTAAGTGGACAGTTTGATTTCACAGAAGTGTGATTGACTTGGAGTTACATTGTGTTGTTTAAGTGTTCCCTTTATTTGTTTGAGCAGTATAATAGCACAGCCCTTACTGTCAGCATTTCTAGCTTTTGTGCTTTGAGAAGTGTAACACCATTTCTCAGAATGAAATCTGCACTGTTGGTAATGAAGTTGGCTCCAGTTTCCCACACATAAATGGTTTTATTTCCAGCTGCAATTTGCACACATGTTGAATTGACATACTGTACATAATCAGTAATGTGAACAATGTGCTGCATATGCACACCATAGGTGCTCAGAAGCACTAGCATGTGTAAAGCATTTCACCGCTGCATGCAGTTATAAATGCTCCAGTGGTTTACTTGTAATGGACATTCTGAGCAACCATGGGACATAAGTACAGCCGGCCCTAGGCACAGATAGTATAGGCAAATTGCCTAGGGGCATCTGAAAATCCTAGGGGAATCGGGGCAGGCTGGACATCTAAATTCTAATTAACAATTTCAGGTTGTAGCTTTATTGCAGCCACTACTGCACGGGCGGTGCTGGTGCAAGTAATGCATTTTTTGTTCAATGAGATGGGTTACATATGTAATCCCGATGGGTGGGATGCTAGCTGTCAGTATCCCATCAGCGGCATCCCGCCCGCCAGAATGCCGGCAGCGAGGTGAGCGCTAAGAGTCCCCTTGCGGTCTCGCAGCGCTTCCTACACTGCGCTCACCGCAGGATCTATTCCCACTCTATGGGTGTCGTGAACACCCACGAGTGGGAATAGCTCTGGTGTGCCGGGATTCCAGCTGCCGGCATTGTTGGCTGTCTGGATTTTGGTGTCGGTATCCTGAACACCCGGATCCTGACAGCCGGCATTGTAACTGCATCCCCAATGAGATGCAGCACCACTGAGACAGGCAGAGCACAGGTGCCGCGGCGGTGGTGGGCAGCCAGAAGGCATCAAAGAAGGTAAATGTGGTGGCTGGAGAGACACTTGTGCAGAATGGTGTCGAATCTGCAGGGATTCATTCATGTTTGAGATATTATATCAGTGTGAACTATTTTAACAACGTTCTGGAGCTGTGGCTGTGAGACACTTCAGTGGGCTGGAGAGACACATGGGGGGATGAGGCTGCGTGGGACGGGGAGCACAACACAATGGGGGAAAGGGAGCACAGCACCACAGTGCCATGCCCTTCCATGTGACCACGCCAAAATCTTGCCTAGGGAAGTAAATGAACTCATTGTGTACGAAAAAATAAAGATGACTGTAATGTATGTGTGTGTATCTGTCTTTGTATATTCATCCCAGTCTTCCCTATCTTTCCCTAATAAAGCAGGACTGATTTCAGCAATTCTTTTCAGAGAAAAATACATTAGGCATGAGGGTGCTCTGTATAACATGAGCTACAGATGTGTCCTCATACTGTGTTGCTGCACTGCTGTGATGCATACTGTGCTAGAACGCACCCGCCGGTCCCCCATGTACAGTGAATGAATAGTGGGTGCTCCCGCTATCCCGCGTCATGCATGCATTGCATCAACAAACTATAAGGACACATCTGTATGTGATGACACCTAGTTACCCACGAGTGAGACGTGGGAAAATAAAGATTTCTGTTATTAAATCTGGGGTTGGTGGAAAATGCCAAATACAATTTTGCTTGCAAGTACCAAACTATTTAAACTGGGCAAAAACGTCGGACAAATGAAGATGGATATACTGTCTGCTGTATCACAGCTTTACACAACTGCATCACAATATTTTAAAGTGCCCAAGAGGGAAACATAATACTTCTGTAAACACTTATATTATGGATTTCTAACAGAACTGTGCAAACTTCCCAATACCAGTGATCATAGAGCTTGCTTACATAGTAACATAGAATTTGACGGCAAATAAGAACCACTTGGCCCATCTAGTCTGCTTCTTTTTAACCATTTTGTTACGTATAACCCTATTTGCCCCTTATTTCTTGGTAAAGATATGCTTATGCCTATCCAATGCATGTTTAAATTGTTCTACTGTCTAAGCCTCTACCACCTCTGCTGGGAGGCTATTCCACTTGTCCACTACCCTTTCTGTGAAGTAATATTTCCTCAAGTTTCCCCTGAACCAACTTCCCTTCGGTTTCTGTTACTTCTCTTCCTTTGAAAAATGTCTCCCTCCTGTACAGTACCTTGTAAAAACCCTTGATACATGCTTTCTATATGTAAATATCCAGTGCTGTAGCAGAGAGCAGAAGCACACTGGGCCTGCAGCCCCAGCACACCTGACATCATGATGACACAGGACAAGCACTGGGAGCAGAAAGATGGGTGCTGAGCGCAGATTACAGGCACACCACACGCGTTTCTACCCAGCAGGATGCCTCTTCACGGTTACAGTCTTCCATGACAGGAATAAGAGTAGCTGTTCATGACACAACAATAGCATATATACTTCATAAATTTGGGCTGTATGGGAAAATGGCAAAGAGAAGCTTTTGTTGAAACAAAGACACATGTAGCAGATTTGACCATGTGGAGGAAAATTCTTTGGTCTGATGAGACTAAAATTGGAATTAACCACAATGCTTTGCTTGGCACAAATGTAACACTTAACATTAGAGTGAATACAATATCCCTACAGTGAAACATGGTGGTGGCAGCCATGGCTGGACTGATCATCTGGCAATCCTGGTGATAACAGAAGGGCCAGTGGCCTGATGGGTCAGTCCAGATGTCTGAAGGCTTAGCCAAGCAGCTCCACCTCCCTGCGCTTGGCTGGCATGGTTAGATGAGGCGGTCTGCAAGGCCACACCCCTTTGACTCGTGATATGTCCTCATTGTGTATGGCCACACCCCCTTTTCATGCTCATGTCTGTTAAAAATGCAGAGGCTGAATTTTTGCCCCAGTCTGTGGTAGCAGCATCATGTTATGGGACGGTATTCTGTAACAAGCAATGTCAAGTTTATTAAAATAGTAGGCAAAATGGGCGGTGAAAAGTACAGAAAAATCCTGGAGGAAGACTTGCTGCAGTCTACAAAAGTGCTTGGACCTGGAAGATGATTTATCTTCCAACATGACAATGACCCAAAGCATACAGCAAAAGGTCTTGATGTGGCAAGGTCAAAGCCTAGATTTAGATCAAATTAAGCATCTATGGCAACATTTAAAATTTGCTGTCCACCAACAATCACGTTGTTGTGATTTAGAAAGGTCTTTGTTTTCATCATGAAGTGGAGATGTGTGATAAGCCGGATTTCTATGGAAGTAACATCACTGACACTAGTGGAAGAGGTCAGAGTTCATATCAACTGTTATTAAATGTCAATGTGATGACATCATTTTTCATCAACAGTCAATTTTATTATTGTAGACATTTTAGCAAATTTTCACCTATTCTGGTTTCCCCTATCGTAGAGTAATTCAGTCAATACTTTATCTCTGAATTGGAAATGTGAGGTTACAAATACAGAGAATAACAGAATTGTGCAGAAAGACGAAGCAAAGGGGAACTGGAAGACTAAACTTTACACCTCTGTGGAACTCTGTACAAAATTTCTCTGCAGTGTTCTCATCTCTCCATGATAGAGAAAAAAATATGGGTAAAAAGAATTAATAAACAGGATTCAACAAAAACTGACATGACGAGATTCTAGGCACAATTGAAGGAAGGGGTAATGTGGATGGCTTTAGATAGAATGATCAAATAACAAAAATGAGCATAATCAAATATAATCATTGTAATTGTGGCAACAATCTTAAATATAACATATAAAGAATGGATGGCATCCAAGAAAGTAAAACGAGATTCAATAAATTCATCAGTCAAGAGTTATACTGTAGTTGCGTATAGGAGAAAAACAATTCAGAACAGAAAGAACCTGAGATGACAATAATAAACTCCAGGTTTCGAATCAATATTTTTTTAATAAAAATAATACAAACAATATCATTTTCAGGTTCTGAAAGAGAGCCAAGAGCTACGTGGTGTTCTCAATGTCTGATTTGGGAATGGGGAATCAATTAGCCACGGTAATTTACCGTGGGCTAATTGATTCCCTGGGGCTATCCAATTAGTCCTGAAGCACGGCCACTGGCAGCTATTATCGGGCATTTTATTTCTGGGACCTCGAAGGCTCGATAAAAAATTCCCAATAAAAAGCCAGAAGCGAAAACACATAGCTCCACGAATTTATCACAGATTCTATGTGTTTTCTTCAGAAAATGTATATTTAAAAAAAAATAGGGGCCCAAATACAGTAGGCTGGAAAAAAAATTGCCAAAAAAAAAAAAATATATAAAAAAATCTGCGAACAACTCACAGTTTTTACGTCCAAAAAATTATCATGGCTAATTGAATTCCCCCTTGGTCTATCACTGGGCAGCAGAAGACCACCTACCTCAGGACCCTGGATTCTACTCCATTATTCAGATACCTATGTGTGGACCTTGCCAAGCCATTTCCGGACAAATTAAACAAAGACCACGTGGATTCCATTGCCTTTTGGATCACCGCCAATGGGATACCCAATACAGCCCCACAGCACAGGTAATTATTTCCAACTTATTGGACAATAATCCCTGCAAACATCTGGTTATAACTTTCTCTCTTCTACAGGATCTGAACTCTAATGTCCTACTGAGTATTTTAATACCACTTACCAACGACTGGTGCTATACCGCTCCCCTTTACAACCTATAGTGGGTATGACAATATACAATGTTTTTACTTTTTACACCTGTGTGCAGTACTTATTTCTAAGCGCTGTTCCTTTGTACTGTGTTCATCTATAGAGATAATGCAAATGTCTTTCATAACCGCCATAAAAATACAGACTGGAAGTGGGTGATTAATATGGGCCACCACACAGGGCCAGTGCTACCAAACCATGCTAGACAAACAGCATATGGGGGCATATTTAGCAATAGCAAATACACTTCCTTTTAGATTAAAACAAGCTGAAATAACAAGATGAGGTAAATAAAGAGATACATTATTTGCAGGGGTCACACACACAAAGATGGAGATGAGATTTTGTCGGGGAGGGGGGAGTCTGGATCTTTTACCTAGGATAGTAAGATGTCTTGCTCCGGCCCTGCCACCACACATACGGGTTGGGTATGCATTACTGCCCCTGGGAATCCCGGCGGTCAGCATACTGACCACGGGATCCCAACGGCGGAATGCCGGGGGGGGGAATTGGGCAGGCGCAACAAGCCATTGCTGGCTCACTGTGCTTGCCACAGGTTCTATTCCCACTCTATGGGTGCCGTGGACAACCACGAGTGGGAATAGTCCTTTCTAGTCGGCATGCAGTCAGGATTTACTGTAGAGGGTCGTGAAATGTAGCCGTCGGTAATGTGTCCGGCGGTCACGTAACTACATCCCACACATACATAAGACAGGTTCACCTGGGTTGTTTATGTGTTTCCAATACCTGAAAAGATTTTCACGTAAGTCAACCTAAGTCTGTACGGATCTCACAGAGAACAATAACTGTCTGACCAGTGTTATATACAGTACCTCATGGCCGCAGCTGTTTAAACAGAAACATCCCATTTAGCTGTGATTTAGATACAGTAAGGTTTGCGGTCTGGAGAGGAAAACTGCTTCAAAGGTTAGGGATTTTATGAACAATAAAAATAAATCTCTGCACCTACTGATGTGCACAGAGGAACATGTACTGTATATAGTCTGTAAATAATAGAGATTGCATCCAGAAGCCTGCGTGCTTAAATGCAGATTTACAGGAGGAACCTCTGCCTAGTTACTGTGGGGAGGGAGAAGCACATACAGTATAATGTGAGATAATGCTTACATTGACTAGCCGTAAATATAATTGCAACAAGCTGGAGGTATGTCTATATATTTTCCACCTTCATTTGAAAGGCCAGATTATATGATCATACAATGCGTACATTATGAACTATGGACCCTTTAAATACATGTCGGGACTGATTCTAAGTCACATGCAATGCCGTTGTTCGCGGACCTGAGCGTTTTCTGCTATTGCAGCAAAAATAGCCTCCTACGGCGCATGTGTTACACTGTTTGAATACACAGAGGCGCAGCTGCATTTGAGTCGCATGGTATCAGAAATGTACTGTAAATGTGCTGGGCATTCCTGGGCAGTGACTGGGAGGTAGCCATTTATACCCCTTTCACACCGCAAATATATCCTGGGATATTGCAGGGTGAAGCCGGCTCAACCCGGGTCGAGGTGCAGTCTAAAAGCACAACTTTTGAATATCCCGGGTCGAGTAACCCTGCATTTTAACCCGTATAAAAGCAGTGTTATACACGGGTTGGTCACTGTGCACTCTAAAGTGTCCAACCCGGGTTATTCAACCCTGCATTCATGTAAAAGTGCTGATTGGCTGTTCTTTGTGTGCCTTGAGCCTTGCTACACAGGAGAGAACAGAGAGCATTAAGAATTAGGGGTGAGGCAGAGATTGCCAGGCAGCTTACTGCATACCTCCCAACTTATAAAAGTACAAAGAGGGACCTTTGCACGTGCCCGAAAAGGGTGTGTGGCCTATATGAAAGGGGCATGGCCTCGCGACAGCCTTGATCGTGAGTCACGCCCCCTTGTACCATCACTGAGGGGGCATGCCCAGCGCTCATCCATGGTGTTTTAATTGCTGACCTGGGTTGAGTTAAAAGGAGCCAACCCTGCAATAACCCGGGTTGAAAGTGTAGTGTGAAAGGGTCTGACTAGTGTCGGACCCGGGTCGGACCAGGGTTCAAAATACCGGGTCGGACCCAGGTTTGCGGTGTGAAAGGGGTATATTTCAGATGCACGGAGAGGATCTGTATCATTAGCGTGTTTCAGGAGTGCATCGTGTGTGTCGTGGCTGCATACATAGATGCTTATCACTCACATTGGAGGCAATACTCAGATGGAAAATCTGCATCTGCTAGAGGACTGGTGCAGGTTTTAATGGTACGACCGATGGTGGCATCTAAAGATGCACCAGGTGGTGTTAAAGCATCGGAAGATGCTCAACGTGGGCATCTCAGTCCATGCACGCTTATAAAGCGGGGCAAGGGCTGATACTAGCATTAGTATATAGGCACAGATACGACTACTTCAAGACGCTACAGCACTTATGGCAGCATGCCATTATAAGTCAATCTTAGACCAATATTTCAGCCAATGATCATTAATAGTAGCTCAGCTATTGTGTGTAAGATAGAATAAGAATAATTATTATTTATTAACAGTTTCTTATATCGCGCAGCAAATTCCATTGCACTTTACAATTGGAAACTACAATGGTAAAATAAAACTGGGTTAAAACAGACATAGAGGTAGGAAGGACCTGCTCGCAAGCCTACAGTCTATAGGAAAATAGGCATTGACACACAAGGATAGGTGCTATCTATCGCATAATGGTCCACCAGATTGCATAGGCTCTTGGTGGGCTGTATGATATAGTTACACAGCAATGTTGGCCTGGGGTCAGGAGGATGGGAAAGTGAAGAAAGAGAAAATATGTGAGGATATGTGTGAACTGTACAGTGGGGGTGTAATTGGATAGGAAAATTTATGAAGGTTATGTGGGTGGTTCCGGACTTTGTTAAGCTTACCTGAAGAGGTGAGTTTCTTTGGAACGCTTAAAGGTTTGGAGACTAGAGGAGAGTCTTATTGTGTGTGGGCGGGCATTCAGGAATTGCCCTGCAATCAGGAAAGGGAGCATGTTTAGTAGGAAATAAGCACTTGGGCTTAACCAGAATATACATTGGCAAGATATTTGTTATCTATCCACCTTTATCTATAAGCCCTATTTCTCATAAGCATCTGTATAGAGGAGGGCTGTAATGAGATTGCCTCTGTGATTTTGTACCATAGGTAGATGTGGCAACGCTATGCTGGTTATTGTGAAACTCATACATCGATGTGTCTGAACATGCAGTTGGACTGCTGTAGACTTCTTTGTTTGATCACAGCGAGTGGAAGATCTTCATATGTTTCATCATGGCAGATGAGGAAGAATTGTCTGTGAAACTACGTCAGAGATGTGTGATTGAATTTTGTGTTAAACTTGGAAAAAGCGTAAATAAAGCTCATGAAATGTTTCGGCAAGCATACAGTGGAGAGACAAATAGCTGCAGTATTTCGGTGGTGAAAGCACTTTAAACAGGGTAATACGCGAGTGACCGATGAAGCGGGTTCTGGGAGACCATTCACCGCGGTTACAGATGTCAACATTGCCAAAGCTGTGGAGATGTTGCAAAATAACAGGAGGTTAACTATAAGTAAACCTTTGACTTCACTTGGCATCTCATTCGAACAGGTCCGGTATATTGTGACAAAGGAACTGAAAATGCATTGCGTGTGTGCTAGATAGGTAACCAGAAATTTGGATATCCAGAAGAGCAGATGTGTCGACGATTAAAGGGACAGCACTGGAACACCCTCCATATAACCCAGACTTAGCGCCCTGCGATTTCTGCCCATTCCCAACCCTGAAAAAACAACTGTACAAAAAGAAGTTCTCAACAGAGAGTATGGTGGTCTCTCCCGTCTCCTACAGGGTAAGACACAAGCCTCCTGGCTCTCAATGGCTTCCTAGCACATTGAGCTCTAACTGGCTTTCCCAATCCCAGTAGGGCAGACTGACTCTCCACTACAGCAATTAGGTGTGCTCACACCTGCCCTATCTTCCCTGTGTAGGCGAATCCCTCCTGCTGCACACAGAATACCTGTGTCAGTAATGAAATTTATACTGCCACAATATACAGATTTATGCATACACAAACACACATATATATTCCACTTCTTGCAGCATAATTTATAAATATATGATTTTAATACCAGATTTAGTGTCATGTGTGAATGTTTCTTCTCTTGTTTACACTGGAATCCATATTAGTCTCATTTCTGATCATTCATTGTTCTCATTTTGTTTTTCAGTTGGTAGGAACGTGTACTATAGGAATCCATCCATACCATATACACTATTTATCATTTTGGATTTGAAATGATAATTATGTTTGCGTTTTCCCACCTGACCTTTATGCAGCGACCGGTGACTCATTTTGCAACTAGTTAATGCAATAGATTTCACAATGGTGTTATATAGACAGATGCCTCATTCAAACCACCTTAATGATGTGTAAAAATCATGTTGTCTTGTAGAGGCAGAAACTCTCAGCAGCCACCAGAGCGCCCACTCCACACTCACCACCTCATGAGGCTATTTCATCTGTTTAAGTCTCATACCACAACATAAAACATAACGCCCTACTTCAACCCAGCTCCTCCCATCATCAGGGGCAAAATCATACATCCACGGACTTCATGACTTTTTTACATGCTTGTCATGCATCCATCCTCATGTGCAAGTGGATCTTACAGCCCACCAAGAACCTCTGCTACTTTGCTGGACCAAAATACAAAATGTAACACTTATCCTCATGTATCAAATGCAGGACCGCTGAGAGCTGTACAGGGGGGGTACTGGCATGGATAAATTCAGTAGGCACAGGGCCGGCGCTACCATTAGGCAGCTTTAGGCAGCTGCCTATGGGCGCCGGCCACTAGAGGGCGGCAAGCTCCTGCTGAACCAGTTTTACTTAAAAATTATTCTAATGGCTGCCGCGGCGCGGGTCTGGCCAGCCGCAGCCACCACTGTCAGTCACCCTCCCCACCAGCCAGGGTGAATTGCGTTTGCCACCCTCTGCTGACGGACCCCAGACTGCACACAACCGCCAGTCAACAGCTGCGGCTCCTGCTCACCTCCGCCGCCGCAATGAAAGAAGTCAGCAAGGCTACGTACACTTAAAGCATTTGCGGCCGGGCCACCCTTATTGACTGTCAGAGGCTGACAGTCGGCCTGCTGCGCGATGCTGCTGTGTCTCTCGTCTGGCCAGACAAGCAGCAGACCCATCGTTTTCTCCCTTCCCGTCCTGCAGCGCCCCCTCTCAAAGCCGCCGGCAGGGAGGTCCGGTCACTGCCCCCAGCCTTGCATGCTCCCTCAGTCGCCCATCGTTTTCCACAAGCTGCTGGCGTCCGCCCACCTGCTCCAGGCTCCCTTGTATCTGCCTGACCCCGGCCAGCTCCACCTCCTGCCCCTGCAAGCTCTGTGTGCAGAGAGGAGCGATGGAGTGCTGCATTAGAACCGCACTTCTAGGACAAAAAGTCCCCCCTGCCACAGTCATCAAATTTATGTAAGTGAAAATCGTGTATGGCACCATGACATTAAACTAAATTAGGGTTGTTAGGTATAATTTATATAAAGGAAAGGGAGAGGGGGGGGGGGAGGGGGTGATAGGCACAATGCATATAAGGTTTGGTGGTATGGTTAACAAAAACATATAAGGGATACACAAAATTGTACTATATATATATATATATATATATATATATACAGGTTCCGTATGGTTTACCGTTTGGGTGGGATGCCAGCTGTCACAATCCCAACAGCAGCATCCCGCCCGCCAGAATGCCTCCCTGTCGTCTCTCTGGCTGTCCCTGTCGTCTCTCTGGCTGTCCCTGTCGTCTCTCTGGCTGTCCCTGTCGTCACTCTGGCTGTCCCTGCTGTCACAATTTCGGCTCATTCAGTGTGCTATAATGTGAATTTTGTCTCATTCAGTGTGCTATAATGAGAATTTCGGCTCATTCAGTGTGCTACAATGTGAGTTTCGGCTCATTCAGTGTGCTACAATGTGACTGTCGGCTCATTCAGTGTGCTACAATGTGAGTTTCGGCTCATTCAGTGTGCTACAATGTGAGTTTCGGCTCATTCAGTGTGCTACAATGTGAGTTTCGGCTCATTCAGTGTGCTACAATGTGAATTTCGGCTCATTCAGTGTGCTATGATGTGAATTTCGGCTCATTCAGTGTGCTAGAATGTGAATTTCGGCTCATTCAGTGTGCTAGAATGTGAATTTCGGCTCATTCAGTGTGCTAGAATGTGAATTTCGGCTCATTCAGTGTGCTACAATGTGAATTTCGGCTCATTCAGTGTGCTACAATGTGAATTTCGGCTCATTCAGTGTGCTACAATGTGAGTTTCGGCTCATTCAGTGTGCTACAATGTGAGTTTCGGCTCATTCAGTGTGCTCACAGTGCTTTTATGTGGCTTGATAAAAGCGCTGAAACGTTGCCGATCAGAGCCGTGTCCTGTTGTCATTATTTACAAGACCTGAGTGCCGCCATTGGAGGGAATATAGATATATAGATATATAGAAATGTAGAAAGAATATATATATAGATATAGATACGTTAATGCTATATAGTCTGTGCGTTTCCAGTATGAACAGCTGGGCTTGGGGAACCAGTGTAGCATTGTAGGATGGGTCCAAATTACTATTTTGGGGGAGAGGTTAGGCTGCGGGGGTGGGTGGGTTAGGGTTAGTCTGCAGGAGTGGGAGGGTTTTGCTGTGGGTAGTGGGGATTAGGTAGCCCTGGGGAGGGTTAGGATTAGGCTGCGGGGGAGGAAGGGTTAGGGTTAGGCTGGGGGAAGGGGGAGTTAAGGTTAGGCACCACTGGGGAGGGTTAGGATTAGGAAGGGGGGGGGGGGTGGAAGATTAGGGATCAGGGTTAGTTTACATAATTAGCAAGTGTTGGGATTTTAATCTTCGGGATGTCGCTGTCCGTATTCTGACAGCCGGCATCCCGAGCGCCAGGATATCGTATGAAACATATATATATATATATATATATATATATATACAGTATATATATATATATATATATATATATATATATATATACAGGTTGAGTATCCCTTATCCAAAATGCTTGGGACCAGAGGAATTTTGGATATCGGATTTTTCTGTATTTTGGAATAATTGCATACCATAATGAGATATCATGGTGATGGGACCTAAATCTAAGCACAGAATGCATTTATGTTTCATATACACCTTATACACACAGCCTGAAGGTCATTTTAGCCAATATTTTTTATAACTTTGTGCATTAAACAAAGTGTGTGTACATTCACACAATTCATTTATGTTTCATATACACCTTATACACACAGCCTGAAGGTCATTTAATACATTATTTTTAATAACTGTGTATTAAACAAAGTTTGTGTACATTGAGCCATCAGAAAACAAAGGTTTCACTATCTCACTCTCACTCAAAAAAGTCCGTATTTCGGAATATTCCGTATTTCGGAATATTTGGATATGGGATACTCAACCTGTATATATATATATATATCCCTAATAATAACACCTAACCTTAGCCCACACTGATAAATCAACCCTTATTTCCTATCCCTAATACCGAAACCCCAATATCCTAACCCAAACCGATAAATTGTGAGGCGGTTACCTGGGTGGGGGGTGGGTGGGGGGCTGCTGCTGACTATTTGCCTAGGGTGCAGAGAAACCTTGCACCGGCCCTGAGTAGGCATGTCCACACTCATCCCCTCACAAAAACATACCATGCACTGTGTACTGCAAAGAAGGATATCTGTCCTCCTTGGCAGCTGACCCAGGCCCCTCCAAAAAGAACGGACCAGGGTAATCAGTATCCATCCCACCCCCCTCCTCTCGGCACCTCCTTCTGTCATTCCCCAGTCTTATTTTATTACTGTTTTGTTCCCAATTGTAATGCACAATGAACTATAAGTAAACGTTTAATAAATAATAAGTACAAAAACAGGAGAATGATATTTGTGTCGCATTTTGGCAGCTTAGTAGACAGCCCTTACAGTATGCAAATACCATATATAAAGCTCAACATGACTGCTAAGCACAGTAATTCCAACTTCATGAGTACTCTATTATTTAAGACAGAAATGTATGCACTGTATGATTATTATAAGGAAGCTGTTTACCCTGAAAAGGCAATACTTAGCAGCAATAAGCACAAATACAGCACATTTGATTAGTAGCGACTTTAAGCGCGATCATGAATCAAAGTTATAGCCTCTTTCTGAGAAGAGATATAACTCCTCAAAACTTTACAGAAGCTTAAGGGGGGGGGGGGGGGGGGGTTGCAGTGTCAAAATATGTTTCAGATGTGAATAAAAGTTACTAGAGAAGTATAAGGCAGGCAGTGGAATATATAGAACAAGGTTCGCTCCAATACAAAATTCCTTAAATGACAAAGCTACCAAATTCTGTAGATCATGCAGATTTTAATGAGCAAGCAGATACATTAAAATAAGTCTGTACATATAGGTATTATTGCAAATAAATTCTCATTAAAACCAAGAAAGTTTATTTGGCATTAAGCTCTTATCCACACTCCTACGGTTTGCTTAATGACTTCTAAAAAATGACTCCCTAGATAAGGGTGAATTATTGTAGCAATTAAAGTGCAGTGCAGGTAGAGAAAAGGCATAGTAAACTAACTAGATACAGTACAACAAACCCAGAGCTAAACCTAATAATAAAAGAAAGGGAAAATATAAAGTAGTCAACAGTGGTAGAAGTAACTTCATAGAAATATCACTGTAATATTGTTATAAAAGTAATTGTATATGAAGACAGGGTAGGCCCACATTCTAATGGTGAATAAACAAGATGGCCTCTGTCAAGGTAGGTTTGGAGGAAGCAAAGAAAATGCCATTAAAACATCCTTGTCCTTAAGTAAAATGCACAGCCAAACCTTTAATGGCACTTAAAAGGTCCAATGCTGCTTTATATGGGTTGCCCACGGCAACCAATCAGCATTGACTTAACATTTCTAATTTGCATACTATACAATTGTATGGAGCAGCTGATTGGTTGCCACAGGAAATTTCTCCACTGGCTCACTTTTATCACTGCTTGGTACATGTTCCCTTTAGTATGCAGGGGGCTACCAGGGGGAAAAACGCACCCCTTTTCTGATTTCTGTGACCCCTCCTAAAGGGTGTGCTTTTTCTGCCCTGGTATCCCCCTGAACACTAATATACTTGCAACATTACTTGACAACTATATGGTAATAGAAATTCAGAGATACAAGGTGCATATGTTTGCAAATACATGGTAAGCTGCCATACCCCTTCACGTCTTCTCTGATTATCGGTAGTCCCTACACTGCATGGTAACAATGCCCATTTAGGGCCATGTAATTGTCTATTGTAAGGGCTCATAATAAACGCCCATACAGAAATACATCAAATAGTGTGGCCACTATTTTAACAAATAAAAACAATATTTGAATGACATCCACTACCTAGTATCGATATATCCTTGAGGAGGACTGATCAACCCCTTGGGAACAAAAGAGACCTTATTATGCAAAAAGAACAATAATTAATATAATAGGTGTGGACGTTACAACAGGACTCTATACATTGCAGATGAGTATGATCCTTTAGTTATTTAGATGTATATGAGTGAATTTTTTATATTCATGTAGGTTACATTCATATATACTTGCATATTTATTGTATTAACAATATAACTGTTTATTTTACATGTTCAGGTTTTAATAGAATATATTATCACTGATTAAGTTTCTCCAGTGGAGAGCGATACCATCCCTCTATGCCTTTAAATAACAAATTTCTTTCTGAGGTTTAGAAACTCTAGGCATAGCAGCTGAACTGGACAAACTTACTAATATCAATGGACATTATCTAAGATTATTGTCCAGTGCCCAATTGGTCAGATTTTGTTCATACAGTATTTGTTTGTTACCTAGGCGCCACCCCTGGGATCTCCAAGTATTACTACAGGAACCAGCTGATCCCATACAATGCCTTCAACAACTGTAAACAAGGTGGTAGCTGCTAAATCCTAAATCAGACTGTCAGTATTAATCAGGTTCATGGAAGGGAGGGGTCGCAGCAAACAGAAAAGTGGCTAAATTCCCCCCCCCCGCACACTAAATAGTACTTGCAACATGACTTGAGATTCCAGGGGTGGCTCCTAGGTAAGCTAGCCCTCAGTTTGGACGTATACTGTATGGGCCTTTATCATGAGGCCTTACAATAGACAATTACATGGCCCTATGTTGGCATTGTTACCATGCAGTGTAGGAACTACCGGTAATAAGAGAAGCCATGAAGGGGCTCTCAGCTTACCATGTATTTGCAAATATATGCAACAAATATCTCTGAATTTCTATTACCATATAGTTTTCAAGTAATGTTGCAAGTACTATTTAGTGTGCAAGGGGATACCAGAGGAGGGGGGAAGCACCCCCCCTTTCTGTTTTCAGGATAACCTACCCTCTAAGGAGTTCAGAAGGTCTCTTAATGTTCCGGCAATTTCCCAGACACAAACAATAGATGTGGGATACGCAGACTCACAAGGGAGTGCAGTCAGAAAGAGCAAGCAAAATATGGCAGATACAACTCACTAAGTTTACAAAGCCTGAAACATGCCTTGTATGTGGAGCATGGAGCACTAGGATTCCCATCATGATAGGTTTACTGAATCAGAATATAATCTCACTTTTCTGCATTTTTAAATACATCTTTTAAAAAAATATCAATATGTAACACCCAAAAATTAAAAATAGATTGTAAGAACCACATAAAAGAGATGCATTAAAAAATTATTTAAACAATAAGAGTAACTGTATAGTTATACAGTATTAAAACAAATCCCAGGTACCATTTCCAGGTAATACAGTACTTGATAATTAGGAACAATTACACATTATGATCACTTGCCATAAGCAGAGACTGTAATCCACGTGACTCCTGGCATTTTTATGACACCATTTCTGTGGTTTTCTAACTACTGAGAAGTAAACTCCGATTTAACAGACAGCGATTAGTGTGTGGCAGACATTGATTGATGTGTGTCAGCACAGAACACAGCACAGCTTAACAAACCCTTCTGAACATTTAGCTAGTCATTGATGTATTCCAGGTAGACAATTACTAACTGCTTCTTTGCAGGTAACGAAATAGAAAATAAAAAGGAATATGACTCAAACATGATTGTTGCGTCTACAAGTACTGTACAATATCAGTCTGAAACAGTGCGAGAAGCCACAGAGTCTTTAGTAATCCTCGTGCTATGCATTTGCTATATTATACTGTACCTACATTTCCTAGAAGTAAAATGATGAATCTATGTATAAGAATGCAAACCCATATTTCTTATGATGTCTGACAATGGCCGATAATAACTTTTTAAATAGCATACTTTCCAAAAGAATGGACTTATTCGATTGATTGTAGTGTACTGAAGGTTTAGGCTAAGTACACATCAGAATAATGTGTCCTGGCTGATTCATAGGCCTGACATATCGTGCTGCCCGTACACACTTCATGTTAGTAGCACGGCATTGTTAACGATATTGTCTGATTGACCTTGCAGCACACCCAGCCAGAAGATATCATTAACGACCTGCGGGAGCGTTTGATCGTAGGTATACACTGCACGATCCTGATGATATGTCATTCCAATTTGCCAGGAAACAACATATCGTGCTGATGTCGTCTTGGTGTGTATCCGGCCTGACACCTTTTGCAATCTTAGTTAATAATTAGGTAACCACGACATACAGTACAAATTTATAACACCGTAGAACACAGCAGTGATTGCAAAAATGCACTATAGCGCGTATTTAACCCCACAATGAGTGCTGGGACTCACTTTTTAAGAATGGGTGGGTCCCCGGGGATGCGCTCTGTTGGGATTGGCTGCCTGTTAAAAGTATGATGCTCTGGAGCAAATGGGTGAGGATCATGTGAGCGGGTACCACTGCTGCTAAAAGTGAGGGGGTGTTGTAGCCAGGGTAGAGTGATGGACCCGGGACAGCGCTGCGCACAGTGCGGTGCGAGGTAATAGCTCACTGGAGTCCCCAGTACCCTGCAAGATCACCAGGGCAGTGCACGTGCCCACCATGCGGGACCTGGAGCAGGTGAAGCCATACGCAGATTCAGGGGGGGCACAAAGGCATGTGCCCCCCCTTCATTTAGGAGTTTATTTTTTGTTTAATATACTGCACTGTACTGCAGCTATGATCGATCAGCCCAGCTCCCCCTCCTGCATTCAGATTCGTGGGCTGGGCATGATCCGGAGTGTCACCCTATCCCTGGCTGAACTAGTCCATGGGGGTGGTGGGGGGTCCGCGGAGAGGTGACAGATCAACTGGCGGCTTGATGGAGCGAGCCGGAACCGCCACCCGAGGACAGATCCCTGCACAGAACTGGCACTGCAGGGGTGATCGAGCTGGGGACCGAGAACGCCAGAGGATGCAGGTAGGATGCAGGGACACTGGGAAATGCTCCTGTGTGTGTGTGTGTGGGACCAGACAAACTGAACAGCAGCAGGCATGAGCTTCCTTTACAGTGTCTACCCCTTCCCCAGCCCAGTGTCCCCCACTATTACTGACCGCCTCCCTATCCCAGTGTCTTCCATCCTGTGCCAGCCCAGTGTTTCCCCTTCCCTCTCCAACCAGCCCACTGTGCCCATCTCACTGCCCTCCCATCTAGAACCCCCCAGTCAGTTCAGACACACTGATCCCCTCTCATTCAGCCCCATCACACCCCTATCTCATTACCCCCTTACCATCATGCCCAGTGCTCCCACCATCTCACTAACTCCCTCATCCCAGTGTCTACCACACTGCCGGCCCAGTGTCTTCCCTCCCCCAGCCAGCCCCCTGCCCCATCTCACTGCACCTCAGCAAGAACTCCAACAGCCAGTCCAGTCACAGTGCCCCCTTATTCAGTCCAGTGTACCCCTTTCTACAGCCTAGTGTTCCCCCTTCACGCCGCCATCTCTTTGCCCCCTTACCGTCCAGACCAGTGGCCCATATTTCTCTGACGTCCTAGTGGATGCTGGGACTCCGTCAGGACCATGGGGATTAGCGGCTCCGCAGGAGACAGGGCACAAAAATAAAAGCTTTAGGACTAGGTGGTGTGCACTGGCTCCTCCCCCTATGACCCTCCTCCAAGCCTCAGTTAGGTTTTTGTGCCCGTCCGAGCAGGGTGCAATCTAGGTGGCTCTCCTAAAGAGCTGCTTAGAGTAAAAGTTTTGTTAGGTTTTTTATTTTCAGTGAGTCCTGCTGGCAACAGGCTCACTGCAACGAGGGACTTAGGGGAGAAGAAGTGAACTCACCTGCGTGCAGGATGGATTGGCTTCTTAGGCTACTGGACACCATTAGCTCCAGAGGGATCGAACACAGGCCCAGCCATGGAGTCCGGTCCCGGAGCCGCGCCGCCGACCCCCTTGCAGATGCCGAAAAGTGAAGAGGTCCAGAAACCGGCGGCAGAAGACTTTTCAGTCTTCATGAGGTAGCGCACAGCACTGCAGCTGTGCACCATTGTTGTCAGCACACTTCACACCAGCGGTCACTGAGGGTGCAGGGCGCTGGGGGGGGGGGGCGCCCTGGGCAGCAATGATAATACCTTGTTCTGGCTAAAAATACATCACATATAGCCCCTGGGGCTATATGGATGTATTTAACCCCTGCCAGGTCTCACAAACACCGGGAGAAGAGCCCGCCGAAATAGGGGGCGGGGCCTATCTCCTCAGCACACAGCGCCATTTTCCTGCACAGCTCCGCTGCGAGGAAGGCTCCCAGGACTCTCCCCTGCACTGCACTACAGAAACAGGGTAAAAAAAACAGAGAGGGGGGGCACTTTTTTGGCGATATTGATATATTAAGCTGCTATAAAGGAAACAACACTTCTGTAGGGTTGTTCCTATATATTTATAGCGCTTGGGTGTGTGCTGGCAAACTCTCCCTATGTCTCTCCAAAGGGCTAGTGGGGTCCTGTCTTCGATAAGAGCATTCCCTGTGTGTCTGCTGTGTGTCGGTACGTGTGTGTCGACATGTATGAGGACGATGTTGGTGTGGAGGCGGAGCAATTGCCGGTAATGGTGATGTCACCCCCTAGGGAGTCGACACCGGAATGGATGGCTTTGTTTATGGAATTACGTGATAATGTCAGCACGTTACAAAAATCAGTTGACGACATGAGACGGCCGGCAAACCAGTTAGTACCTGTCCAGGCGTCTCAGACACCGTCAGGGGCTGTAAAACGCCCTTTACCTCAGTCGGTCGACACAGACCCAGACACCGAATCTAGTGTCGACGGTGAAGAAACAAACGTATTTTCCAGTAGGGCCACACGTTATATGATCACGGCAATAAAGGAGGCTTTGCATATCTCTGATACTGCAAGTACCACAAAAAGGGGTATTATGTGGGGTCTGAAAAAACTACCTGTAGTTTTTCCTGAATCAGAGGAATTGAATGAAGTGTGTGATGAAGCGTGGGTTAACCCCGATAGAAAACTGCTAATTTCAAAGAAGTTATTGGCATTATATCCTTTCCCGCCAGAGGTTAGGGTGCGCTGGGAAACACCCCCTAGGGTGGATAAGGCACTCACACGCTTATCAAAACAAGTGGCGTTACCGTCTCCTGAAACGGCCGCCCTCAAGGATCCAGCTGATAGGAGGCTGGAAACTACCCTGAAAAGTATATACACTCATACTGGTGTTATACTGCGACCAGCCATCGCCTCAGCATGGATGTGCAGTGCTGGGGTGGTTTGGTCGGATTCCCTGACTGAAAATATTGATACCCTGGATAGGGACAGTATTTTATTGACTATAGAGCAATTAAAGGATGCTTTTCTTTATATGGGAGATGCTCAGAGGGATATTTGCACTCTGGCATCGAGAGTAAGTGCGATGTCCATATCTGCCAGAAGAAGTTTATGGACGCGACAGTGGTCAGGTGATGCGGATTCCAAACGGCATATGGAAGTATTGCCGTATAAAGGGGAGGAATTATTTGGGGTCGGTCTATCGGATTTGGTGGCCACGGCAACAGCCGGGAAATCCACCTTTTTACCTCAGGTCCCCTCCCAACAGAAAAAGACACCGTCTTTTCAGCCGCAGTCCTTTCGTTCCTATAAGAACAAGCGGGCAAAAGGACAGTCATATCTGCCCCGAGGCAAAGGAAAGGGTAAGAGAGTGCACCAAGCAGCTCCCTCCCAGGAGCAGAAGCCCTCCCCGGCTTCTGCAAAGCCCTCAGCATGACGTTGGGGCTTTACAAGCGGACTCAGGGGCGGTGGGGGGTCGACTCAAGAATTTCAGCGCACAGTGGGCTCACTCACAGGTGGACCCCTGGATCCTGCAGGTAGTATCTCAGGGTTACAGGTTGGAATTCGAGAAGTCTCCCCCTCGCCGGTTCCTACAGTCTGCTCTGCCAACGTCTCCCTCAGACAGGGCGACGGTATTGGAAGCCATTCACAAGCTGTATTCTCAGCAGGTGATAGTCAAGGTACCCCTCCTACAACAGGGAAAGGGGTATTATTCCACACTATTTGTGGTACCGAAGCCGGACGGCTCGGTAAGACCTATTCTAAATCTGAAATCTTTGAACCTGTACATACAAAAATTCAAGTTCAAGATGGAGTCACTCAGAGCAGTGATAGCGAATCTGGAAGAAGGGGACTTTATGGTGTCCCTGGACATCAAGGATGCTTACCTGCATGTCCCAATTTGCCCTTCACATCAAGGGTACCTCAGGTTCGTGGTGCAAAACTGTCATTATCAGTTTCAGACGCTGCCGTTTGGATTGTCCACGGCACCTCGGGTCTTTACCAAGGTAATGGCCGAAATGATGTTTCTTCTGCGAAGAAAAGGCGTATTAATTATCCCTTACTTGGACGATCTCCTGATAAGGGCAAGGTCCAGAGAACAGCTGGAGGACGTAGTAGCACTAACCCAAGTAGTGCTGCAACAGCACGGGTGGATTCTGAATTTTCCAAAATCTCAATTGACCCCGACGACACGTCTGCTGTTCCTGGGAATGATTCTGGACACGGTTCAGAAAAAGGTGTTTCTTCCGGAGGAGAAAGCCAGGGAGTTATCCGAACTTGTCAGGAACCTCCTAAAACCAGGAAAAGTGTCTGTGCATCAATGCACAAGAGTCCTGGGAAAAATGGTGGCTTCTTACGAAGCGATTCCATTCGGCAGATTCCACGCACGAACTTTTCAGTGGGATCTGCTGGACAAATGGTCCGGATCGCATCTGCAGATGCATCAGCGGATAACTTTGTCTCCACGGACAAGGGTGTCTCTTCTGTGGTGGTTGCAGAGTGCTCATCTGCTAGAGGGCCGCAGATTCGGCATACAGGACTGGGTCCTGGTGACCACGGATGCCAGTCTGAGAGGCTGGGGAGCGGTCACACAGGGAAGAAACTTCCAGGGAGTGTGGTCAAGCCTGGAGATGTCTCTTCACATAAATATACTGGAGCTAAGAGCGATTTACAATGCTCTAAGCCTGGCAAAACCCCTGCTTCAGGGTCAGCCGGTGTTGATCCAGTCGGACAACATCACGGCAGTCGCCCACGTAAACAGACAGGGCGGCACAAGAAGCAGGAGGGCAATGGCAGAAGCTGCAAGGATTCTTCGCTGGGCGGAAGATCATGTGATAGCACTGTCAGCAGTGTTCATTCCGGGAGTGGACAACTGGGAAGCGGACTTCCTCAGCAGACACGATCTACACCCGGGAGAGTGGGGACTTCATCCAGAAGTCTTCCACATGATTGTGAACCGTTGGGAAAAACCAAAGGTGGATATGATGGCGTCCCGCCTCAACAAAAAACTGGACAGGTATTGCGCCAGGTCAAGAGACCCTCAGGCAATAGCTGTGGACGCTCTGGTAACACCGTGGGTGTTCCAGTCAGTGTATGTGTTTCCTCCTCTGCCTCTCATACCAAAAGTACTGAGAATTATACGGCAAAGGGGAGTAAGAACGATACTCGTGGCTCCGGATTGGCCAAGAAGAACTTGGTACCCGGAACTTCAGGAGATGCTCACGGAAGATCCGTGGCCTCTACCTCTAAGACGGGACCTGCTTCAGCAGGGACCGTGTCTATTCCAAGACTTACCGCGGCTGCGTTTGACGGCATGGCGGTTGAACGCCGAATTCTAAGGGAAAAAGGCATTCCGGAAGAGGTCATCCCTACCCTGGTAAAAGCCAGGAAGGAGGTGACTGCACAACATTATCACCGCATTTGGAGAAAATATGTTGCGTGGTGTGAGGCCAGGAAGGCCCCGACGGAGGAATTTCAACTGGGTCGATTCCTACATTTCCTGCAAACAGGATTGTCTATGGGCCTCAAATTAGGGTCCATTAAGGTTCAAATTTCGGCCCTGTCGATTTTCTTCCAGAAAGAATTGGCTTCAGTTCCTGAAGTCCAGACTTTTGTAAAAGGAGTACTACATATACAGACCCCGGTTGTGCCCCCAGTGGCTCCGTGGGATCTTAATGTAGTTTTGGATTTTCTCAAATCCCATTGGTTTGAGCCACTCAAATCGGTGGATTTGAAATATCTTACATGGAAAGTAACCATGCTACTGGCCCTGGCTTCAGCCAGGAGAGTGTCAGAATTGGCGGCTTTATCGTATAAAAGCCCATATCTGATTTTCCATTCGGACAGGGCAGAACTGCGGACGCTTCCTCAGTTTCTGCCTAAGGTGGTTTCAGCGTTTCACCTGAACCAGCCTATTGTGGTGCCTGCGGCTACTAGCGATTTGGAGGATTCCAAGTTGCTGGACGTTGTCAGGGCATTGAAAATATATATTTCAAGGACGGCTGGAGTCAGAAAATCTGACTCGCTGTTTATACTGTATGCACCCAACAAGCTGGGTGCTCCTGCTTCTAAGCAGACGATTGCTCGTTGGATTTGTAGCACAATTCAACTTGCACATTCTGTGGCAGGCCTGCCACAGCCTAAATCTATCAAGGCCCATTCCACAAGGAAGGTAGGCTCATCTTGGGCGGCTGCCCGAGGGGTCTCGGCATTACAACTCTGCCGAGCAGCTACGTGGTCGGGGGAGAACACGTTTGTAAAATTCTACAAATTTGATACCCTGGCTAAAGAGGACCTGGAGTTCTCTCATTCGGTGCTGCAGAGTCATCCGCACTCTCCCGCCCGTTTGGGAGCTTTGGTATAATCCCCATGGTCCTGACGGAGTCCCAGCATCCACTAGGACGTCAGAGAAAATAAGATTTTACTTACCGATAAATCTATTTCTCGTAGTCCGTAGTGGATGCTGGGCGCCCATCCCAAGTGCGGATTGTCTGCAATACTTGTACATAGTTATTGTTACAAAAAAATCGGGTTGTTATTGTTGTGAGCCGTCTGTTCAGAGGCTCCTACGTTTGTCATACTGTTAACTGGGTTCAGATCACAGGTTGTACGGTGTGATTGGTGTGGCTGGTATGAGTCTTACCCGGGATTCAAAATCCTTCCTTATTGTGTACGCTCGTCCGGGCACAGTATCCTAACTAAGGCTTGGAGGAGGGTCATAGGGGGAGGAGCCAGTGCACACCACCTAGTCCTAAAGCTTTTATTTTTGTGCCCTGTCTCCTGCGGAGCCGCTAATCCCCATGGTCCTGACGGAGTCCAAGCATCCACTACGGACTACGAGAAATAGATTTATCGGTAAGTAAAATCTTATTATATATCCCACTGCCTATCCTCGTCACCCTCTCCCTGTCACCCACTGCCTTTCTGTCTCCCACTATCTCTCCACGTCACTTCTCTCTCCTGTCAGCCTCTCTCTGTCACGCACTTTCTCTCCCCGTCATCCTGTATGTCACCCATAACATCCCCGTCACCCGTTCCCTGGCGTCACCCACTGCCTCATGGATACAGCATTCTATCTGAGGCCACACGCACTTTTCTGGAGCGCACGTGCCTTCGGCACGCTCTTAAGTACCCCCCCCCCCCCTTATTTCTTCAGTCATGGTGCCCCCATATCATTTTGTTCTGGATCCGCCCCTGGATGAAGCTGTCTGGGTTGTGAAGGGTCTACACTGTAAGGTACTGCTGGGAGCAGGCCTCATTAGGGGAGAGTCCCAGTCACACCCGCATGCTTTCACTTAATCCCTCTAGCCCATGGTGTATGTAGAGCATGTGGGGGAGGGGGGGGGATCTGATTCTTTATGGGGAGGTCAAAAGCATAATATGTGATGGGACCCAAAAACATGGGGAGTAGGACCCCAATTTTTATAAGTGAGGGGTCCTTGGGACCCACAATTTTTTTCGCTGAGCGCGATTACTGACATGGATTAATTTTAATTTGTTTCCTTTCTAAAAATAATCATATTTTACTAATTTGAGGTCAATAAAAACTAATGATTTCAGAATGTTTTTATTAGCTGTAGTTTTTGAGCTACACTACTTGAGCTGTATGTACTTCAGTAATATACTCATAGTGAAAAGCAATTTTAAAATAATTTGATATTTACAACATAAATAACAGTTGTTTTAATCCAACAATTACTACTATTAAGAACGACAGAATGACGACAGGAGGGCGAGCGCTCGCCACGCTGCTGGCTCGGTGGCTTGCCACAGGTTCTATTCCCACTGTATGGGTGTCGTGGACACCCACGAGTAGGAATAGTCCTGGGCCCCCTACCAGCATTCTGGCAGCTGGCATTCCGGCGTTAGTATGCTTATCGCCGGGATCCTGACCGCCAGGATCATAACTACATCCCCATGAAACAACATACAGCAATTGGAAGAACAATCTCAAATAGTGGACTATTCATTAGAGTGCTTTTACTTTGCTTGCCTCTTGTACTCTACTTCTGGGGCATCTTTTGTCATGGCTTGGGTATGAAATCCTGGCAGTCAGAAGACTGACAGCGGAATCCCAATGGAGAGAATCCCGGTAAGTATTTTAAGCATACCCTTACCCCTAACCCACCCCTCCCGCAACCTGACACTAACCTCCCCCTTTCACAGCCTAATCGCTATATGCAGCTTAACCTGTACCCTGCCCCTGGAGCCTAACCCTAACCTCCCCCACCACCGCAGCCTTACCCTATCACCAGTACTTACCTACTGGGTTTGTCAGGATTCTGTGCTTGTCATTGTCCAACAGTAGTCAGTAAGCATAGATGCGTTCCACCTACCCTGATGTCTTTATTCCATTGCAGAGATGTCTTGGTATAAAGGCTCACCGTGCTCATCACTCACTGCACCACAGTTGTGGAGCATTTATGTATGTGCTAAACAGGATTATAACTTGTTGAAGCCAAACTGTGGAAATACATATGTAAAGGCTTTTTATGCACTATGCTGATGAGTGCCCAATTATCTAAAATTAGGTGGGACAATCTCGCTCTCTATGGTGATTTGTCACTTGAGCAAGGACATCACAATAGCGCGCAAGTGCACCAATTGGCACATTCCACTCCACACAAACTGCCGTTTGCATTTTCCATTCATTACATAGGCTTTAAGCAGAGTCTGCATTCTGGAGTTATTAGGTGGAAGCTGCTGAGACCGGTTTCATTGGCTTCCACACATAACAGAATCTGCCACCAGCTTTTGTTGGAGCAGCACTAGGCAGGGCCCCAGGTGAAGTTACTCTGCTCCTTCTGTGCCCACACTGTGGCCTAGCAATGGGTGCTCACATTATCTGGACTGTGTATGTGTCACATGCACGGACATGGGAAAAATATTTAATAAGAAAAGGCACTGCGAAGCAATGTATCAACAGAAATGGTCTCTTCATATACAATCTTTTTTAGTTGAATGCCAGTGTGCAGTACAGTATTTTGTCATTTGCTTTGTCATAAAAGTACTAGAATAGTAGCATGGAGTATGTACTTACAGGGAAGACATGCGGATAGTGATGTCAGAGGGTCTTGGAATTCGCAAAACACACCTAACAAGCACTTGGTGATTACTTTAAATTACTGGTAAATAGTGGTATGGTTTTGACTGCGCTGTTCTAAGTAAGTTGGTAAGTTGCTCAGTTGGTAAGTGGCCCCAGCAGCTAATGCCATCTTCAGATGACCTTGGTAGTTGTATCATACAGTATATGCTACATAGCGCACATTTCCACGTCTGTTTGCACTGTACCCAGGGATGTGCGGTGAGGTAAAAGGCTAGGAGACAATGGATAGTACCAGAGCCAAATATACACACAATATATAAGCCAAAGGGGTCATATGAGCATTATACACAGGTGCAGCAGGATATACTACTGGAAATTTGGTAAGTTTTGATCAGAGATGTGCGGAAAAGATAGACAGTGCCTCACCTGCCATAGACTTTATACTCCAGAGTTTGGGACTATAAAAATTATTAAAATAATACAGAGAATATATTTATAATATAGTATTTGTATTTTTCATATAGTTTATATAGTAAAAATTCTGGCGTATACGTTAGTATGATAGGAAAGGTTCTGCCTCACCTGACTGCACGCCACTGGGCGCCCCCGCATTGGGGGTCTGAATCAGGAAATAAAGTGATTGCATATGTGATCTCTTTACTTTTACTGATTGCCAGGATGGGCTCTTATCAGAGCCTCTGTCCCAGGAACTCAGACATAATACATTTAGGTGAACACAGATTCCTCATTGCCGCAAACTGCGGCAATAATTTATTTATTAACAGTTTCTTATATAGCGCAGCATATTCTGTTGCGCTTTACAATTAGACACAATGATAATACAAAACTGGGTAAGAACAAAAAGTCATAGAGGTGGGAGGGCCCTGCTCGCAAGCTTACAGTCTATAGGGAAACAGGCATTGATACACAAGGATAGGTGCTATCTATTGCATAGTTGTAACACCAGATTGTAAAGGTTCTATGTGAGCTGCATGAGATCACATAACAGCAATGATGAACCAGGGCATACTGGCCTACTTTTGAAAAAGCATTTCAGGGAGATGTGAAAGTAACACCCATCAGTGCAGATGTGTACTGCTACATCTACAGTACATCCAAATGTATACAGTATGAGCCTCAAAATTAGTAAGATCTACTAGTTGAAGAAAAGCCACTTAGATTTTGCAGAATTTGTGTATTGTGCTTTACAAGAGGTTCCATATACTGTAAGTGGCCGTAAGAAACTTTATTTAAAATGCATGTAGCCATAGGGATCATTGTGCCTAAGTTATAACCAATGCAGGGAAATGGCACTGATGTTCCCATTTGAATTATTTATTTATCTCCCCCAAGAATGTAACAGCTGCATAATGGGGTTAAGGTGTAATCAGGGAGATTGCTGAACTATTCAGGGAGTCAGGGAGATTGCTGCTATTTCAGGGAGTCTCCTGCAGAATGAGGGAGCCTAGGCAAGTATGAACCAGGGTCAGAAGGAAGAGAAGGCAATAAGGAATCTTTATTTTCTGAAGATAGACCGCAATTATTAATAAAAATACCCCATAGTTACTGAACTAACCTTTTTTGAGCACACAAAGATACAACACAAGAATATGATTACACTGTTTATTTAGCAATTCTAGAAACATAATGACTCTTTAAAAGGAGTTTCCATTTACAATACGTTCCTTTGCTATCCAACCACACTGTCCACAAACAAGGCCTGGTTAGGACAACTGTCACAGTAGTGAAGTGTACACAGTTACACACAGGGAATATAATGCTTGTAAAGAGAGAAACACAGGTGCACTATTGTTTTAACAGCACGGAAAATGGAGTCTTGGGAGATTTAAAATTGACCTTCCTGGTGGGTTTAGTAGCCACCCATGCTGTACAATACTTTGTATAAGGAACTCCTGCTACCAGCATCCTGGTAACAAAATGTGGTTGATGGGAACACACAGCTGCAGGTTATATGTAGTGCTATATAAACTCTGGGGAAATACTTTAGGGTAAGATTAACAAGGTGACGGATGAACCTAAAGCTTCAGTCATCCCTCACCTGATAAGCCTACATGATCCTGAAAAAAAATAACAATTATTTTGTGGGATTTAGAAACAAGAAATGACCAACTAACAAGATTCGTATGTATTCAATAAGCAAATCAGTCATTCTTTCTGCAGACAAATTATTTTCTGTATTTATGGTGAAATTCTACTACTGCAAGTAATTGTGAAGTACATGAGATGGGACACACCATAGAGTGTAGCTCCAAACTCACAAGATATCTAATCCAGCACTGCTGTGACTTAATGAATCTAACATTTTGGATATTTGCAGAGTGAATCATTTACTGTCATTACTCTTCAGGCCAGCTATCCAGGAGCTGAGAAATGTAGATTTTCCCACATGTGCTAAACAGGAATAAGGTGTAGATTACAGCATTGTTACAGCCTGGGGTAAATGTAAGAAGGGTCAACGTTGCGCCATTGATGCACGGGGGCAATGTATGAATGGACAGTGACACTGACCGTTGCGACAAATGCAGCTATCGATTTCGACAACTGCAAGTGTAGTTGCCCAAACACCACAGCCAGAGATCGCTCCCAACAGCATTCCCCCTGCCACTCCCCAATGCCACTGTCCTAAGGGGGTCGCCGGGTGTCCGATGACGCGATTCGTAAAGAATCACGTCATTGTGGCCCCCGTCCCCTGCCCCACTATGCCGGTAATACTTGGCATATATGTGGAGGGGATGGGGCTACATTGACGCTATCGTGCGGTTACACCCCCTGTTCCACCCTAATATAAGCATCATTGACACAGGCCACGCCCCAACAAGCTGCAAACCCCCCCCCCCCCTGCTGTTGCGACCTGGCTGCCCCCTCCCGAATGTCGTCAAGTATGACTTAAATGCCTTCACAATAACACGTTTCTAACATCACCCCATATCAAATTTAATTGAAACATCATTTCCAGTTTCCTACTGGCCTTCTTATTTCTTTGACTGTCTTCTACTATCCAGTCTTGTCTTATAATAGAGTTTGTCCACAATTATAGGTTGGTGTGTAGTATGCTAGCACAATATAAGTAACTATTGTCAGATTGTATAGTAAATATATGGGAAAATAACAGTATACTCCAGTGGTTCCTAAACTGGGTGCTGGGGGTACTAGCGGGGGTGCCATATGTTGGTGGTCAAGGACCAAATCAAATTTATGGCCAATGTGATTGACAGCCACTAGCACAATTTGCTTAATTTAATAATCTTTGCTGAATATCTCAATAAAGGTGCATACACACTGGGTGTTTTTGCCCAGCGTGTATACACAGCGACGATGTGAACATCGCTGGGCGGAAATTCACTCAGTACATACACACTGAGCAATTTTCACTCCGGCCCAGCGATGTTCACGGGGGTGAACCACTTTTCACAGTAGGAGACTGTGGAAAGTGGTTCACTTGACTTGTAAAACAAGCCGATGGACAGTGGCGGCAAGCGATGATGCGGGAGCGCTCACTGCTCATCGCCTGCCCATACACACTGGCCGAGTTTGAGCTCAAACTAGCTCAAAATGCCAAAAATTAGCTACTTTGAACTCAAAATCGCCCAGCGTGTATGGTCCTTAAGAAACTTAACTTAAGGGTGCTGTAAGGATTGTGGCTGAGTGAAACCCGTACTGTAATACCAGCATATAGCGAAACCGGTGCTAAAACTGCAGATTTCTCTCTTTAAACTGTGTGACATTTGCGTTAGCGCTTATGTTTCCCAGTTTCACGTTTCTTGCTTTGGGACATTACCAGTGATGTAAAAGCTACAGACGGCTTAAATAGCTCTCTGCTACACTTTATTTATAACAGTACTGTTTGTACATATTCATAATATAGATAAATCTGTACAATCATCTTTTCAGCAGATAATCCTGAGTAATATGAACACCTACCTCAGGTAGTGTATAAATTGCGCAATGCTCTACATGTGAGTTGCTAAGGATATTTGCACGTTATCTCTTTTCAGTTTTATGAATGTTTATATAGCAGTTCATGTTTTTGAAAACGGTACACTAGTTTGCCCAACTTTTTCTTTTAACCAATATCGCAGAACACACGTAATATCATCAGCCATGCTGGTTTCATAAATGTTGCCGACAACGTCTTGTAAAATATCAGCTGTAGGCCATCTGGAAAGTAAAGATTAGTTGTTCCTACATGTGTTTTGAAAACCAAGGGACACTTTAGGATTCATGTGCTTAAATAAAAGGTAAGTAATGCAGCAAGCTTGGTGTAAACTTTATACTCCCCGTGGGTGAAGAAAAGTGATTGTATCATATTAGAAAGGATCAGGTTTCGTCCAAGTCAAGTCTTACTGGAAGCAATTATTACATGCCTCAGACAGTAAAACTCGCACATGTATGCCAAACTGCATTCCCAGCTCGCTACCTGAATCACAATACCTAGAACCATAAAACAAGCACCACATACAAGGAATGATAGATTAAGCCATGCTACAACTGTGTATATAAAAGTAAGAAAAAAAAAAATTTTGTGCACTTATTTTAAAATTGGCTATACAGTATGTATGGTTATACTTATGCTTTACATAACATGGTGTACACCGTTCAGATATGAGATGCAATAGAATTTAGATGCCTACACATTTTCATATGCAATTGGGATGTTTTATTGTTAAATGGCCGCAAGCTGCAAAAAGTCTGTAGATCCAAATGTACATAACAATGGGCAGTCCGGCTTCAGCTAGGATAGAAGCCCTCATTCTGAGTTGATCATACGTAGCAACTTTTTGCTGCTCTTGCAATCAACTAGACGCCGCCTATAGGGGAGTGTATTTTAGCATAGCAGGGCTGCGATCGCTTGTGCAGCCCTGCTATGGTAAAAAAGTTTCCTGCAAAACGAGCCAGGGTCAAACTTACTTACCTAGTGCGACGGTTCCACCGACGAAGGTCCCGGGATTGAGGTCAGACATCCGCCCTCCAAACGCCTGGACACGCCTGCGTTCAGATCTCCACGCCCGGTAAACGGTGAGTATCGAAATGCCTCCCCGCTGTCAAACTTCTTGCGATCGCGCTAGCGATTACTTTCTTCTCTCTTCTGGTTGTTGCCCGGCGATGTCTGTCGCTGGGCAACGACGCGCGTGCGCATTGCAGGTGCCGCGCATGCGCAGTTCCGACCTGTTCGCACAGCAGCAAAGAACCGTTGCGTGCGAACAGGTCGGATTGACCCCCAGAAAGCAAAATCATAAGTAGCTAATTATGAATCCATCATCCAAGTTCATTGTACCATGTCGGACACGTGTCTTTGGACAAATCTGGCAAAGATACAGCAATTGAACGAAGCATCTTCATCAGCCAATATACGACCAGCTTTATTTTAATTTTTGGTTCACTAAATAGAAAGATCTGATGAAAATTAAATATGGCCTAACAAATGTGATAATCCAATTCCATAAATCCATTGGCACCTCCATTTCAATTTCTTGATTACATACAGATGTTTCCTGTTAGATCCTTGCTGCGAAGTGTACATAGAGCGACTCCTGACTCCCAAGATTTGTGGGCACAATCGTACGCAAGCATTTGCAAACCACTCACTTCAATAGGAGAGCGGCAACTACGAACGCTCACAGCCTCCTGCGGCATAGCATTCCCATTGTGGGAGTAAACACTGCAAGGATCTAACAGAACACATCTGAATACCGGTACTAGTAATAAGAATAAAAATAAACACTAAACAAAGTTATGCTTAAATAATAAATTACTAGCTGAAGTATCCGGTGTTGCCCGGGTTTATATTTTCCAGTTATCAATATGTTGAATGTAACTGTTAATATATAAAAGAAAAATGAGTAGCTCTTCCAACACACCCATGAGGTGGCTGCCCAGTGTTGTTTTTGTTTTTTTGGGTGTCACCAGTAGTCCTAATCCCCAGCTTTTCTATATGTTCAGTTTTATAATCTCTTTTTCATTGCAAGATGGGTCTAAAAACTTTTCCTTCTGTTATTAATGTTGCTGTTCCAAGGCTTTTGGGTTGTCAGAATTCATAACCGGACAGACAAACAGACCAATTAATTTTTTATGTAAGATGCTTAGACCAACTACTAATGATCAGTGATTAGGTCCCAATAAAAATCTGATTACTATCTTAATTTAGAAATACATAACTGTATGACGCATAGTTGCTATTATTATATAGCATAGAACCACCAGGGCAGAAATGCCTTGCCGTGGCTTACCATATGTTTGCAAAATTACAGTATGTAATGGAGAGCTCTTCATTTCTATTAACATGTAGGTTGGAAGGTCTCTTTTCCTGGTCCATTGCGGTGTTCTAGGGTAAATGTTTGTTTTTTCTAGGCTAGATTAATGCATCCTTTACATGCACCTGTGATGGACCAATAAACTGATTTGAGCAACTACCATTCCTTGTATTACTAGCAATAGTCTGATCACAATCAATGGGATCATAGTTGGCCATGTTTATAAATAAGGTTAGAAGATAGGAGAAGATGAACTCTATATGGCTTTTTTTGTAAGATCAAAATATATTTTACATACATCTGCCCTGCACGCTGTTGCGAGTTTACTACTTTGTGATGTCTGAAACATTGCGATAAGCTGTGTTTACATTGTGTTTGTGTATATACATCTGTTCACACTTCTCTCAAGGGTCTCTCTTCGGCCAATTGCAATTTTGAGCGCTACGTATAAATCACTGGAAAAGGAAGGCAATATGTACCGTTACCCAGTGTTATATTTAGTGATGTGCACCGGACATTTTTCGGGTTTTGTGTTTTGGATTCGGTTCCGCGACCGTGTTTTGGATTCGGACGCGTTTTGGCAAAACCTCCCTGAAATTTTTTTCTCGGATTCGGGTGTGTTTTGGATTCGGGTGTTTTTTTTTTACAAAAAACCCTCAAAAACAGCTTAAATCATAGAATTTGGGGGTCATTTTGATCCCATAGTATTATTAACCTCAGTAACCATAATTTCCACTCATTTCCAGACTATTCTGAACACCTCACACCTCACAATATTATTTTTAGTCCTAAAATTTGCACCGAGGTCGCTGGATGACTAAGCTAAGCGACCCAAGTGGCCGACACAAACACCTGGCCCATCTAGGAGTGGCACTGCAGTGTCAGACAGGATGGCACTTCAAAAAAATAGTCCCCAAACAGCACATGATGCAAAGAAAAAAGAGGCGCAATGAGGTAGCTGTGTGACTAAGCTAAGCGACCCAAGTGGCCGACACAAACACCTGGCCCATCTAGGAGTGGCACTGCAGTGTCAGACAGGATGGCACTTCAAAAAAATAGTCCCCAAACAGCACATGATGCAAAGAAAAAAAGAGGCGCAATGAGGTAGTTGTGTGACTAAGCTAAGCGACCCAAGTGGCCGACACAAACACCTGGCCCATCTAGGAGTGGCACAGCAGTTTTCTAGCGAGAGGATGAGTGCTTCCATCCTCATGTGAAGCTGAACCACTAGCCATGAACATAGGCCAGGGCCTCAGCCGTTCCTTGCCACTCTGTGTCGTAAATGGCATATTGGCAAGTTTACGCTTCTCCTCAGATGCTTTTAATTTAGATTTTTGGGTCATTTTACTGAACTTTTGTTTTTTTGGATTTTACATGCTCTCTACTATGACATTGGGCATCGGCCTTGGCAGACGACGTTGATGGCATTTCATCGTCTCGGCCATGACTAGTGGCAGCAGCTTCAGCACGAGGTGGAAGTGGATCTTGATCTTTCCCTATTTTACCCTCCACATTTTTGTTCTCCATATTTTAATGTGTGGAATTATATGCCAGTATCAATAGCAATGGCCTACTACTATATATACTGCGCACAACTGAAATGCACCACAGGTATGGATGGATAGTATACTTGACGACACAGAGGTAGGTAGAGCAGTGGCCTACTGTACCGTACTGCTATATATTATATACTGGTGGTCAGCAATCTGTGCAAAACTGAAATGCACCACAGGTATGGATGGATAGTATACTTGACGACACAGAGGTAGGTAGAGCAGTGGCCTACTGTACCGTACTGCTATAATTATATACTGGTGGTCAGCAAACTGTGTAAAACTGAAATGCACCACAGGTATGGATGGATAGTATACTTGACGACACAGAGGTAGGTAGAGCAGTGGCCTACTGTACCGTACTGCTATATATTATATACTGGTGGTCAGCAAAATTATGCACTGTACTCCTACTATATACTACAATGCAGCACAGATATGGAGCGTTTTTCAGGCAGAGAACGTATAATACTGGTGGTCACTGGTCACTGGTCAGCAAAACTCTGCACTGTACTCCTCCTATATAATACTGGTGGTCCCCAGTCCCCACAATAAAGCAGTGTGAGCACAGATATATGCAGCACACTGAGCACAGATATGGAGCGTTTTTCAGGCAGAGAACGTATAATACTGGTGGTCACTGGCAGAGCCGGCCATAGGCATAGGCAAACTAGGCAATTGCCTAGGGCATCTGATATGCCTAGGGGCATCAGCAGCTTCTGCTGATTAAAACGATATGTGGCATGCCTATATTCTGTGTGTAGCATTTCATGTGCAGATACAGCCACAGTCTCACACAGTATATAGGCATGCTGCATATCATTTTAATCAGCAGAAGCTGCTTGTGCAACCGAGCCACATAGCAATGCAAATAAGATGCATTTTCATAAAAAAGGTGCCAGACGTTAGCATTGAAGCAAGATTTATGAGGACACATCTGTATCCAAGCAGAGGCAGAGGTCACAGTGTTAGTGGCAGTGTGAGTGCTGTGTGCATGTGAGTGGGTTGGTTGTGCAGTAGTGTTTGGAATATGTGTAAGGAGCATTATGTGTGTCATGTAAAAATGCATTAATAATGTGCAACATATGTGTAAGGGGCACTATGTGTGTCATTATGTGTATAAGGGCATTAATAATGTGCGGCATATGTGTAAGGGTCATTATGTGTAAAAGTGCATTAATAAAGGTTGTCATAATGTGTAAAGCGCATTATGTTTATAAGGACATTAATAATGTGTCTCATATGTGTAAAGGGCATTACTCTGTGGCATTATGTGTCTAAGGTACTCTACTATGTGGCGTTGCATATAGAAAGGGCACTACTGTGTCGTCTAATGTGAATAAAGAGCAATAGGGTATGGTGTAATGTGAATAAGGAGCAATATAGTGTGATGTAATGTGAATAAGGGGCTATACTGTGAGGAGTAACGTTTATAAGGTAAAGTGATACTACTGTGGGATGTGATATGAATTATGGACACTTTCGCATGATCAAATGTGAATAAAGTTGCAGTACTGTGTTGCGTAATTGTAATTGGGGTTACTATTGTGTGGCCATGCCCCTTGCCAGCAAAAACACACCCCTTTTTGGGCTGAGCGCCAAATGTGCGAACTGTTCCTATTTAAAATATAGGGGGTACAAACACCAAAATAAGGACTGCTATTGGTGAGGGGCAATGGTGCTGGGAAAGAGGTGCAAGGTCAGAGGCGGAACCAGTGGTGGTGCTACGGGGCACCAGCCAAAATCTTGCCTAGGGCATCATATTGGTTAGGGCCGGCTCTGGTCACTGGTCAGCAAAACTTTGCACTGTACTCCTCCTATATAATACTGCTGGTCCCCAGTCTCCACAATAAAGCAGTGAGCACAGATATTTGCAGCCACCTGAATAAAACTGAGAGGACGCCAGCCAAGTCCTCTCACTATCATTTCCAATGCACGAGTGAAAAATGGCGGCGACGCACGGCTCCTTATATAGAATCCGAATCTCGCGAGAATCCGACAGCGGGATGATGGCGTTCGGGCGCGCTCGGGTTAACCGAGCAAGGCGGGAAGATTCGAACCTGCCTCGGAACCGTGTAAAATGGGTGAAGTTCGGTGGGGTTCGGATTCCGACGAACCGAACCCGCTCATCACTAGTTATATTAGCTGCTGTTTAGGTTCATAACTAGTAAAGTGCATAGATTACTGAATATTAATTATAAATCATTCCAAAAGGAAGATCCTCTCACTAAGCTGACATTATCATTGAGACAGACAGACAGACAGCACAATACCTTATGCATGTCCAGAATTATTGCTTCTATAAACAAAGAAGATCTGTGAATTGATTTTTTTGGCCTGGCTGAAAATTGAGTCTGTTAATCATGGGAATTCATCCTCTGACAACTAATACAAGTTTTACTTGTTTTAATCAGCAAGTCCTGCGGGCTCATTTATCATTTTTACATGACTAATTGCCTCAACCCTAAATAAAATGTTTCAGCACAACGATAAATGAAATAAAAACAGATGAAAGCAGCAACTAGTATATGAAAATGACACATGGGCAAAGCTGGGGGAGCTGGCACAGCTTGTGTGTGGGTAGGATGCCAGCAGAGGCTCCGAGAGGGAGGGACATTAGCCCCCCCAGTGGCACTTCGTAGGCATGAAGAAGGTAATTTGTTTCCTCATATCATTATCTGAATAATCTGAGCTGAAGACAAGCAGCCCTAGAACCTTGGAGATGCAGTCAGTTTACCTCCAATCAAAATCCCGACGTTCAAAATCCCGACACCAATTGGCCGATGGTCAAAATCCAGACAAGGTCAAAATGCCGACATGGACAAAATACCGACATTTAAAATACCGACAAGGTCAAAATACAGACATGTAAAATGCCGACAGGTCAAAATACCGACATGAGTTTTTCAATTGAAACCGACTTGTTCATACTTTACCATCCCAGTGGACCTGGAGGGGGAATATAATAGTGCGCTCAGCACCGTGCCCGAAGCATGGCGAGCGCAGCGATACACTTTATATGGTGTCCATGTTGACTTATGTCGACATACACACACACACAAAAAATTGCATGTCGGTATTTTGACCTGTCGGCATTTTACATGTCAGTATTTTGAACTTGTCGGTATTTTAAATGTCGGTATTTTGTCCATGTCGGGATTTTGACCTTGTCGGGATTTTGACCATCGGTCAATTGGTGTCGGGATTTTGAACGTCGGGATTTTGATTGGAGGTATTTAATACCGATCCCGAACCTTGCACTCAGAGGAAGTGAGGACACTTCACTTCCCATCTGTGCCTCATAAGAACTGCAGGAGAATGCGACGGTGTGGCACTGCAGCAGAAGGCTGTCCCAAAGTAAAAATGCTAGAGGACAATGAGGGTGCAGTGAAAGCCGTGCAGGGTCAGTGAGCTTTGAAGCAAGGAGCAAGTCAGGTCAGTCCAAGTGGTTACTGTATTTCTGTATAAACATGATACATGTCAGATCCATCACTGATTATAATTCATACAGTAACCACATGGCTATGGGGGTTCACTACGATATGCCGGCGGTCGGGCTCCCGGCGACCAGCATACCGGCGCCGGGAGCCCAACCGCCGGCTTACCGACAGTGTGGCGAGCGCAAATGAGCCCCTTGCGGGCTCGCCACACTATTTTATTCTCCCTCCAGGGGGGTCGTGGACCCCCACAAGGGAGAATAAGTGTCGGTATGCCGGCTGTCGGGCTCCCGGCGCCGGTATGCTGGTCGCCGGGAGCCCGACCGCCGGCATACTGAAGACCACCCGGCTATGGGCTTGGAGCAGACCGATGCAGGAGTTCAGACATTATGGTTGATTGGACTATATATTTTACTATTGCCGGTTGTCTGTTTTTTTGCGCAGGTTGTGTTTACTTTCTGGTATCTACAAATCATATTCTTGCTATTCCCCAGTGGTGAATTTCTCATAAAGCCATAAGGTAAGTCACCAGGGGTGCCGCTTGCTAGGGGCGGCACTTCGCTGTATGTTTTATTACTGTGGGTCTGCCATTTTGTAAGCAAGATGGGAACCCTGCTAATGGTCTCACTTAGTAAATATGTGTGCATACTGTAATTAAAAATAAAATGTAATGTCAACACTCATAGCTAGTTTTAATAATAAGAATTTACTTACCGATAATTCTATTTCTCGTAGTCCGTAGTGGATGCTGGGGACTCCGTCAGGACCATGGGGAATAGCGGCTCCGCAGGAGACAGGGCACAAAAGTAAAAGCTTTAGGATCAGGTGGTGTGCACTGGCTCCTCCCCCTATGACCCTCCTCCAAGCCTCAGTTAGGATACTGTGCCCGGACGAGCGTACACAATAAGGAAGGATTTTGAATCCCGGGTAAGACTCATACCAGCCACACCAATCACACTGTACAACCTGTGATCTGAACCCAGTTAACAGCATGATAACAGCGGAGCCTCTGAAAAGATGGCTCACAACAATAATAACCCGATTTTTGTAACAATAACTATGTACAAGTATTGCAGACAATCCGCACTTGGGATGGGCGCCCAGCATCCACTACGGACTACGAGAAATAGAATTATCGGTAAGTAAATTCTTATTTTCTCTGACGTCCTAAGTGGATGCTGGGGACTCCGTCAGGACCATGGGGATTATACCAAAGCTCCCAAACGGGCGGGAGAGTGCGGATGACTCTGCAGCACCGAATGAGAGAACTCCAGGTCCTCCTCAGCCAGGGTATCAAATTTGTAGAATTTTTTAAACGTGTTTGCCCCTGACCAAGTAGCAGCTCAGCAAAGTTGTAAAGCCGAGACCCCTCGGGCAGCCGCCCAAGATGAGCCCACCTTCCTTGTGGAATGGGCATTTACATATTTTGGCTGTGGCAGGCCTGCCACAGAATGTGCAAGCTGAATTGTACTACACATCCAACTAGCAATCGTCTGCTTAGAAGCAAGAGCACCCAGTTTGTTGGGTGCATACAGGATAACAGCAAGTCAGTTTTCCTGACTCCAGCCGTCCTGGAAACCTATATTTTCAGGGCCCTGACAACATCTAGCAACTTGGAGTCCTCCAAGTCCCTAGTAGCCACAGGTACCACAATAAGCTGGTTCAGGTGAAACGCTGACACCACCTTAGGGAGAAACTGGGGACGAGTCCGCAGCTCTGCCCTGTCCGAATGGACAATCAGATATGGGCTTTTGTGAGACAAAGCCGCCAATTCTGACACTCGCCTGGCCGAGGCCAGGGCCAACAGCATGGTCACTTTCCATGTGAGATATTTCAAATCCACAGATTTGAGCGGTTTAAACCAATGTGATTTGAGGAATCCCAGAACTACGTTGAGATCCCACAGTGCCACTGGAGGCACAAAAGGGGGTTGTATAAGCAGTACTCCCTTGACAAACTCTGGACTTCAGGAACTGAAGCCAATTCTTTCTGGAAGAAAATCGACAGGGCCGAAATTTGAACCTTAATGGACCCCAATTTGAGGCCCATAGACACTCCTGTTTTGTAGGAAATGCAGGAATCGACCGAGTTGAAATTCCTCCGTGGGGGCCTTCCTGGCCTCACACCATGCAACATATTTTCGCCAAATGCGGTGATAATGTTGTGCGGTCACCTCCTTCCTGGCTCTGACCAGGGTAGGGATGACCTCTTCCGGAATGCCTTTTTCCCTTAGGATCCGGCGTTCAACCGCCATGCCGTCAAACGCAGCCGCGGTAAGTCTTGGAACAGACATGATCCTTGCTGAAGCAAGTCCCTTCTTAGTATCTCTTGAAGTTCCGAGTACCAAGTCCTTCTTGGCCAATCCGGAGCCACGAGTATAGTTCTTACTCCTCTCCGTCTTATAATTCTCAGTACCTTGGGTATGAGAGGCAGAGGAGGGAACACATACACCGACTGGTACACCCACGGTGTTACCAGAGCGTCCCAGCTATTGCCTGAGGGTCTCTTGACCTGGCGCAATACCTGTCCAGTTTTTTGTTCAGACGAGACGCCATCATGTCCACCTTTGGTCTTTCCCAACGGTTCACAATCATGTGGAAGACTTCCAGATGAAGTCCCCACTCTCCCGGGTGAAGGTCGTTCCTGCTGAGGAAGTCTGCTTCCCAGTTGTCCACTCCCGGAATGAACACCGCTGACAGTGTTATCACATGATTTTTCGCCCAGCGAAGAATCCTTGCTGCCATTGCCCTCCTGCTTCTTGTGCCGCCCTGTCTGTTTACGTGGGCGACTGCCGTGATGTTGTCCGACTGGATCAGCACCGGTTGACTTTGAAGCAGAGGTCTTCCTAGGCTCAGAGCATTGTAAATTGCCCTTAGCTCCAGTATATTTATGTGGAGAGAAGTCTCCAGACTTGACCACACTCCTTGGAAATTTCTTCCCTGTGTGACTGCTCCCCAGCCTCTCAGGCTGGCATCCGTGGTCACCAGAACCCAGTCCTGAATGCCGAATGTGCTGCCCTCTAGTAGATGAGCACTCTGCAGCCACCACAGAAGAGACACCCTTGTCCTTGGAGACAGGATTATCCGCTGATGCATCTGAAGATGCGATCCGGACCATTCGTCCAGCAGATCCCACTGAAAAATTCTTGCGTGAAATCTGCCGAATGGAATCGCTTCGTAAGAAGCCACCATTTTTCCCAGGACTCTTGTGCATTGATGCACTGACACTTTGTCTGGTTTTAGGAGGTTTCTGACTAGCTCGGATAACTCCCTGGCTTTCTCCTCCGGGAGAAACACCTTTTTCTGGACTGTGTCCAGAATCATCCCTAGGAACAGCAGACGTGTCGTCGGAAACAGCTGCGATTTTGGAATATTTAGAATCCACCCGTGCTGTCGTAGAACTACTTGAGATAGTGCTACTCCGACCTCCAACTGTTCTCTGGACCTTGCCCTTATCAGGAGATCGTCCAAGTAAGGGATAATTAAGACGCCTTTTCTTTGAAGAAGGATCATCATTTCGGCCATTACCTTGGTAAAGACCCGGGGTGCCGTGGACAATCCAAACGGCAGCGTCTGAAACTGATAGTGACAGTTCTGTACCACGAACCTGAGGTACCCTTGGTGAGAAGGGCAAATTGGGACATGGAGGTAAGCATCCTTGATGTCCAGGGACACCATATAGTCCCCTTCTTCCTGGTTCGCTATCACTGCTCTGAGTGACTCCATCTTGATTTGAACCTTTGTATGTAAGTGTTCAAAGATTTCAGATTTAGAATAGGTCTCACCGAGCCGTCTGGCTTCAGTACCACAATATAGTGTGGAATAATACCCCTTTCCTTGTTGTAGGAGGGGTACTTTGATTATCACCTGCTGGGAATACAGCTTGTGAATTGTTTCCAATACTGCCTCCCTGTCGGAGGGAGACGTTGGTAAAGCAGACTTCAGGAACCTGCGAGGGGGAGACGTCTCGAATTTCCAATCTGTACCCCTGGGATACTACTTGTAGGATCCAGGGGTCCACTTGCGAGTGAGCCCACTGCGCGCTGAAACTCTTGAGACGACCCCCCACCGCACCTGAGTCCGCTTGTACGTCCCCAGCGTCATGCTGAGCACTTGGCAGAAGCGGTGGAGGAATTCTGTTCCTGGGAAGGGGCTGCCTGCTGCAGTCTTCTTCCCTTTCCTCTATCCCTGGGCAGATATGACTGGCCTTTTGCCCGCTTGCCCTTATGGGGACGAAAGGACTGAGGCTGAAAAGACGGTGTCTTTTTCTGCCGAGATGTGACTTGGGGTAAAAAAGGTGGATTTTCCAGCTGTTGCCGTGGCCACCAGGTCCGATGGACCGACCCCAAATAACTCCTCCCCTTTATACGGCAATACTTCCATGTGCCGTTTGGAATCTGCATCACCTGACCACTGTCGTGTCCATAAACATCTTCTGGCAGATATGGACATCGCACTTACTCTTGATGCCAGAGTGCAAATATCCCTCTGTGCATCTCGCATATATAGAAATGCATCCTTTAAATGCTCTATAGTCAATAAAATACTGTCCCTGTCAAGGGTATCAATATTTTCAGTCAGGGAATCCGACCAAGCCACCCCAGCGCTGCACATCCAGGCTGAGGCGATCGCTGGTCGCAGTATAACACCAGTATGTGTGTATATACTTTTTAGGATATTTTCCAGCCTCCTATCAGCTGGCTCCTTGAGGGCGGCCGTATCTGGAGACGGTAACGCCACTTGTTTTGATAAGCGTGTGAGCGCCTTATCCACCCTAAGGGGTGTTTCCCAACGCGCCCTAACTTCTGGCGGGAAAGGGTATAACGCCAATAATTTTCTATCGGGGGAAACCCACGCATCATCACACACTTCATTTAATTTATCTGATTCAGGAAAAACTACAGGTAGTTTTTTCACACCCCACATAATACCCTTTTTTGTGGTACTCGTAGTATCAGAAATATTTAACACCTCCTTCATTGCCCTTAACATGTAACGTGTGGCCCTAATGGAAAATACGTTTGTTTCTTCACCGTCGACACTGGAGTCAGTGTCCGTGTCTGTGTCGACCGACTGAGGTAAATGGGCGTTTTAAAGCCCCTGACGGTGTTTGAGACGCCTGGACAGGTACTAATTGGTTTGCCGGCCGTCTCATGTCGTCAACCGACCTTGCAGCGTGTTGACATTATCACGTAATTCCCTAAATAAGCCATCCATTCCGGTGTCGACTCCCTAGAGAGTGACATCACCATTACAGGCAATTGCTCCGCCTCCTCACCAACATCGTCCTCATACATGTCGACACACACGTACCGACACACAGCACACACACAGGGAATGCTCTGATAGAGGACAGGACCCCACTAGCCCTTTGGGGAGACAGAGGGAGAGTTTGCCAGCACACACCAAAACGCTATAATTATACAGGGACAACCTTATATAAGTGTTTTCCCTTATAGCATCTTAATATATAATAATATTGCCAAATAAGTGCCCCCCCTCTCTGTTTTAACCCTGTTTCTGTAGTGCAGTGCAGGGGAGAGCCTGGGAGCCTTCCTAGCAGCGGAGCTGTGTAGGAAAATGGCGCTGTGTGCTGAGGAGAATAGGCCCCGCCCCCTTTTCGGCGGGCTTCTTCTCCCGTTTTTCTGACAACCTGGCAGGGGTTAAATACATCCATATAGCCCCAGAGGCTATATGTGATGTATTTTTAGCCAGCATAGGTACTTTCATTGCTGCCCAGGGCGCCCCCCCCAGCGCCCTGCACCCTCAGTGACCGTTGGTGTGAAGTGTGCTGAGAGCAATGGCGCACAGCTGCAGTGCTGTGCGCTACCTCATGAAGACTGAGAAGTCTTCAGCCGCCGATTTCTGGACCTCTTCTCTCTTCAGCATCTGCAAGGGGGTCGGCGGCGCGGCTCCGGTGACCCATCCAGGCTGTACCTGTGATCGTCCCTCTGGAGCTAGTGTCCAGTAGCCTAAGAAGCCAATCCATCCTGCACGCAGGTGAGTTCACTTCTTCTCCCCTAAGTCCCTCGTTGCAGTGAGCCTGTTGCCAGCAGGACTCACTGAAAATAAAAAACCTAACAAAACTTTTACTCTAAGCAGCTCTTTAGGAGAGCCACCTAGATTGCACCCTTCTCGGCCGGGCACAAAAACCTAACTGAGGCTTGGAGGAGGGTCATAGGGGGAGGAGCCAGTGCACACCACCTGATCCTAAAGCTTTTACTTTTGTGCCCTGTCTCCTGCGGAGCCGCTATTCCCCATGGTCCTGACGGAGTCCCCAGCATCCACTTAGGACGTCAGAGAAATTATATTACAGTATACTGGCAATTGCAGTGGAGTGCAATATTTGAGTACACATTGGCAATCTATGGAACTCTTCTTTCATTTATTTTGTTTTACCATAATGGATTCTGCCTTAGCAGGTATTTTGAAACCACGCCTGCATCTCCTTCTGATAACCTCCACTGCATGTGGTATTGAGCCATCCTCCATGTGTCTGTCACCCAGCATCTGCCATACACTGGTACCCAACGTCATACCTACTCCTGGATGGGTATGCACAGGCTGCAGTGGAAAGACCACTACTAATTCAGATAATTCCCCCGTGCCACTTCATACCAGTCAGGAAGGAATGTTTCCTTGCATCAGGCTTGGCAATACCAACAATTTGGAGAGACTCACTCCGCTCTGGAGTTCATATATAATCCAGGTCCCCCGGTAACCTTCATTTACTAATGACAATTGCACTATTTTATTCCTACGGCTTCATTTTTAGACATACTGTATGACCATATTCTAAAGGTAATCAATTTATATTCTTTGTTATTCTACATGGAACTCATACAGATTTTTTTTTTGTTAATATTTTTACTATAGAATTTTCTGTAGTCAATATACATACAGCATATCACTGTTCAACATTGTCTGGGTTTTTACCACCAGATTCATCAGTTCACAGCACTGCGCTGTCTTCCTTCTCCATTGTTTTACTTACCTTGACAGATGACATGATTTCTGGTCCCAATTCTATTTTCCTATATATTTATTCCTATCTATTGGACTAAGGGCCTAATTCAGATCTGATCGCTGCTGTAAATTTGTTAACTAATGGACAAAACCATGTGCACTGCAGGGGGGGCAGATGTAACATGTGCAGAGAGAGTTAGATTTGGGTGGGGTATGTTCAAACTGAAATCTAAATTGCAGTGTAAAAGTAAAGCAGTCACTATTTACCCAGCACAGAAACAATATAACTCACCCAAATCTAACTCTCTCTGCACTGTTATATCTGCCCTCCCCCCCCCCCTTGAGGTGCACATGGTTTTGCCCATTAGCTAACAAATTTGCTGCTGCGATCAGGTCTGTTTTAGATCCTAAGTACAGTGCACAGGATTCACTACCCCCTAATTATTTCCCTATGTGAAAGACATACTTGCCTACTCTCCTGGAATAACCAGGAGACTCCTGAAATCGGGGTGGCTCTATCAGAAGCCCAGAAAAGCAGTCTAGTCTCTCGGAACTGCCTTGCAGCTGCCCACTTCCTGTGTGAAGTAATAGAGGTAATAGCGGTATTGTACAGTGAGTGCGGGGACACATTAATGCCATCACACCCCCCAAATCGCCACCCTGACTGGGACACTTGGTAACTATGGGGAATGAAAGCCTAGCCTAAATTCAGAGGCTTTGGACAATGGCCCTCATTCTGACCTGGTCGCACGCAGGCCGTTTTCTGCACTGCTGCGACCAGGTAATCGCCGCCTACAGGGGAGGTGATTAGGGCTATGCAGGGGAGGGATCGCTTGTGCAGAGAGCTGCTCAAACAAAAACTTTGTGCAGTCTCTGCACAGCTCAAGACTTACTCAGCCGCTGCGATGAATCTTCTTGGAGCTAATGTCAGGATCCCTCCCTGCAAACGGCCGGACACGCCTGCGTTTTCTTCGTCACTTCCAGAAAACAGAGAGTTTACACCCCCGGCCGGCCTCTTCATGTCAATCTTCTTGCATTCGCCGCTGCGAACGCTTTCTTTGTTCTTGTCGTCGCTGCCTGGCGATAGCCGTCACCAGGCAGCGACGCGCCTGCGCATTGCGGCCTGCACGCATGCGCTGTTGATACCCGATCACGCTGCTGCAAAAAACTGCAGCGTGCGATCGGGTTGGAATGACCCCCAATGTCATTCATCTGTAGTACAATGGAAATGGGTGTGAAACAGGATGCCGGCGGTCTTCACAATGCCATCAGGGGATGGGGTAATTATTTTTACCCTCCCCTGTCCCCTACCCTAGCCTGCTTCACAATGTCAAAACAGGGGACAGGGTCATTATTTTACCCCTTCCCTGTCCCCTATACTAACCCGAACCCACCTAGGGTGGTGGCTAGGGCTTTGATAGTGGGGGTGGTGGCTAGGGCTAAGTCACAGGGGGTGGCAGCTAGGGCTAAGACTCATGGGGTTGGGGGGTAGGGTGGGGGTTGGCTTAACAGCTACTATTATTATCCTACTGTTTTCGCACAGCGTTGCCACATCAAAGACTTCTACATTGACAAATATGGGGTCCCTGACCCAGTCAAGCTTATAATCTAACACACCTCAGATGCAAAAACAGGGTCACTCTTGTCTGAATCTAATTAACCTACCAGTATACTGTACGTGCATAGGAGAAAACCTACGCAAATGTGTGGAGAACATACAAATTTAACTTTGGACAAGGAATGCTATCCACTGTGCCTCTAAGGACCTGAATTGGACGGATGAGAAATTATTACCTTTAAAGAAGCACTTAACCACACCATTTTGTATTACAATAAACCCCCTGTAAACAGAGTGCTGCAGATGACCCTTTAGCATTCAGTAGATACACAGGGCTGCCATCAGAAATTATAGGGCCTGGGACTGACAAAATAGACAGGGCCCCTCCATCCCCCCAAAAACAAGATTTTGCTGCACTGCTGCACCCCCATGTGATGTCATAAATTGTGACATTATATATAGGTGGAGTGTTGTGGACCTACAGGAATGGTTTACAGAGAGCTGATGTGCATATAAGGCTTGTTTAAAGAAGTCCTCCTTGTGCATCAGACTGATGCTGATTCACATACTGGTGCAGCTCTACAGGTAGGAGCCAGGTGTAGGCCCACCTTTCTATAAGGACACCAGTTCCCACAGTCCCCCCCTGATGGCTGCCCTGTAGATACATATGCCTTGGCACCTTCTAAAGGTCTATCTCCTGTTGCAGCTGGCAGGAGAATTTTGAATATAATCTAACATGTTTGGATTGGCAGCTGCAGCAGCCATCCAATCAGCTGCTACATACAGCAGTGTCAGAAACCTCAGACTGCCGTAGTTTCATAGTAGTACTAAGAGTAAATATATCCTCAGATGATGAGGGCTACCTTGATGCTTAGGTCACAAAAAGTTAATACAACTGAGTTTGCCCTCTGTACATTGAACGATGAAATGCTCTTTATACCATCTTTGAAAAATGCCAGTGTCAGCATAAAAAAATGAAAGCAAATCAGCAATGGCTAAAGTCTGAAAAATCAGAAGAGATTATGTTCTGTGAAAGGAATTGCAGGATGAGGTCTATAGTGCTGAGATCTGGCCACAGAAATATTTATTCACACAGTTATGCGGTTAGGAAATGGGCTAATACTACATTGAAATGTTGAGTGCTGTCTTGTTTAATCTCACATCTTTCCATGTACCCTCAGCCCAAAATTACAGTCAGAATTACTTTATTCTTCCACACTCTATATGAATCTGTCTAAAAATGAAACATCTGGATGACCCTAACAAACATCAAGATGACAACTAGGATTAAAAAAAAGGGTGTTGACAAGTCAGATGATTGACAGTCTATGTAAACTGAACACTGACAGCCTCAAATAATTTACCTTAGATGACCTAGGAGGGGTGGGAAGTGGCTAAATAGTTAAATTGTGTGACGGCAACGTGGTTGGAGAGGAAAGGGTTGTAAGCTTCGGAGATGATATTTGAAATTTATGAGGCAGTTGTGAGAATGTGAAATAGATTAAGCATTTAGTTAGCCTGCTGTACGGCAGACGTTCATGTGCCTAATGTTCTATTATCCTCCGCTACTGGAGACTCTGCCATTTCACTCCCCAGGACACGGGCTGTTATGGCGAGTGATAATAATGTACTGACATTACATTGCTGCCTTCATTGGAACTACTGAGAACATTTTCTACCACAAAGAAATTCAATTTTACTTGAGAACATCCTGGGCTGTCAAGTGCGTCACTCTTCCGGCCACTTGAATTGCTCCTACGCTATGGATATTCCTATGTAACAGAGCAAACAAATCACTTCTACAAAGTAAACTGCAAATATAAGAATCACTTCATGTGGCCACACAAACTCTTACTCAAGTGGTAATGTACTTCCTCTTATACCTTGATGGCAGACAAAGCTTGTGTTTATGTACATACAGATCAAACCTACTGGGAAATATTTTGTAATGGTACTTATACGGAGCAGAAGAATGCACTAGAGAGGTGGAGGAAGAAAGACTGAGGACAGTAGCCACTTGTACATCAGCAGCAGGGTCAGGGTGTGCAGCTAAGTACACACAGGGCTATATTTATGAAGTGACGGCTTTTGTAAGCTGCCACTTCCCAACAGACTGGAGTGGAAAATTTAAAGCGGCACTCATTTTCAGTGTAAAGCTTGTCATGCGCTACACTGACTTAAGTGCCGCTTTAAGGGGGTCATTCCGAGTTGATCGTAGCTGTGTGCTAAATTTAGCACAGCTACGATCGTAAACTCAGACATGCGGGGGGGCGCCCAGGACAGAGCTAGTCCGCCCTGCATGTCAGTGCCGGCCCCCCTGCACAAATACAAAAGCATCACACAAGGCGATGCCTTTGTATTTGAGGAGTAACTCCCGGCCAGTGAGTAAATATCATAAAAAAATAAACCAATGAGTGAGATGATAAGGTAAATTGCTCTCTTTTTCACTCAGTTATATACATTCTATGGAGTTGATGCTGAGTTTGAACGTATTCACATAAGGAGAACCTTGCATACCATAAAAGTGATATAAACTTGATATATACTAATCTCATATAACATATTAAAGAATAATGAAGAACGCATAAGAGGTGAACACACAACCTGCATATCAGCAGCAGCTAACTAATATATGTACCAGTTCTCAGGCATCCCCATTACAGCTACTGACAGGAATATATGTGGCTGTGTGTGTACACACCCTTAATGTACTAATCCTATGTCTGACTGCCCCTTCTTACCTCAGAGCCGCCTTTCCAGTCATAAGCAGGCTGAAGGGTCAGGTTCTATCAAAGCAACATTCGCGCATTTGTGCAGCTTGTTTTGTAAGTATACACAGCTAACAATTTGCATATTTTACTGTAAGCAACTTATCGTCAGATCGTTTATGCTAATTTCAGCGAAGACACAGATTACATTAACTAACCATAGAGTGAGATCTTATATAACAAGTTAGGTCTGGCTTTTCTATCTAAAAAGGCAAAAAGAGTTTGTTTTTTTAATATCTCATCCAAAATCTTCACCAATACCAAAAGACATAGGGTCTAATTCAGAGTTGATCGGAGCAGCAAATTTGGTAGCAGTTGGGCAAAACCATGGGGGTCATTCTGAGTTGATCGTAGCTGTGCTAAATTTAGCACAGCTACGATCGTAAACTCAGACATGCGGGGGGACGCCCAGCACATTGCTAGTCCGCCCCACATCTCAGTGCCGCCCCCCCCCCCCCGCACAAATATAAAAGCATCGCACAGAGGCGATGCCTTTGTATTTGAGGAGTAACTCCCGGCCAGCGCAGCTCCTGCGGCTGGCCGGGAGTTGCTCGTTGCTCCCGCTGGCCACAGCGGCTGCGTGAGACGTCAGGCAGCCGCCACGGCCCGCCCCCCCAACGGTCCGGCCACGCCTGCTTTGGCCGGACCGCTCCCCTAAACGGCGGCTTAACGCCGCCTTTCAGCCCCCTCCTGCCTAGCGACCGCCTCTGTCTCAGAGGCGATCGCTAGGTAACGAAAGCTGCCATGAGCCGGCGCATGCGCAGTTCCGACCCAATCGCTGCGACAAACTGCAGCGAGCGATCGGGTCGGAATGACCCTCCATGTGCACTGCAGGGGGGGCAGATATAACATGTGCAGAGAGAGTTAGATTTGGGTGGGGTGTGTTCAAACTGAAATCTAAACTGCAGTGTAAAAATAAAGCAGCCAGTATTTACCCTGCACAGAAACAAAATAACCCCCCACATCTAACTCTCTCTGCTAATGTTATATCTTCCACACCTGCAGTGCACATGGTTTTTCCCAACTGCTAACAAATTTGCTGCTGCGATCAACTCTGAATTACCCCCATGGCTCATGGAGCTTCCCCGCTCCTACTGGTAAAGGCTTCTTTATTGTACATGCGTGACACAGATTGCTTACTTAAAAAGAGATAAGTATAATGATATTAACCAGGGAGGTCCTCTGACGAAACCGCTGTGTCACAGCTGCGGAGAATCGCATAAGTAAGTGACCACTATACCAGTCTCTACCTGGACTTAACCCTCAATTGATCCTTACAGCGTGTACAACAACCAACACTGCTTAATATTGCCGGTTAGACTGCAGTTGATGTATTACGGAAGGAGGACTGCCATACAAAACTCGGGCACTTCTGTCCAATCCCTACTATGGATAAAACACTGAAGTACACCTGTAGTGAGCCGAACATAGCGGAGGTCGAGCATACCGCTGCCACCACCAGGCAAGGTGTGCAGCACTGTCTCTCTGCCGCTCTACATACAAAGCACGGTGATCTGAGTACAGACCGATACAAAGGAGGTGAGCTTAATTATTTGAGGATTCCAGATCTGGCTCCCTCCTTTGATAAGCGGAATAATACCACTTAAAAACTAAATATCCATTTGTGGCCCTGATATTTAGGATACTAAAGCTGATTTGGCTGATACTTTGGCTCCTGCCAATTACAAAAACACCCTGTAGGATCTTGGAGGAATGTTAGTCCTTACCATGATTGTTTGTTTTAAAATTGTATTTATCATTATATGCTTTTGTGTGTAATTTTTAAACAAATATTGTTAAAGCGCTCCCTGGGTAATAGCATTATAATTAATATTATCATTTATTTATATGGCACCACATGGAATCTGCAGAGTAAACAAATAAGCTAAACATGAAGACAGTGACTTACAGTTCAATACAATATAGGACAAGTAAAGTGTATATAAACAGCTGCGTCAGTAAACAGCACTGAAATAAGGATCAGGGTGGCAGAAAACCAAATGATTTGGTGCCATCAAAGGGAGTATTGAAAAGAGATAGGTTCATTAAGAGACTTAAAAGCACGACGGAAGATGACCCTGCTCATGAAAGCTTACATTTTAAAGGGGAGGGGCACAGAAAATAAGAATTTACTTACCGATAATTCTATTTCTCATAGTCCGTAGTGGATGCTGGGGACTCCGAAAGGACCATGGGGAATAGCGGCTCCGCAGGAGACTGGGCACAAAGTAAAAGCTTTAGGACTAGCTGGTGTGCACTGGCTCCTCCCCCTATGACCCTCCTCCAAGCCTCAGTTAGGATACTGTGCCCGGACGAGCGTACACAATAAGGAAGGATTTTGAATCCCGGGTAAGACTCATTACCAGCCACACCAATCACACCGTACAACTTGTGATCTGAACCCAGTTAACAGCATGATAACAGAAGGAGCCTCTGAAAAGATGGCTCACAACAACAATAACCCGATTTTTGTAACAATAACTATGTACAAGTAATGCAGACAATCCGCACTTGGGATGGGCGCCCAGCATCCACTACGGACTATGAGAAATAGAATTATCGGTAAGTAAATTCTTATTTTCTCTAACGTCCTAGTGGATGCTGGGGACTCCGAAAGGACCATGGGGATTATACCAAAGCTCCCAAACGGGCGGGAGAGTGCGGATGACTCTGCAGCACCGAATGAGAGAACTCCAGGACCTCCTCAGCCAGGGTATCAAATTTGTAGAATTTAGCAACCGTGTTTGCCCCTGACCAAGTAGCTGCTCGGCAAAGTTGTAAAGCCGAGACCCCTCGGGCAGCCGCCCAAGATGAGCCCACTTTCCGTGTGGAATGGGCTTTTACAGATTTTGGCTGTGGCAGGCCTGCCACAGAATGTGCAAGCTGAATTGCACTGCAAATCCAACGAGCAATCGTCTGCTTAGAAGCAGGAGCACCCAGCTTGTTGGGTGCATACAGGATAAACAGCGAGTCAGATTTTCTGACTCCAGCCGTCCTGGAAACATATATTTCCAGGGCCCTGACTACGTCCAGCAACTTGGAATCCTCCAAGTCCCTAGTAGCCGCAGGCACCACAATAGGTTGGTTTAAGTGAAATGCTGAAAACACCTTAGGGAGAAATTGAGGACGAGTCCTCAATTCCGCCCTGTCCGAATGGAAAATCAGATAAGGGCTTTTACAGGATAAAGCCGCCAATTCTGACACGCGCCTGACCCAGGCCAGGGCCAACAGCATGACCACTTTCCATGTGAGATATTTTAACTCCACAGATTTAAGTGGTTCAAACCAATGTGACTTTTGGAATCCAAAAAAAAAAAACTACATTGAGATCCCAAGTGCCACTGGAGGCACAAAAGGAGGCTGTATATGCAGTACCCCTTTTACAAACGTCTGAACTTCAGGGACTGAAGCTAGTTCTTTTTGGAAGAAAATTGACAGGGCCGAAATTTGAACCTTAATGGACCCCAATTTCAGGCCCATAGACACTCCTGTTTGCAGGAAATGTAGGAATCGACCCAGTCGAATTTCCACCGTCGGGCCTTACTGGCCTCGCACCACGCAACATATTTTCGCCAATTGCGGTGATAATGTTTTTGCGGTTACATCCTTCCTGGCTTTGATCAGGATAGGGATGACTTCATCCGGAATGCCCTTTTTCCTTCAGGATCCGGCGTTCAACCGCCATGCCGTCAAACGCAGCCGCGGTAAGTCTTGGAACAGACAGGGTCCTTGCTGGAGCAGGTCCCTTCTTAGAGGTAGAGGCCACGGATCCTCCGTGAGCATCTCTTGAAGTTCCGGTTACCAAGTCCTTCTTGGCCAATCCGGAGCCACGAATATAGTGCTTACTCCTCACCATCTTATCAATCTCAGTACCTTGGGTATGAGAGGCAGAGGAGGAAACACATACCCTGACTGGTACACCCACGGTGTTACCAGAGCGTCTACAGCTATTGCCTGAGGGTCCCTGGACCTGGCGCAATACCTGTCGAGTTTTTCCCAATGGTTTATAATCCTGTGGAAGACTTCTGGGTGAAGTCCCCACTCTCCCCGGGTGGAGGTCGTGCTGAGGAAGTCTGCTTCCCAGTTGTCCACTCCCGGAATGAATACTGCAGACAGTGATATCCCATGATTTTCCGCCCAGCGAAGAATCCTTGCAGCTTCTGTCATTGCCCTTCTGCTTCTTGTGCCACCCTGTCTGTTTACGTGGGTGACTGCCGTGATGTTGTCCGACTGGATCAACACCGGCTGTCCTTGAAGCAAAGGTCTTGCTAAGCTTAGAGCATTGTAAATGTCCCTTAGCTTCAGGATAATTATGTGAAGTGATGTCTCCAGGCTTGACCATATGTCCTGGATATTCCTTCCCTGTGTGACTGCTCCCCAGCCTCGCAGGCTGGCATCCGTGGTTACCAGGACCCAGTCCTGAATGCCGAATCTGCGGCCCTCTAGAAGATGAGCACTCTGCAACCACCACAGGAGGGACACCCTTGTCCTTGGTGACAGGGTTATCCGCTGATGCATCTGAAGATGCGACCCGGACCATTTGTCCAGCAGGTCCCACTGGAAAGTTCTTGCGTGGAATCTGCCAAATGGGATTGCTTCGTAGGAAGCCCCCATTTTACCCAGAACCCTTGTGCATTGATGCACTGAGACTTGGCTCGGTTTAAGGAGGTTCCTGACTAGCTTGGATAACTCCCTGGCTTTCTCCTCCGGGAGAAACACCTTTTTCTGGACTGTGTCCAGGATCATCCCTAGGAACAGAAGACACGTCGACGGAACCAGCTGCGATTTTGGAATATTGAGAATCCAATCGTGCTGCCGCAACACTATCTGAGATAGTGCTACACCGACCTCCAACTGTTCCCTGGATCTTACCCTTATCAGGGAATCGTCCAAGTAAGGGATAACTAAAATTCCCTTCCTTCGAAGGAACATCATCATTTCGGCCATTACCTTGGTAAAGACCCGGGGTGCCGTGGACCATCCCTACGGCAGCGTCTGAACTGATAGTGACAGTTCTGTACCATAAACCTGAGGTACCCTTGATGAGAAGGGTAAATTTTGACATGAAGGTAAGCATCCTTGATGTCCCGAGACATCATGTAGTCCCCTTCTTCCAGGTTCGCAATCACTGCTCTGAGTGACTCAGTCTTGAATTTGAACCTCTGTATGTAAGTGTTCAAAGATTTTAGAATCGGTCTCACCGAGCCGTCTGGCTTCGGTACCACAATAGTGTGGAATAATACCCCGTTCCCTGTTGCAGGAGGGGTACCTTGATTATCACCTGCTGGGAATACAGCTTGTGAATGGCTTCCAAAACTGCCTCCCTGTCCGAGGGAGACGTCGGTAAAGTCGACTTTTGGAAACGGCGAGGGGGAGACGTCTCGAATTCCAATATGTACCCCTGAGATATTACCTGAAGGATCCAGGGGTCTACTTGCGAGTGAGCCCACTGCGCACTGAAATTCATTGAGAACGGGCCCCCACCGTGCCTGAGCTTGTAAAGCCCTAGCGTCATACTGAGGGCTTGGCAGAGGCTGGAAAGGGTTTCTGTTCCTGGGAACTGGCTGATCTCTGCAGCCTTTTTCCTCTCCCTCTGTCACGAGCAGAAAAGAGGAACCTTTTGTCCGCTTGCCAACAAAGGACTGCGCCTGATAATACGGCGTCTTATTTTGAGAGGCGACCTGGGGTACAAACATGGATTTCCCAGCTGTTGCCGTGGCCACCAGGTCTAAAAGACCGACCCCAAATGTCCCCTTTCAAAGGCAATACTTCCAAATGACGTTTGGAATCCGCATCACCTGACCATTTTACTGGTAGAATTGGACAACGCACTTATACTTGATGCCAGTCGGCAATTATTCCGCTGTGCATCATGCATATATAGAGATGCATCTTTTAAATGCTCTATAGGCAATAATATACTATCCTTATCTAGGATATCAATATTTCCAGTCAGGGAATCCGACCATGCCAACCCAGCACTGCACCTCCAGGCTGAGGCGATAGCTGGTCGCAGTATAACACCAGTATGTGTGTAAATACCTTTTTTTGGATACCCTCCTGCTTTCTATCAGCAGGATCCTTAAGGGCGGCCATCTCATGAGAGGGTAGAGCCCTTGTTCTTACAAGCGTGTGAGCGCCTTATCCCCCCTAGGGGGTGTTTCCCAATGCATCCTAACCTCTGGCGGGAAAGGTATGCAGCAAATACTTTTTAAGAAATTATTAATTGTTATCGGGGGGAAACCCACGCATCATCACACATTTTATTTCTCAGATTCAGGAAAACTACAGGTAGTTTTTCCCTCACCGAACATAATACCCCTTTTTTGGTGGTACTCGTATTATCAGAAATGTATAAAACATTTTCCATTGTCTCAATCATGTAACGTGTGGCCCTACTGGAAATCACGGTTGTCTCTTCACCGTCGACACAGGAGTCAGTATCCGTGTCGGCGTCTGTATCTGCCATCTGCCTGACGGCCTATGAGACGTCTGGACAGGCACAAGCTGAGTAGCCGGCTGTCTCATGTCAACCACTGTTTTTTTATATAGAGCTGACACTGTCACGTAATTTTCAACAGTACATCCACTCAGGTGTCGACCCCCTAGGGGGTGACATCACTGTTACAGACACTCTGCTCCGCCTCCACATCATTTTCCTCCTCATACATGTCGACACACACGTACCGACACCCAGCACACACACAGGGAATGCTCTGATAGAGGACAGGACCCACTTAGCCCTTTGGGGAGACAGAGGGAGAGTTTGCCAGCACACACCAGAGCGCTATATATGTATAGGGACAACCTTACAATAAGTGTCTATCCCTTATAGCTGCTTATATCTGTTATTTTGCCAAATAAGTGCCCCCCTCTCTTTTTTTACCCTGTTTCTGTAGTTGCAGGATGCAGGGGAGATTCTGGGAGCCTTCCTACCAGCGGAGCTTTGTGGGAAAAATGGCGCTGTGTGCTGAGGAGATAGGCCCCGCCCCCTTCACGGCGGGCTCTTCTCCCGCTTTTTACTGGAAAACTGGCAGGGGTTAAATACATCCATATAGCCCAGGAGCTATATGTGATGTATTTTTCGCCAACTAAGGTAAATTCATTGCTTCCCAGGACGCCCCCCCCAGCGTCCTGCACCCTCAGTGACCGGAGTGTGAAGTGTGCTGAGAGCAATGGCGCACAGCTGCAGTGCTGTGCGCTACCTTATGAAGACAGGAAAGTCTTCTGCCGCCGATTTATGGACCTCTTCTTGCTTCAGCATCTGTAAGGGGGCCGGCGGCGCGGCTCCGGGACCCATCCATGGCTGGGCCTGTGATCGTCCCTCTGGAGCTAATGTCCAGTAGCCTAAGAAACCCAATCCACTCTGCACGCAGGTGAGTTCGTTTCTCTCCCCTAAGTCCCTCGATGCAGTGAGCCTGTTGCCAGCAGGTCTCACTGAAAATAAAAAACCTATTTAAACTTTTACTCTAAGCAGCTCAGGAGAGCCACCTAGATTGCACCCTTCTCGTTCGGGCACAAAATCTAACTGAGGCTTGGAGGAGGGTCATAGGGGGAGGAGCCAGTGCACACCAGCTAGTCCTAAAGCTTTTACTTTGTGCCCAGTCTCCTGCGGAGCCGCTATTCCCCATGGTCCTTTCGGAGTCCCCAGCATCCACTAGGACGTTAGAGAAACAGGGGTGACACAGATGGGGTAGAAAGTGAGCGTGGGCCACAGAAGGCTTAGGATGAGAGACGGCTGGGTTTGGTGAAGAAATGTGTCTTGAGAGCCCGTTTGAAGTTCTGTAGAGGGGTGGAGAGTCTGAGTGGGAGAGGTAGAGAATTCCAGAAAAAGGGAGCAGCACGTGCAAAATCTTGGAGGTAGGAGTGGGAGGAGGTAATGAGAAGGCAGGAGAGGCGGCGTGCATTAGCAGAGCGAAGAGGAGGGGTGGGAGAGTAAAGGGAGATAAGGTCAGAGATGTAACTGGGAGAGGAGTGGGTGAGGGCTTTGTAAGTGAGTGTGAGAAGCTTGAAATGGATTCTGAAGGGGAGCCAGTGAAGGGCTTGTAGGAGAGGGGAGGTGGATGTAGTGCATTTGAGGAAGATGATCCGGGCAGCAGCATTAAGGATAGATTGAAGTGGAGAGATGTAAGTGTTAGGGATGCCAGTCAGGAGAAGATTACAGTAGTCCAGTCTGGAGATGACCAGTGAGTGGATAATGGTCTTAGTGGCATCCTGGATGAGAAAGGGTCTGATCCTGGAAATATTTTTTAGATGGAAATGACAGGTTTGTGATAGGTGTTGAATGTGTGGTTTGAAGGATGGGAGGAGTCAAGGATTACTCCAAGAGAGTGCACTTGGGGGCTAGAGGAGATAGTAGTGCCATCTATAGATAATGAAATTGTGGGAGGTGAGGTTGTACGGGAGTGTGGGAAGATGATCATCTCAGTCTTAGACATGTTAAGTTTAAGAAAGCGCTAGGACATCCAAGAAGAGATAGCAGAGAGACAGTTGGAGGTATGAGTGAGGAGAGCAGGAGAGAGGTCAGGGGAGGAAAGGCAGATTTGAGTATCATCAGTATAGAGATGATATTGTAAGTCAAAAGAGCTAATGACTGGAATGGGTCAAGTAGTGAGTGGGAGGAAAGAAAGGCAGTCAGGCGGTTATAGACTATGCTCAAGGAGTTTGGAGGCAAAAGGAAGGAGAGAGATGGGTCGATAGTTGGAGAGAGTGTGTGGATCAAGGGTAGGTTTTTTAAGAATAGGGGAGACAAGTGCATGCTTGAAGGCAGACGGATAGTGACTGATGAGAGATTGAGGAGGTGGGCAAGATGGGAGCAGGCAGAGAGAGAGAGGTAGCAGAGGAGGCCAGAGGGGATAGGGTCAAGTGGGGAGGTGGAGGGGGGTTAAGAACATATGAGGGCCATGACTTCCTCACCAGATACATGGGAGAAAGATGTCAGAGTTGATAAGAGGGAAGGGGAGGGGTGGTAAGGGATAGGAGGTGGCTGGTTGCTGATTTTTTGGTAGGATGTGATGTCCTGATGTATGGAGTCAATTTTGGAAGTTAAGTAAGTGCAAAGTCAAGAGCAGAGAGTGAGGGGGGAGATGAGGTGGGGGTGGGCAGAGGAGGGAGTTGAGAGTTGCAAAGTGGCGCTGCGGGTTGGAAGACTGGGAGGATATGAGGTTCTTCAAGTATGACTGTTTAGCGAAGGAAAGGGCAGCACTGAATGAAGAGAGCATAAGTTTGAAATGGAGGAAGTTTGCCTTAGATCCTAATTTCCTCCACTGTCGCTCAGCAGTACGTGAACATTTTTGCAAATATCTGGTGCATTTGGTGTGCCAGAGTGGAGGTGTTGATCTGCGAGGGTGAATAGTGGTTGGTGGAGTGACAGAGTCAAGAGCCGAAGTAAGGGAAGCATTGTATAGATATGTGGCTTGTTCAGGGCATGAGAGAGACAGTATAGGAGAGAGAAGTGAGTCAAATTGGGAGGGCAGGGAGTGGTGTCCATAGCCTCAATGTTGTGTTTAGTGATGGTAGCCTTAGGCGGTAGAGATGGAGCAGCTTACAGAGAAATAAGCTAAAGGAGAGCAGGTGGTGATCTGAGAGGGGAAATGGGGAGTTGGAGAAATCAGAAATATCACAGCGATGAGTGAAGACCAAATCCAGTGAGCCCCCATTCACATGGGAAAGACCGAATGAAGATGTAAGGTTGAGGAGTTTAGAGGCTGAGGAGTTTAGAGGCTGAGGATTTTGTAGAGATATCAATTGGGATGTTGAAGTCGCCTAAGATAGTGGGAGGGAATGTCAGAAAAGAGGAAGTGAGGAAGCCAGGAAGCAAAGTTGTTAAGGAATTTGGAGGGCTTGCCAGGGGAAGGCGCTCGATGTTCCGCCTGTCGGGATCCGGGCGCTCTGCATTCCGGCACCGGAATCCCGACCGCCGGGATACCGACAACTATTCCCCCTTTTGGGGTGTCCACGACACCTCTGGAGGGAGAATAAATAGCATGGCACATGTAGTGCGCCACCGTGCCCGCAGCATGGCGAGCACAGCAAGCCCAAAAGGGACTCTCCTGCGCTTGCCCCACTGCTGGCATTCCGGCGGTCGAGATCCCCGCGCTGGGATCCCCTGAGCGCCGGTCTATCGTAGTAGTCCTGTGACAGGCGGGCGGTAAATGACAGCTACTCGTAGATGGACAGGTTGGAAGAGGCATATAGCATGGACCTCAAATGTAGAGAATGTAAGGGATGGCTCTGGGGGGATGAGTTGATAGGACTAGCTAGAGGAAGGATCCCAACACCACTGCCTAGGCAACCACCGAGTCGGGGTGTATGTGAGAATGTGAGGCCCCCAGCAGAGAGAGCAGCAGGAGAAGTGGTGTCATAGGGAGTAATCCAGGTTTCTGTAATGGCCGGGAGATGCAGGGAGTTGGAGATGAAAAGGTCATGGGTGGGGACCAGTTCGTTACAAACAGATCTGGCATTCCATAGGGCACAGGATAGGGGGTGAGAGTTTGAGGGAGAGATGCAAATGAGATTATCAGGGTTGCTGAAGCATTGAAGTGATATTGATTTGGATGGAGGGATAAAGCGGCCATAGTGTTAGTGCGGGCTTCTGAGCTAGGAGGGGAAACTGCAGGAGGAGGGCAGAGAGTTAATGCAGTGTGATGTAGATGGAGAAGAGGTGAGGTGACAGAGAGTGGAGGAAGTGAACTGGGCTGATTGATGGGGTAGTAGGACCATGGTGGGGCAGAAGTGACTGAAAGTGGGGTGACAGGAAGAAAGAAGGGGAAGGGAGGGAGAGGGGTGGATGGGAAACAGAGGAGGGGAGAGAGTAGGAGACTAGGGGGGAGGGATATATGTGGAAGGAAGGTGCAGAAGAAAGAATTAGGTAGACAAGGGATGATGGGGAGGGTTGACTTAAACCTGGACATAGTATGGGTGAGGTAAATGGGTGTAAATATTTTTTTTCAAAAATATTGGAAAAAGGAGTGGAGACTGTATAATAGAGACAGAGCAGTAGAATTGCAAGAGATCAGGTAATAATACGGTGTTGGTAAATGTGTATTATAGTAAAAAATAATTAAGTTACAAGTGAAACTTACAGTGAAGATTATAAGATTGCATAAATTCAGTTTTAAAATAGACTGCTAAAATTGAGAGTGGTTGTGAGAGTAGGGAGAAAGCAATGGTAATTCAGACAGGATTTACAAGAATATGTAAAAGCAAAATTACATTGGTACAGGTGAGAATTCAGATGTTTTTGGTAAGCTATAAACATAAATTTGAGTAGTTGCAGATGAAGTGGAAAGGTCTTGCAGCGTTCCTAACATAGATTTAAGTTATAAGTGCCCAGGTTACTCAGACTGGAGTAGTTTGATGTGTAGAGTAAGTGGACTCACATTTGTTTGAAAGCTGTCCTTCAGTGGTCCAGATTGTGGGTAGAGTGTTCTCCTTCTGTTTTCCTTTGGTTTAACGTCAGTGTAACGTCGTTATTATGTTTAAAATTGTAGTTATCCTTTGAATAATGTCCTTTGAATTAATGGACACAAGCCTATCGGCCCAAGCCTACCTAATGCTCTTTAAGTAATGGGACAAGCATGTGAATACACTGATTACACCCAAACTCCAATGAACCCTCCCCCAGCAATGGCTAGTAATAAAACAGCTTAAAGAAAAACAAGCTAACATACCAACCATCTAAGATTTAACAGTCATGCCCTCATGTCTATACTCAGGCGATAACACTCCAATGTATTTATTTAGTAACCCATCATGTGCATAAGCAATATAATACAAAAACAGATGCCTTATGCCTATAGCAATGCTATCATTCTTATCACCCAATTTGATAACTAGTAATTTAGTGCAATCAGTAGTGATAATCTGCAGCTCTCATTTTCAATCTGCAGCTCTCATTGTCAATACACCTCAGGTATTGGCTGTACAACAGAAAACAACGAGTGGTGATTAATGGGATGTTCTCTGAATGGGCCTCAGTGCACAGTGGAATACCGCAGGGTTCAGTAATCGGGCCATTGCTGTTTAATATATTCATTCATGACCTAGGAGTGGGCCTAGAAAGCACAGTGACAATTTTTGCAGACGATACTAAATTGTGTCAAGTAATTAATTCAGACAAGGATGTTGAATCTCTACGGAATGATTTATCCAGACTGGAGGTCCTGGCAGACAAATGGAGAATGAGGTTCATTATAGAAAAATGGAAAGTTATGCACTTTGGGACTAAGAACAATCGGGCAGCCTATAAATTAAATGGGGAAAATGTAGGGATAACGGTAGTTGAAAAAGATTTGGGTGTGCTCATCGATAATAGACTTAGTAGCAGTATGCAATGTTAAAATGCAGCAACTAAAGCAAATAAGGTGTTAGCATGCATAAAACGGGGAATGGAGACAAGGGATGAGAGTGTAATCCTGCAACTTGATAAATTATTGGTACGGACGCACCTGGAATATTGTGTACAGTTCTGGGCACCGTACTATAAAAAAAGATATCTTGGAACTCTAAAGGGTTCAGAGGCGAACCACCAAACTGGTTAAGGGGTTAGAGGCACTGAATTATGAGGAAAGACTTACAAGTTTAGATATGTTCACACTGGAAAAGAGGCGGCTGAGAGAGGACATTATTAATATTTATAAATACATTAAGGAACAATATAAGGACTTATCAGACAATCTGTTTATCAAAAAATACTACACAAGAGACCCCCTGAGGTTAGAAGAAAAATAATTTCATACACTACGGAGGAAAGGGTCCTTCACAGTAAGAGCAGTAACAATTTGGAATTCTCTACCAGAGAAGGTAGTAATGGTGGACTCACTTAAATAAGTTTAAAAATGGTTTAGATAAATTCGTAACTGATAGAAATATCCAAGGTTACAGCATCTAAATGATATAGTACAGGTTGAACTCAATGGAAATTTGTCTTTTTTCAACCTCACCAACTATGTATTTAAGCAAGTATATATTCACAAGCAGTCATTTGGTTGAAATGTTCTGCAGGAGGATAGTAGATGAATTTACCTAAGCAAGTATATATTCACAAGCAGTCATTTGGGTGAAATGTTCTCAGAAGGAGAGTAGACGAATTTACCTAAGCAATTCTATATCCACAAGTATATTTACCTAAGCAAGTATATATTCACAAGTATATATTCACAAGCAGTCATTTGGTTGAAATATTCTGCAGGAGGATAGTAGATATATTTACCTAAGCAAGGATATATTTACAAGCAGTCATTTGGGTGAAATGTTCTCAGGAGGATAGTAGACAAATTTACCTAAGCAATTATACATTCACAAGTATATTTACCTAAGCAAGTATATATTCACAAGTATATATTCACAAGCAGTCATTTGGTTGAAATGTTCTGCAGGAGGATAGTAGATGAATTTACCTAAGCAAATATATACTCACAAGCAGTCATTTGGTTGAAATGTTCTGCAGGAGGGTAGTAGATGAATTTACCTAAGCAAGTGTATAATTACCTCTTTTTAAGTAAGCAATCAAATTTTTTGACACTTCAGTATGGTCAAGCTGGGAGCTGCATTATTGTAATTTTATTTTTAATCATCAAACAGGACTGGTGGGTTTTATAAGCGCTAGGGACTATTTGTTGGTTATGCATAATACAGTACCTTTGCTTTTCTTCATCTTCTGGTTGTGAAAGTTTATCTTTTACTTCTGTGTAGTATTGAACATTTTGCCTCCGATGTCTCCGCTTTCTGCTTGGAGCAATATCTGGATAATCATCAGGGGTGTTGACAAAAGGTCGACGTTTAGATGATTTTTGTGAAGCTACAAAATAAAAATAAAAAAAATAAAAAAACTGAAATATTTGAATTACTTTAATAACTTTGTATATGTTATTTGCTACAGTGTTATATATTTTCATTATGCAATAGGGAACCATTTAAAGAGAGCCACTTGGTACTTTTTTTAAATGACCATATTTATCAATGGATTGTCGATTTTTACATTATTTCCTTTCTACATTATAAAGCCTCAAGTGCAAAACCAATGTTTTTTTTCAGTAAAAAAAAATCTTCAAGTACAATAACAAAGCAACATATAGTAACTTGTGTGATCACAGAAGCAGTAATAAATCTATAGCCCTACATTTCGCATGAGTGCAGAAATGTGATCATTTGTATGTAAAAAAATAATAATAATAATAATAATAATAATAATAATATACATGTGCCCATTTGGGCAGTACGGATGGTGTAATGGTAAGCATTATTGCCTCACAGCACTGAGGTCATTGGTTCGATTCCCACCATGGCCCTAACTGTGTGGAGTTTGTATATTCTCCCCGTACTTGCGTGGGTTTCCTCCGGGTACTCCGGTTTCCTCCCACAATCCAAAAATATATACTTGTAGGTTAATTGGCTCCCAACAAAATTAACCCTAGTGTGAATGTGTGTACATGTGATAGGGAATATAGAATGTAAGCTCCACTGGGGCAGGGAATGATGTGAATTAGCAAATATTTTCTGTAAAGCGCTGCGGAATATGTGTGCACTATATAAATAACTGGTAATAAATAATAATAATAAAGAGAAGTCCCTTAAACAATTTTAATTCTCAGATCATACCTCTGATAAGTTTTGTGCAGCACACAGGCATGGAATGTTATCTCCAGAATGGCGAGCACTTTATGCTGTTTTCATACAGTATAAGGGCATTTTTGGTAATTTGGATCACTATGCATTACTTCTACCCATGTCATTCCCATCATTGTCCCGTAGTGTTCCTTACAATCATGGTAATTATGAAAGTACAACCAAGTGCTTCCTGCATTGCATACACCAGGGGTGCCTGTATTTGTGCATAGACACCCAAATTTTAGTAGCATGTGATTTTGCATTTGTAAAACGACAGCATCTGTAGTGGCTTGTGATTTCCCGCCAGGCTCGGATTCCAAAATAGGGTAAAACGTGATCTTCCCAGAGTTGGATCTGGTGTATTTTGGATTTGATATAAAAGTTCCTCCCATGGTGATTTGGGTGCCATTTCACACAGGACGTCGGGCGGAGAGCACACTAGACTGCAAGGGCATCAAATTATCAATCCTTTATACTCGTGCACACAGCCCAGAGCTCCTAAATAACACAGGGCAGCATTTCAATAACCATCAAAACCTTTTATTGGAGTATATACACACAATCACACTGGTGCTGCTGAGCATGTAACAGCCCACAGTGCAACCCAGAGCTCCCACAATGCAACCCAGAGCTCCTAACAGTAATATTGGGCAGAATTAACCCTTTATTGGTGCACACTGTTGCCCGCAAAACTTTTTGGTATGTGCCACCATTACTATAATATAAGAGCAGTGATTCACAGCAGTGTGTAAAAAAAAATATGTTCAGGGTTAGGCAGAGGCACGGTGTTACAATAACTCAGTAGATGCCATGCTACTGCATTAATAATATAAGCACTGTGTGAGTCACACTGTGAAGTTGTAGTAATTTGTTGAAACATAAACAGAATTTTTTTTACTTTTGAAAAACTTGTGTGTGTTTAGGGCCAGGCAGTGGCACTGTATTACAATAATGCTCAGTAGGTGCTATGCCACCGTGTTAATAATATAAGTGCTGTGAGTCGATATGGATCACTATCAGTCAATGGAAGAGCAGGAACAGTAACCAAGTACAGGTTGAGTATCCAATGTCCAAATAATCCGAAATGCGGAATATTCCGAAATACGGACTTTTTTGAGTCAGAGTGAGATAGTAAAACTTTTGTTTTTTGATGGCTCAATGTACACAAACTTTGTTTAATACACAAAGTTATTAAAAATATTGTATTAAATGACCTTCAGGCTGTGTATATAAGGTGTATATGAAACATAAATTAATTGTGTGAATGTAGATACACTTTGTTTAATGCACAAAGTTATAAAAAATATTGGCTAAAATTACCTTCAGGCTGTGTGTATAAGGTGTATATGTAACATAAATGCATTCTGTGCTTAGATTTAGGTCCCATCACCATGATATCTCATTATGGTATGCAATTATTCCAAAATACGGAAAAATCCGATATCCAAAATACCTCTGGTCCCAAGCATTTTGGATAAGGGATACTCAACCTGTACTAGTGTTGTGGCTGCTGTCAATCATGATGGTACAGTACTACAGGTGGTCCAAGAGGCAGAAAGTTTAAGAAAGGGCACTTGAAATCGAAATATTTTGCAATGCTAAAAAAAAGAAAAAAGAAAAAAGAAAAAAAGAGGTAGAGGTGTCACCTTTAAAACCAACAAATCAGTGCCCAAAAATGAAAACTAAGGCTGAGGAGAGTCCAGGGGTGTCCACATTAGCTATGTGTGAATCTGACATTTCTCACACTGTACTCATTTCTGCACCCTCTGCAAATGTGGGGATAAGCAGTTCAAGTAAAGATGGTGATGAGATTGAGGGAGTTGTAATTGTAAAGCACAATGAAATATGCTGGCACTATATAAATAGCTGTTAATAAATAAGGAAGGCGGTGCAGTGAAGGTCACGGTTAGAGAAAAAACTGCTTTCTCCTTTCAAATGGATTTGTAATGTATTGTCCTTGGAGATGTTGGAAACAGACAATGGCATATTCTTTCAGTGGGAGCACCTGTTGCATTCTGCAGGCAATCTACAGTATATATGTTGGTGCTGAATCTGAGTCACAGCCCAGAAACAACCATTTCACAGATGTGAAAGTGTGATCTGTTGATGTGCAGATCGATCAGTATGCACTAGTGACCTCCGTCTGTGTGTGGATGCCTGACCTGGCACTTGCTCAGGATCCCATTTCTTTGGCTCATGTACAGCATCAAATCCGCGAGAACGGTGCGCATTACAACCAGCATGCAACTCAGAATCAGCCTCATTTTGGGAACGCACAAGTAATGAAGATACAGTATGTGAGCCTATATCTCTACAATTGTAGTTTTAAGTATCATTTTTAGACCAATTTTTCAAGAAATGCTTGGACCAACTTATCAATAAATCGACATCGGTGGTTCCCAAAGCCAATAGTAAAAGCATTCATTTTACTGCAAGCGGGTAAGAATTACAGAATGACCGTGCTTATTCAGGCTGCCGGTCAACAGAGGCAGAGAACTCGACAACTGAGCTTGGCACTTATTTTCCATCTTGTTTTGTAAATAAGTAAACATACAATTTTGTAAGAGACCATAAACAAATATTGAATATATTTGTTAATATTTCTTCAACATTAGACACACTAAAACCTATTTTTATTTTAAAATTGTATTAGGTTAATGTAACAATTAAGAGAATCATGTGTAATTATATTAGAGATGAGCGGGTTCGGTTTTACTCGGATCTCAAAACGGCATCTTATTGGCTCACGGATGTCACGTGTTTTGGATAGCGAATAAGAAAAATTTGGATAAAACCAAACTGCCGTTAATTCTGCCATTAAGAACAGAGTAAATCCGAACCCGCTCATCTCTAAATTATATATTTGTTGTACACTTTACCAGGGCAGGATTAACAAGAGGGCAACAAGGGGTGGTCATCGAGGGGCCCACACATATCTAGATTCCCAGCATGGAGTCACTGTGGCATATGTGAACTGTTATTTCTGTGTGGCATAACTGCAGGCACTACATTGTGATTCTGGGAGTATTTCAACATCATCCTTTTTAACAACATCCCTAGTATGTCAAATTGACAATTTTATTTGTAGGGGCCCCACAAGGTAATTGCCCTGGGGCACCAAAATCCAGTTAAGAAACTGATGATGCATTTAGTACAATATGTAGTTGTAAAAGTGTTCTAGTTGTGTTTGGGGTAGTACATATACCAAGCTCCTCTGTCCAGGCTCCCTGTATTTTCCCAGGACAAGCTCCAAGAAGACACTTTCAGACAGACATTTGTTTTACGAGAAAGGACTGAGAGATACGATAAAAGTGAATGATGGGCTTAGAACATGAGGGGGATGTAGTGTGTGGCTGCTCTATATCTTTTGACGGCAGCTACTATCGAATGAGTTAAAATTTCTAATCAGAAATAATCTTTCAAGTTCAGAAACAAACCACTCTCCCCCACTCATTGACTGTCAGCTTGTCCTGTTTAATCTTTTTCCCTTAAAGATAACTTCACTCTTGGAGGAGGCACATGGATTTCTTATGTGCTTTAAAAAGTGGACAGATGAAACAAGGAGCGAAAGGAGGGGAATTGCTGGGAACTGCTGACATACACATCACTTTGGAAAAAGGATACTTCTGCTTTAAAATAAACATGACTGACAGAGACTTGAAATGTGACATTTCTGTGCATTTCTCTGGATCATATGTTTAAAAAAGCATTAAAATTAACAAAACTAGTAGGTAGAGTACAGAATAACAGGGATAGGATTAGATTCAGGGCACGTGCTGGGGGGGCTGGTGCCATCTCTTTGCCCACTTTTCCTCCCCTCTTATCTGTCCTCTCATATCCTTTAGTGCACACTATCCTTCTCCTCCATCTCACTATTTCTCTGGGACATGTGTTGAAAGCACTTAAGCGGAATAGAGGAAAAGTTTACATGATGTGAATACGAAAAGTGAAAAAAAAAAAGCTCTGGAATTTTGACAATGCTGTGTTCAATGTCATTAAAGGAACAGTCTAACTATGCAGTCTTTTATTTATTTTACAATTAAATGTAATATATCCATTAAGGGCTTGATTTCAGAGTCAGAAGGAATGCAGATATTCTCGCAAATGGTCGATGGTTTTCTACTGCGCATGTAGCAAAGTTGCAAAACAAATATTTTTAACACATCCTTGGAAGGGATGAAAATAAATGACTGACCTGATAGGTGCATTTTAAAAACATGGTGTAATTGTGATGACTCATCACTGACATGGTCATTTAAGGTAAGTTCAGCATTCTAGAAGAGAAATGTAAATGAATAATACGGGGAGGTGGTAGAGTCTACTTGACTGAACTATGAAGTGTGGCGGCTTTACTGTTTTCAGCCAGAACTACAGTACATATTGGCTCATGCAGAATACATGGTAATTCCAAAAACCAGAATAAAGCAAATAGAGATGTATTGCATCTTTTATAATTCATAAACTACCTTTATACAGTAAAATCAGAGAACATATTCTTGGGAGGCAATAAAGGAGCTCATTATGCAGATTGACAGGCTGTTAATTTGCAGCTTGTAAAATACACACAACGTGTATACCACAAGAATACTATAGATTGCAAGCAGGGCCCTCTTACCTTTGTCTGTTATTACCCAGTCTTGTTTTATTGCCATTCTATTACTGTTTTGTTCCTAATTATAAAGTGCAACAGAATACAGATGTGTCATTACTAGAGATGAGCGGGTTCGGTTTCTTTGAATCCGAACCCGCACGAACTTCACTTTTTTTTTCACGGGTCCGAGCGACTCGGATCTTCCCGCCTTGCTCGGTTAACCCGAGCGCGCCCGAACGTCATCATGACGCTGTCGGATTCTCGCGAGACTCGGATTCTATATAAGGAGCCGCGGGTCGCCGCCATTTTCACACGTGCATTGAGATTGATAGGGAGAGGACGTGGCTGGCGTCCTCTCCATTAGAATAGATTAGAAGAGAGAGAGAGAGAGAGAGATTGTGCAGACAGAGTTTACCACAGTGACCAGTGCAGTTGTTGTTAAGTTAACTTTTATTTAATATATCCGTTCTCTGCTATATCCGTTCTCTGCCTGAAAAAAACGATACACAGCAGTCACACAGTGTGACTCAGTCTGTGTGCACTCAGCTCAGCCCAGTGTGCTGCACATCAATGTATAAAAGCTTATAATAATTGTGGGGGAGACTGGGGAGCACTGCAGGTTGTTATAGCAGGAGCCAGGAGTACATAATATTATATTAATTTAAAATTAAACAGTGCACACTTTGGCTGCAGGAGTGCCACTGCCAGTGTGACTAGTGGTGACCAGTGCCTGACCACCAGTATAGTAGTATATTGTTGTATACTATCTCTTTATCAACCAGTCTATATTAGCAGCAGACACAGTACAGTGCGGTAGTTCACGGCTGTGGCTACCTCTGTGTCGGCAGTCGGCACTCGGCAGGCAGTCCGTCCATCCATAATTGTATAATTATATACCACCTAACCGTGGTATTTTTTTTTCTTTCTTTATACCGTCGTCATAGTCATACTAGTTGTTACGAGTATACTACTATCTCTTTATCAACCAGTGTACAGTGCGGTAGTTCACGGCTGTGGCTACCTCTGTGTCGGCAGTCGGCAGGCAGTCCGTCCATCCATAATTGTATTATTATAATATATACCACCTAACCGTGGTTTTTTTTTCATTCTTTATACCGTCATAGTGTCATACTAGTTGTTACGAGTATACTACTATCTCTTTATCAACCAGTGTACAGTGCGGTAGTTCACGGCTGTGGCTACCTCTGTGTCGGCAGTCGGCAGGCAGTCCGTCCATCCATAATTGTATTATAATATATACCACCTAACCGTGGTTTTTTTTTCATTCTTTATACCGTCATAGTGTCATACTAGTTGTTACGAGTATACTACTATCTCTTTATCAACCAGTGTACAGTGCGGTAGTTCACGGCTGTGGCTACCTCTGTGTCGGCAGTCGGCAGGCAGTCCGTCCATCCATAATTGTATTATAATATATACCACCTAACCGTGGTTTTTTTTTCATTCTTTATACCGTCATAGTCAGTCATACTAGTTGTTACGAGTATACTACTATCTCTTTATCAACCAGTGTACAGTGCGGTAGTTCACGGCTGTGGCTACCTCTGTGTCGGCACTCGGCAGGCAGTCCGTCCATCCATAATTGTATTATAATATATACCACCTAACCGTGGTTTTTTTTTCATTCTTTATACCGTCATAGTGTCATACTAGTTGTTACGAGTATACTACTATCTCTTTATCAACCAGTGTACAGTGCGGTAGTTCACGGCTGTGGCTACCTCTGTGTCGGCAGTCGGCAGGCAGTCCGTCCATCCATAATTGTATTATAATATATACCACCTAACCGTGGTTTTTTTTTCATTCTTTATACCGTCATAGTGTCATACTAGTTGTTACGAGTATACTACTATCTCTTTATCAACCAGTGTACAGTGCGGTAGTTCACGGCTGTGGCTACCTCTGTGTCGGCAGTCGGCAGGCAGTCCGTCCATCCATAATTGTATTATAATATATACCACCTAACCGTGGTTTTTTTTTTCATTCTTTATACCGTCATAGTCAGTCATACTAGTTGTTACGAGTATACTACTATCTCTTTATCAACCAGTGTACAGTGCGGTAGTTCACGGCTGTGGCTACCTCTGTGTCGGAACTCGGCAGGCAGTCCGTCCATCCATAATTGTATTACAATATATACCACCTAACCGTGGTTTTTTTTTCATTCTTTATACCGTCATAGTCAGTCATACTAGTTGTTACGAGTATACTACTATCTCTTTATCAACCAGTGTACAGTGCGGTAGTTCACGGCTGTGGCTACCTCTGTGTCGGAACTCGGCAGGCAGTCCGTCCATCCATAATTGTATTACAATATATACCACCTAACCGTGGTTTTTTTTTCATTCTTTATACCGTCATAGTCAGTCATACTAGTTGTTACGAGTATACTACTATCTCTTTATCAACCAGTGTACAGTGCGGTAGTTCACGGCTGTGGCTACCTCTGTGTCGGAACTCGGCAGGCAGTCCGTCCATCCATAATTGTATTATTATAATATATACCACCTAACCGTGGTTTTTTTTTCATTCTTTATACCGTCATAGTGTCATACTAGTTGTTACGAGTATACTACTATCTCTTTATCAACCAGTGTACAGTGCGGTAGTTCACGGCTGTGGCTACCTCTGTGTCGGCACTCGGCAGGCAGTCCGTCCATCCATAATTGTATTACAATATATACCACCTAACCGTGGTTTTTTTTTCATTCTTTATACCGTCATAGTCAGTCATACTAGTTGTTACGAGTATACTACTATCTCTTTATCAACCAGTGTACAGTGCGGTAGTTCACGGCTGTGGCTACCTCTGTGTCGGCACTCGGCAGGCAGTCCGTCCATCCATAATTGTATTACAATATATACCACCTAACCGTGGTTTTTTTATACCACCTAACCGTGGCAGTCCGTCCATAATTGTATACTAGTATCCAATCCATCCATCTCCATTGTTTACCTGAGGTGCCTTTTAGTTCTGCCTATAAAATATGGAGAACAAAAAAGTTGAGGTTCCAAAATTAGGGAAAGATCAAGATCCACTTCCACCTCGTGCTGAAGCTGCTGCCACTAGTCATGGCCGAGACGATGAAATGCCAGCAACGTCGTCTGCCAAGGCCGATGCCCAATGTCATAGTACAGAGCATGTCAAATCCAAAACACCAAATATCAGAAAAAAAAGGACTCCAAAACCTAAAATAAAATTGTCGGAGGAGAAGCGTAAACTTGCCAATATGCCATTTACCACACGGAGTGGCAAGGAACGGCTGAGGCCCTGGCCTATGTTCATGGCTAGTGGTTCAGCTTCACATGAGGATGGAAGCACTCAGCCTCTCGCTAGAAAACTGAAAAGACTCAAGCTGGCAAAAGCACCGCAAAGAACTGTGCGTTCTTTGAAATCCCAAATCCACAAGGAGAGTCCAATTGTGTCGTTTGCGATGCCTGACCTTCCCAACACTGGACGTGAAGAGCATGCGCCTTCCACTATTTGCATGCCCCCTGCAAGTGCTGGAAGGAGCACCCGCAGTCCAGTTCCTGATAGTCAGATTGAAGATGTCAGTGTTGAAGTACACCAGGATGAGGAGGATATGGGTGTTGCTGGCGCTGGGGAGGAAATTGACCAGAAGGATTCTGATGGTGAGGTGGTTTGTTTAAGTCAGGCACCCGGGGAGACACCTGTTGTCCGTGGGAGGAATATGGCCGTTGACATGCCAGGTGAAAATACCCAAAAAATCAGCTCTTCGGTGTGGAGGTATTTCACCAGAAATGCGGACAACAGGTGTCAAGCCGTGTGTTCCCTTTGTCAAGCTGTAATAAGTAGGGGTAAGGACGTTAACCACCTCGGAACATCCTCCCTTATACGTCACCTGCAGCGCATTCATAATAAGTCAGTGACAAGTTCAAAAACTTTGGGTGACAGCGGAAGCAGTCCACTGACCAGTAAATCCCTTCCTCTTGTAACCAAGCTCACGCAAACCACCCCACCAACTCCCTCAGTGTCAATTTCCTCCTTCCCCAGGAATGCCAATAGTCCTGCAGGCCATGTCACTGGCAAGTCTGACGAGTCCTCTCCTGCCTGGGATTCCTCCGATGCATCCTTGCGTGTAACGCCTACTGCTGCTGGCGCTGCTGTTGTTGCCGCTGGGAGTCGATGGTCATCCCAGAGGGGAAGTCGTAAGCCCACTTGTACTACTTCCAGTAAGCAATTGACTGTTCAACAGTCCTTTGCGAGGAAGATGAAATATCACAGCAGTCATCCTACTGCAAAGCGGATAACTGAGTCCTTGACAACTATGTTGGTGTTAGACGTGCGTCCGGTATCCGCCGTTAGTTCACAGGGAACTAGACAATTTATTGAGGCAGTGTGCCCCCGTTACCAAATACCATCTAGGTTCCACTTCTCTAGGCAGGCGATACCGAGAATGTACACGGACGTCAGAAAAAGACTCACCAGTGTCCTAAAAAATGCAGTTGTACCCAATGTCCACTTAACCACGGACATGTGGACAAGTGGAGCAGGGCAGGGTCAGGACTATATGACTGTGACAGCCCACTGGGTAGATGTATGGACTCCCGCCGCAAGAACAGCAGCGGCGGCACCAGTAGCAGCATCTCGCAAACGCCAACTCTTTCCTAGGCAGGCTACGCTTTGTATCACCGCTTTCCAGAATACGCACACAGCTGAAAACCTCTTACGGCAACTGAGGAAGATCATCGCGGAATGGCTTACCCCAATTGGACTCTCCTGTGGATTTGTGGCATCGGACAACGCCAGCAATATTGTGTGTGCATTAAATATGGGCAAATTCCAGCACGTCCCATGTTTTGCACATACCTTGAATTTGGTGGTGCAGAATTTTTTAAAAAACGACAGGGGAGTGCAAGAGATGCTGTCGGTGGCCAGAAAAATTGCGGGACACTTTCGGCGTACAGGCACCACGTACAGAAGACTGGAGCACCACCAAAAACTACTGAACCTGCCCTGCCATCATCTGAAGCAAGAAGTGGTAACGAGGTGGAATTCAACCCTCTATATGCTTCAGAGGTTGGAGGAGCAGCAAAAGGCCATTCAAGCCTATACAATTGAGCACGATATAGGAGATGGAATGCACCTGTCTCAAGTGCAGTGGAGAATGATTTCAACGTTGTGCAAGGTTCTGATGCCCTTTGAACTTGCCACACGTGAAGTCAGTTCAGACACTGCCAGCCTGAGTCAGGTCATTCCCCTCATCAGGCTTTTGCAGAAGAAGCTGGAGGCATTGAAGAAGGAGCTAACACGGAGCGATTCCGCTAGGCATGTGGGACTTGTGGATGCAGCCCTTAATTCGCTTAACAAGGATTCACGGGTGGTCAATCTGTTGAAATCAGAGCACTACATTTTGGCCACCGTGCTCGATCCTAGATTTAAAGCCTACCTTGGATCTCTCTTTCCGGCAGACACAGGTCTGCTGGGGTTGAAAGACCTGCTGGTGACAAAATTGTCAAGTCAAGCGGAACGCGACCTGTCAACATCTCCTCCTTCACATTCTCCCGCAACTGGGGGTGCGAGGAAAAGGCTCAGAATTCCGAGCCCACCCGCTGGCGGTGATGCAGGGCAGTCTGGAGCGACTGCTGATGCTGACATCTGGTCCGGACTGAAGGACCTGACAACGATTACGGACATGTCGTCTACTGTCACTGCATATGATTCTCTCAACATTGATAGAATGGTGGAGGATTATATGAGTGACCGCATCCAAGTAGGCACGTCACACAGTCCGTACTTATACTGGCAGGAAAAAGAGGCAATTTGGAGGCCCTTGCACAAACTGGCTTTATTCTACCTAAGTTGCCCTCCCACAAGTGTGTACTCCGAAAGAGTGTTTAGTGCCGCCGCTCACCTTGTCAGCAATCGGCGTACGAGGTTACATCCAGAAAATGTGGAGAAGATGATGTTCATTAAAATGAATTATAATCAATTCCTCCGCGGAGACATTGACCAGCAGCAATTGCCTCCACAAAGTACACAGGGAGCTGAGATGGTGGATTCCAGTGGGGACGAATTGATAATCTGTGAGGAGGGGGATGTACACGGTGATATATCGGAGGGTGAAGATGAGGTGGACATCTTGCCTCTGTAGAGCCAGTTTGTGCAAGGAGAGATTAATTGCTTCTTTTTTGGGGGGGGTCCAAACCAACCCGTCATATCAGTCACAGTCGTGTGGCAGACCCTGTCACTGAAATGATGGGTTGGTTAAAGTGTGCATGTCCTGTTTTGTTTATACAACATAAGGGTGGGTGGGAGGGCCCAAGGATAATTCCATCTTGCACCTCTTTTTTCTTTTCTTTTTCTTTGCATCATGTGCTGATTGGGGAGGGTTTTTTGGAAGGGACATCCTGCGTGACACTGCAGTGCCACTCCTAGATGGGCCCGGTGTTTGTGTCGGCCACTAGGGTCGCTAATCTTACTCACACAGCTACCTCATTGCGCCTCTTTTTTTCTTTGCGTCATGTGCTGTTTGGGGAGGGTTTTTTGGAAGGGACATCCTGCGTGACACTGCAGTGCCACTCCTAGATGTGCCCGGTGTTTGTGTCGGCCACTAGGGTCGCTAATCTTACTCACACAGTCAGCTACCTCATTGCGCCTCTTTTTTTCTTTGCGTCATGTGCTGTTTGGGGAGGGTTTTTTGGAAGGGCCATCCTGCGTGACACTGCAGTGCCACTCCTAGATGGGCCCGGTGTTTGTGTCGGCCACTAGGGTCGCTAATCTTACTCACACAGCTACCTCATTGCGCCTCTTTTTTTCTTTGCGTCATGTGCTGTTTGGGGAGGGTTTTTTGGAAGGGACATCCTGCGTGACACTGCAGTGCCACTCCTAGATGGGCCCGGTGTTTGTGTCGGCCACTAGGGTCGCTTATCTTACTCACACAGCGACCTCGGTGCAAATTTTAGGACTAAAAATAATATTGTGAGGTGTGAGGTATTCAGAATAGACTGAAAATGAGTGTAAATTATGGTTTTTGAGGTTAATAATACTTTGGGATCAAAATGACCCCCAAATTCTATGATTTAAGCTGTTTTTTAGTGTTTTTGGATAAAAACACCCGAATCCAAAACACACCCGAATCCGACAAAAATAATTCGGTGAGGTTTTGCCAAAACGCGTTCGAACCCAAAACACGGCCGCGGAACCGAACCCAAAACCAAAACACAAAACCCGAAAAATTTCAGGCGCTCATCTCTAGTCATTACTAAGCTTTGCTAAAATCCCACAAGGACCCCTCTGTCTCGCGCCACAGTATTGGATAAAGTGGTGCACCATGTTATAAACTGTTTGTAATGTGCAAGTTCTCTCAAAAGAGGTCTGTTTCTCTGTATGATATATGCAAGAAAACAGCAAATATTTGTGTAAATGTTGTGCAATTAAAAGTGTTATGCTAAGTATAGTATATTAATGATGGCATGGCATAAATGCACTCGCAAAAGCTTTGCAAGATATCTGGCACCACTATAGTGAATACAGTATGTTTTGCATTGAGAGCAAAGCTGAAGAATGACACACCTGCATGCTGGCGCTATATTAGTACGAAGACGTATACATATATTCATACAGATTTATATTGGTATGGCTCGTGACTTTCTCGGTCTTCTTCACCATAACAGTGATTTGCAGCAGGTAAGGGAATCTCCTCCCTCCCCACAAAGCTAACAATCATGGCAGGTTCCGGCTGTCCTTCCCTTCAGGTGGTCAGCATATCTGCGTCCCCTTGGCAAGCTGTTGGTGCGCCCTCTAGGTGCAGGCACCTACTACTGTATGGCTTATATGTTACTTGGTCAAATGACTGGTGACTTTGGTCTGGCACAAGAATTACAGTGCATTACTGCTGTTGGGCTGACCCTCTCACCCTGGCAGCAGCGGCAGAGGAACGGGAGGTAGGAGGAGGTTCAGGGGCAGCTGCGGCAGTGCATTACTGCTGTCGGGCTGCCCCTCTCACCCCGGCAGTAGCAGCAGAGGAATGGGAGGTGGGAGGAGGTTCAGGGGCAGCTGCAGCATTGCATTACTGTTGTCGGGCTGCCCCTCTCTACCCGGCAGCAGTAGTAGAGGAGTGGGACGAGGTTCAGGGGCAGCTGCGGCAGTCCATCACTGCTGCCTGGCAACCCCTGTCAGGCAGGCAGAGGAGGCTGCTGGGAGAACCAGGGGCAGCAGTGGCAGTATTTCACTGTTGCCTGGCTGCCCATTAACCCAACAGCCGTGGTGCGGGAGCTATCTGGAGGCAGGGAAACTGACAGGATGTCAACAGGGAGCGAGAGCTTAGACCCGGCTACCCTCACAAAGCTGCAGGTGCCGCTACCTTACTAACAGGAGATTGGAGCTGCTCCCGAACTGCAGCGACAGTTCATTATTGCCGGGCTGCCCCTGTCAGCCAAGCATCAGCAGCAGTGGAGTGAGGAGAGGACCAGTCCTGTAGCCACATGTCTCACTGCCACATCTCCCCCCTTGCCGGCACCAATGATCATGGTGTCCCGTAGGCTGGCACTGCCCCTCCTCCCTGGTGATCACTCTGCACTCCCCCCTTGCTGGCATCTATGACCACAGTGAATTTCCACCTGCCCACCCGCGATCGCTGCAACCCATCCCACCACCCACGATTGTGGCACCCCCCCTCCCTTCCGCGGCACCCTCACCCGCAACCACCTTCACCTGCTGCCATACTACCACCCATGATCATCATACGATCCCTGTACCCCACCACCCGTGAATGCGGAACCCCAGTACATCCCCACCCACAATCACCATGACCACGGTATCCCCGCATGCCACCACCCCGTGCTTCCCCACCCATGATTGTGACACTTCCACAATTGCGGCACCCTCACCTGTGACCACCTTCACCTGCCGCCATGGTTCCGTGTCGGCGGCAGCATTAGTGCAGGAGCTGGGAGCAGGACCAGGGGCAGCCGCAGCAATCCATCACTGCTGCTGGGCTGGCCCTGTCAGCTGGCATTGAGCCCCCCATTATGTACAACACTGCACCTAGCCGGCATCATCACCAGCACCTTTGTGTCAAATTCCTGCATACTACCCCCATGATCCCCTGGCACACCTACCCCCGCAATCACCACCACCGCCAGTCCATTGGTGCCGGGGCTCCCGTCAGCCAAGTATCCCTTTTAGCAAAAATGACAGCAGGGAATGGAACCAGCAAAATTGACCTGTAGCAGTGGGTCCATCTGATTGTCTGCGTTTTTATTTAAATTTTAATTGAAATAACTAAAAGACCTCTAATTGGCGTAATGTGTGCAAGGGGCTCTACTTGGTGTAATGCATGTAAGACGGTAGTTTCCAAACTTTTTGGAATCACTGCGCCCTAGAGTATCAGAATTTTTTTTCATGGCACCCTTAGGAAAAAAGTTTCTTATTGAGAAATGTAGAAAAAAATAAAAATTAAATGACGTAAATTATTTTTATATGTCATCCTTAGGTTCAGTTATGTGATGAGGGACAAAATTTGCTTCCATTTGTCCACATATTTTATGATTGTCAGTCATTAACACTAGTTTTGCATATTACACTGCCAATAAATAGTTTGAATTGCTCCTGGACCACCAACCTGAGGCACTCCTGCAAGTGTCCCACAGCACCCCAGGGTGCCACGGCACACAGTTTGAGAACCCCTAGTGTACTTGGTGTAATGCGTGCAAGGGGCTCTACTTGTTGTAATGTTTGTAAAGGGCTCTACTTGGTGTAAATGCGTGTAAGGTGCTCTACTTGGCGTTGGGTGTAAGGGGCTCTACCTCTACTGTAAGCAGGCACTGTCCGCCTACTTCGGTGACATCACAAGTTGGACAGAAGTTGGCAGGTTGGTTGGTCTGATGAATAGTTGGTTAGATGTGTGGAGCACTGATGAAAAGTTTGTTAGATGTGTGGAGCACTGTTTTAGTTGAAAAGACAAGTTGGATGGTTGGAAGTTTGGAGTGTTTGACAAAAGCTGGTCTGAAGTTGCTCTGATGTATGGCTAGCAATAGTCTACTTGGTTGGGTCGCTAACTACCCTACTTGTTTAAACAGACATAAATCCTGAAAACATGAGCTGTTGAGTGTGGGTAAGAATGACATTTGGTAAATACAGCTTTAAGGTATTACATTTGTCGGTAATACAGTAAGTAGTCAAGTTGCTTGTATGTAGTTTAATAGACATTTGCAAAGCTTTGCCTATCTTTTATCTAGAAACAAATGCATTTTTAATGTTGAGATTGTAGATTTTGAATTGTGTTTGTAACAGTGTTTCTAATATTTGCATCTGTGAATATGTGGTCAAATGTGTTTTAAAAAATGTAAGAAATTATTATATATTTTTTTAATATACAGCTATCAGGCCCTACTACTGTTAACCACCTTGGAAGTACATATACAGTAGTGGCCAAAATTGTGGAAACCTTTTGTAAAATGTGTGTTTTTAGGGTTAAATGCGTATAACTTCATTATTTTTAAAGAAAATCCTATGAAGGTATATATCACTGGAAGGATAATTTTACACACAATATATGCAGTTCGCCGCAATTAATTATCTTTATTACATAAAAAGTTATAGCTAAATAAAGATAGGTAGACTTTATTTGTAAAGAGAATGGATTTCTTCAACTCAAAACTGACCAATAGGAGTGATTGTTCTGAGAGCCAATCAGGTGTAGCGATGCCATAAAATGGATCCAATAAGGTGTTGGTATGAGTAAGCTCACATTTATTGCTACCAGAATTGATAGTAAAACATCTTATTTAGTTGTTTGATTATCACTAAGTTGGTCGCTATTTTTTGGGAGTTTTTTTTTTACTTTAATTTCGTGTAGTAAGCTGTGTAACTTATTTAGTATGACAAGCAAAGTAAAGAGAGTTGTCTGGTCACCTAGAAAGAGATACAAAATAATTATTTTACGTGAAGAAGGTAACACTTACAACAAAATTATAAGAAAAGTAGGTGACAACATAACCAAAGGAAGAATTTTGAAACTGTGGAATAAGTATCAACAAACTCTGTCCATTCAAAACCAAACTGGCAAAGGTAAGAAAAGATCCACAACACCATGCTGTGATAAAAGAATGAAAAAAACTGTGCTTAAGAGACAGAAAAAAATAATCTGATGCAATACAAAATTATTTACGTGAATGTGGTATAAACATCAGTGCCAGGATTGTTTGACGCAGACTTAAATATTTTGGATTAAACACCACAATTCCAAGAGAAAAGTTGCTTTTATCTCTCAAACAAAGACTTACAATTGGCTAAAAAACATATTAATTGTACAAAAGAACAACGGAACAGTGTCATCTGGAGTGACAAAAGCAGAATATCCATATGTGGTAGTGATGGCATGAAATATGTCTGCAGAAGAATTGGAGATTTGCTACCTGAGTGCACAACACCAACTGTGAAGCATTCAGATAGCATTATGCTGTGTGGATGTATAACAGCAAAAGGTGTGGGATGAATTTATGTGAGCAATGGCACTTTACACAGCAGCAAATACATCAGTGTCCCGCAGTGGGGAGGGGGAGCAGTTAGGGGGAGTACATACTATGCAGAGCAGTGGGTGAATAGATGCTGTGCACACGCGCACAGCATCTATTCACAGTGCAGAGAGACCCTGGGGGCAGCCCAGCATAATGGAGAGTGCTGGGCACACTTCCACAGTGACGGAAATAGGAGTGGCATGAGGCTCCAACCATTTTTCCAAGGCCACGCCCCTATTCTGATGCAGGCGCGCTTTTGGCACGTCAAAGGTCTCAACCCACTGGCCACCAATGCTGGGAGGTATTTAATTGCGCCAAAAGGCTTCCCAACGAAGTACTGATGAATATTGGGTGAAACTAAGAAATGTACTTTTCCACATTTCAGTACGTATAACTGTTTTAAAAATGTAACATTTTGTTATAAAGTTCATTGTATTATGTTTTATTATGTACTAAAGGAAATTGCTTTTGTAATGATTTGTGCTGTTTGGTATAATACTAACATATATTAGTGCTATAAGCTGTTAAACTTCATAAATGTACATTTTCCAAAAGTTTTCCACAATTTTGGCCACTACTGTATCTCTATAATTAGACAATTAACAAGAGATTTCTTTACCCACAGTGCTATTTCACTCTCCTCAATCAAGAATACTGTACATAACAATTGGGGCCGGATGTACTGGAATGCGAGATGGTTGGAGCTCTGAGACTCCAGCTGAACTCAAAAGTTTTTTTAAAGCAGCAAACGTTTACAAGGTAAAACCAGGTTGGTTTTGCCCGGTAAACTGTTGCTGCTTAAAAAACAAACCACACATATGAGTTTGACCGGAGTATCGGCGCTCCGGCCGCCTCGCATTCCAATACATCCGACCCTTGAAGTCCAATGCCAGAGGTCCCTGCTGTTGAAGAGATACTCATACTCATGGCAAGGAGGATACAAAGCCATGCACCCAGCCAATATAAATCCATGATTGCCCTCATCTGCCCTGTATAAAAAAAATAATAAGATTTTACTCACCGGTAAATCTATTTCTCGTAGTCCGTAGTGGATGCTGGGAACTCCGTAAGGACCATGGGGAATAGCGGCTCCGCAGGAGACTGGGCACAACTAAAGAAAGCTTTAGGACCACCTGGTGTGCACTGGCTCCTCCCACTATGACCCTCCTCCAGACCTCAGTTAGGATACTGTGCCCGGAAGAGCTGACACAATAAGGAAGGATTTTGAATCCCGGGTAAGACTCATACCAGCCACACCAATCACACCGTATAACTCGTGATATTATACCCAGTTAACAGTATGAAATATAACTGAGCCTCACTAACAGATGGCTCATAACAATAACCCTTTAGTTAGGCAATAACTATATACAAGTATTGCAGACAATCCGCACTTGGGATGGGCGCCCAGCATCCACTACGGACTACGAGAAATAGATTTACCGGTGAGTAAAATCTTATTTTCTCTGACGTCCTAGTGGATGCTGGGAACTCCGTAAGGACCATGGGGATTATACCAAAGCTCCCAAATGGGCGGGAGAGTGCGGATGACTCTGCAGCACCGAATGAGCAAACTCAAGGTCCTCCTCAGCCAGGGTATCAAACTTGCAGACTTTTTCAAAATTGTTTGAACCCGACCAAGTAACAGCTCGGCAAAGTTGCAAAGCCGAGACCCCTCGGGCAGCCGCCCAAGAAGAGCCCACTTTCCTCGTGGAATGGGCTTTTACAGATTTAGGGTGCGGCAGTCCAGCTGCAGAATGTGCAAGTTGAATCGTGCTACAGATCCAGCGAGCAATAGGCTGCTTAGAAGCAGGAGCATCCAGCTTGTTGGGTGCATACAGGATAAATAGCGAGTCAGTTTTCCTGACTCCAGCCGTCCTGGAAACATCTATTTTCAGGGCCCTGACTACGTCCAGTAACTTGGAGTCCTCCAAGTCCCACGTAGCCGCAGGCACCACAATAGGTTGGTTCACATGAAAAGCTGATACCACCTTAGGAAGGAATTGGGAACGAGTCCTCAATTCCGCCCTATCCATATGAAAATCAGATAAGGGCTTTTGCATGACAAAACCGCCAATTCTGATACACGCCTGGCCGACGCCAAGGCCAACCGCATGACCACTTTCCACGTGAGGTATTTTAGCTCTACGGATTTAAGTGGCTCAACCCAATGCGACTTCAGGAAATCCAACACCATGTTGAGATCCCACGGTGCCACTAGAGGCACAAACGGGGGCTGGATATGCAGTACTCCCTTAACAAAAGTCTGAACTTCAGGCAGTGAAGCCAGTTCTTTTTGGAAGAAAATGTACAGAGCCGAAATCTGGACCTTAACGTAACCCAATTTTAGGCCCGTAGTCACTCCTGACTGTAGGAAGTGCAGAAATCGACCCAGTTGAAATTCCTCCGTTGGGGCCTTCCTGGCCTCACACCAAGCAACATATTTTTGCCATATGCAGTGATAATATTTTGCGATCACATCTTTCCTAGCCTTAATCAGCGTAGGAATGACTTCCTCCGGAATGCCTTTTTCCTTTAGGATCCGGTGTTCAACCGCCATGCCGTCAAACACAGCCGTGGTAAGTCTTGGAACAGGCAGGGCCCCTGCTGCAGCAGGTCCTGTCTGAGCGGCAGAGGCCATGGGTCCTCTGAGATCATTTCTTGAAGTTCTGGGTACCAGGCTCTTCTTGGCCAATCCGGAACCACGAGTATAGTTCTTACTTACTATTCTCAATACCTTGGGTATGAGAGGCAAAGGAAGGAACACATACACCGACTGGTACACCCACGGTGTTACCAGAGTGTCCACAGCTATCGCCTGAGGGTCCCTTGACCTGGCGCAATATCTTTTTAGCTTTTTGTTGAGGCGTGACGCCATCACGTCACCTGTGGCCTTTCTCAACGGTGTACAATCATTTTGAAGACTTCTGGATGAAGTCCCCACTCTCCCGGGTGGAGGTCGTGCCTGCTGAGAAAGTCTGCTTCCCAGTTGTCCACTCCGGGAATGAACACTGCTAACACATGATTTTCCGCCCATCGGAAAATCCTTGTGGCTTCTGCCATCACCATCCTGCTTCTTGTGCCGCCCTGCTGGTTACATGGGCGACCGCCGTGATGTTGTCTGACTGGATCAGCCTGACTTAGGGCATTGTGAATGGCCCTTAGTCCCAGAATATTTATGTGTAGGGAAGTCTCCTGACTTGACCATAGTCCTTGGAAGTTTCTTCCCTGTGTGACTGCCCCCCAGCCTCGAAGGCTGGCATCCGTGGTCACCAGGACCCAGTCCTGTATGCCGAATCTGCGGCCATCTAGAAGATGAGCACTCTGCAGCCACCACAACAGCGACACCCAGGCCCTTGGAGACAGGGTTATCAGCCGATGCATCTGAAGATGCGACCCGGACCTCTTGTCCAACAGATCCCACTGGAAGATCCTTGCCTGGAACCTGCCGAATGGAATTTCTTCGTAAGAAGCTACCATCTTTCCCAGGACTCGCGTGCATTGATGCACCGACACCTGTATTTGTATTAGGAGGTCTCTGACTAGAGATGACAACTCCTTGGCCTTCTCCTCCGGGAGAAACCCTTTTTTCTTGTTCTGTGTCCAGAACCATACCCAGGAACAGTAGACGCGTCGTAGGAACCAGCTGCGACTTTGGACTATTCAGAATCCAGCCGTGCTGTTGTAGCACTTCCCGAGATAGTGCTACTCCGACGAACAACTGCTCCCTGGACCTCGCCTTTATAAAGGAGATCGTCCAAGTACGGGATAATTAAAACTCCCTTTTTTCGAAGGAGTATCATCATTTCGGCCATTACCTTGGTAAATACCCTCGGTGCCGTGGACAGACCAACGGCAACGTCTGGAATTGGTAATGACAGTCCTGTACCACAATTTTGAGGTACTCCTGGTGAGGAGGGTAAATGGGGACATGCAGGTAAGCATTCTTGATGTCCAGTGATACCATGTAATCCCCTTCGTCCAGGATTGTAATAACCGCCCTGAGCGATTCCATTTTGAACTTGAACCTTCGTATATAAGTGTTCAAGGATTTCAATTTTAGAATGGGTCTCACCGAACCGCCTGGTTTCGGTACCACAAACATTGTGGAATAGTAACCCCGGCCTTGTTGAAGGAGGGGTACCTTGATTATCACCTGCTGGAAGTACAGCTTGTGAATTGCCGCCAGTGCTACCTCTCCTCGAGGGCAGCAGGCAAGGCTGATTTGAGGTAACGGCGAGGGGGAGTCGCCTCGAACTCCAGCTTGTATCCCTGTGATACTACTTGCAGAACCCAGGGATCCACTTGTGAGCGAGCCCACTGGTCGCTGAAGTTCCCGAGACGCGCCCCCACCGCACCTGGCTCCACCTGTGGAGCCCCAGCGTCATGCGGTGGACTCAGATGAAGCGGGGGAAGATTTTTGATCCTGGGAACTGGCTGTCTGGTGCAGCTTTTTCCCTCTTCCCTTGTCTCTGTGCAGAAAAGAAGCGCCTTTGACCCGCTAGCTTTTCTGAAGCCGAAAGGACTGTACCTGATAATACGGTGCTTTCTTAGGCTGTGAGGAACCTGAGGTAAAAAAATTTCTTCCCAGCTGTTGCTGTGGATACGAGGTCCCAGAGACCATCCCCAAACAATTCCTCACCCTCATAAGGCAGAATCTCCATGTGCCTTTTAAAGTCAGCATCACCTGTCCACTGCCGGGTCCCTAATACCCTCCTGGCAGAATGGACATTGCATTAACTTTTGGATGCCAGCCGGCAAATATCCCTCTGTGCATCCTTCATATATAAGACGACGTCTTTAATATGCTCTATGGTTAGCAAAATAGTATCCCTGTATAGGGTATCAATATTATCTGACAGGGTATCAGACCACGCTGCAGCAGCACTATCCATGCTGAGGCAATTGCAGGTCTCAGTATAGTACCTGAGTGTGTATATACAGACTTCAGGATAGCCTTCTGCTTTTTAACAGCAGGCTCCTTCAAAGTGGCCGTATCCTAAGACGGCAGTGCCACCTTTTTTGACAAACGTGTGAGCGCCTTATCCACCCTAGGGGATATCTCCCAACGTGACCTATCCTCTGGCGGGAAAGAGTACGCCATCAGTAACTTTTTAGAAATTACCAGTTTCTTATCGGGGGAACCCACGCTTCATTCACTCATCTGATGGTGGAACAAAACACTGGCTGCTTTTTCTCCCCAAACATAAAACCCCTTTTTTGTGGTATTTGGGTTAATTTCAGAAATGTGTAACACATTTTTCATTGCCGAGTGCAACGGATGTTCCTAGTGGATTGTGTATATGTCTCAACCTCGTCGACACTGGAGTCAGACTCCGTGTCGACATCTGTATCTGCCATCTGAGGTAGCGGGCGTTTTTGAGCCCCTGATGGCCTTTGAGACGCCTGGGCAGGCGCGGGCTGAGAAGCCGGCTGTCCCGTAGCTGTTACGTCATCCAGCCCTTTACATAAGGAGTTGACACTGTCGGTTAATACCTTCCACTTATCCATCCACTCTGGTGTCGGCCCCACAGGGGGCGACATCACATTTATCGGCATCTGCTCCGCCTCCACGTATCCTCAAACATGTCGACACAGCCGTACCGACACACCGCACACACACAGGGAATGCTCTGACTGAGGACAGGATCCCACAAAGTCCTTTGGGGAGACAGAGAGAGAGTATGCCAGCACACACCAGAGCGCTATATAATGCAGGGATTAACACTATAACTGAGTGATTTTTCCCTCAATAGCTGCTTGTATACACAATATTGCGCCTAAATTTGGTGCCCCCCCTCTCTTTTTAACCCTTTGAGCCTGAAAACTACAGGGGAGAGCCTGGTGAGCTGTCTTCCAGCTGCACTGTGAAGAAAAAATGGCGCCAGTGTGCTGAGGGAGTTAGCCCCGCCCCTTTTTCGGCGGACTTTTCTCCCGCTTTTTTTTAGGAATTCTGGCAGGGGTAATTTATCACATATATAGCCCTCGGACTATATATTGTGATGATTTGCCAGCCAAGGTGTTTATATTGCTGCTCAGGACGCCCCCCCCCCCCCCCAGCGCCCTGCACCCATCAGTGACCGGAGTGTGAGGTGTGCATGAAGAGCAATGGCGCACAGCTGCAGTGCTGTGCGCTACCTTGTTGAAGACCGAAGTCTTCTGCCGCCGATTTTCCGGACCACTTCTTGCTTCTGGCTCTGTAAGGGGGACGACGGCGCGGCTCCGGGACCGAACGATCGAGGTCGAGTCCTGTGTTCGATCCCTCTGGAGCTAATGGTGTCCAGTAGCCTAAGAAGCCCAAACTATCTCCAGTCAGGTAGGTTCGCTTCTTCTCCCCTTAGTCCCTCGCTGCAGTGAGTCTGTTGCCAGCAGATCTCACTGTAAAATAAAAAACCTAAAATATACTTTCTTTCTAGGAGCTCAGGAGAGCCCCTAGTGTGCATCCAGCTCAGCCGGGCACAAGATTCTAACTGAGGTCTGGAGGAGGGTCATAGTGGGAGGAGCCAGTGCACACCAGGTAGTCCTAAAGCTTTCTTTAGTTGTGCCCAGTCTCCTGCGGAGCCGCTATTCCCCATGGTCCTTACGGAGTTCCCAGCATCCACTAGGACGTCAGAGAAAGGAATTTACAAAAAGGCAAATGCATTGCAGGGGTGTATTTTGCAAGTTTGTAAATTACCCTCATAACATAAATGGTGGGGTGGAGAAAACATCTAAAGTAACCAGTCTACAAGCCGCTAGTGATTGAGACCCTACTGTACATACCCATAGGAGAAATACCTTCCCCCTACACACACACACACACACACACACACACACACACACACACACACACACACACACACACACACACACACACACCCTTTGTTCATATCACAATTCTGAAATGCAAGGATCATGTCAATCAGTAACTTCCAGTCTTGTAATGTTATTTAACTGAAAGAATTACACAAACCCTTAGAAAAAAAGTACCTTGTATTTTCACTGTCTTTTTTAAGTTCCGTTATCCAAACAAAAACACTATTCCAGTATGCTAGTAATTTACTCTACCTTGATTGTATTATGGAACGGGGAACCAGTGCTGCATATGTTTTGAACATTAGACAGAAGTAAACAACCCATGATTAGCACGGAATACTCTGTTGACATGTGCTGTTGGTAAGCAGTGTAACATGTTATATTTATGTGCAGGCACAGGATGCACTGCTTACAACATAAGCAAAACGGTTATTGTGTAATCATATTGATTTCCTGAAATAACACAGAAACATGGATTTAACTGTAATCATACTTTTTGGAACCATGAAACGCCTAATTTAATAAAGTGCATTTACTGCAAATCTGGTGCAAGTAAAACTTTCTGTAAAATCTGCTACTTAATAGAAATATAATATTAGATCATTTAATGCTGATTAATTATAAATATATCAATATAAAACTTTTACAATTTAATTAAACTTAAAAATATGTCATTAATTTAACTTTAAACACTTACAATTCTATTACTACATTAAACATTTGTTTTCCTGATCATTTCCTTGCCATTTTCAACATTGCTCTGCACTAGAACCATTAAGACACTTGCTGTCATTGCTTAACTTAGACTAGATGATAACATTTAATTTTGGTGGCTATAATTTTAAAGCAAATTTACGTCTATCAGCAAATGTATTTAGTAAGTACTTAATTTACTAGTACATAGCTTTTTTATTCTAAATTTAAAAATGATATTTAAAATACGTATTTGAAGCATATATACTGTATATTATACAGAGATCAAGGGAAATTAAAATACGTATTTGAAGCATATATACTGTATATTATACAGAGATCAAGGTAAATTGCAAAATAAAGTTCTTTCTGGTGTACCTTCTAGGAGGCCAAAAATTCAGGTAGAAGATAAAAGCAAGTTTACCTAGAAACTAATGAATGTAAGTATAATGGATAACAATATGGCTCCAGTAAATTATAGATATAGGGCTGGGATGTAATAAAATCCGAGTTCAGAGGCAGTGCGGGATGCCAGCCAAACCCAGACGTTTCTTTAAGAGGGCAATCATTTACAAGGCTAAACCATTCCTTGTAAATGATTGCCCCTTTAAAAAAAACGTCAGAGTTTGGCCACGATTTTGCACGGCCGCTGAACTCGGACTTCATTACATCCCAACCCTAGTCACAGAGCCAATCTCACATCTACTGTACAAACTAATACACTAATATGTTGGTGATAGAACTTTGAGCTAATTTAAAATAACCTCACAGTCTACAACAGTATTATTCATCATAAAATAATTTATAAGAGTAATTAATTTTGAATAATGAAGTGAAGGCCTTTGTCAATAATTATAATTAACAATAGTACTAGTCACTGATCTCAACAACATATCAATTACTACTACCCATGGATTAGATAGAATACATACTAATTGCCGGCGGTCGGGATGCCGGCTGTCAAGATACCAACAGCAGAATCCTGGCCGCCAGTATGCCGGCAGCGGGGAGAGCGCTTGAAAACCCCTTGAAGGCCCGTAGCGCTCGCCACACTGCAGGCTCGAAGACTCGCAGCAGATTTTATTCTCCCTCTATGGGTGTCATGGACACCTATAGAGGGAGAGTAGCTGGCTCGCTGGTATTCCGGCGGCGACATTTCACTGCCTGACGGGATTCTGGCGTCAGCATTATGCACGCCGGGATCCGACAGGCGGTCTCCTGATTGCCTCCCATCAACACCAATGTTAACCAAGGACTACCAGAAGTGATGCGCCAACACCATACATATACACACATATATAGAACACATGCACTTATAATTACACTTATTTTCAGAACACCAAGAATGGTATTTAAACAATAAACCTACTACAACATATTCATGCACTTAACTTGTAAGCTATCAGTAATAGTGTGATTTGTGTGCACCTGGTCAATAAAAACTCCAAGCTCCGCAGTCTGACACTTACTACATGAGCTACTTGCTCCTGTGTTGCAAGCCTGGTAATTCTAACTACTGTATATGAATCTAGTTGCAATTGTTAATATAAACCTTTGCAACTGTAATGGTGTAAATTGACAATTAATACTTGTTTCATATACTGTAGTTAGAATTACAAGGTTTCCTATGCAAGAGCAAAGAGCTCCATGTGATAAGCATCTGGCTTTTGTGTATGAGGTTGAGAATTCAAGTCCTATGCATGGTATGATGAGAATTGTCTATTTTAAATACATGGGAACTTAGCTGAAGGTTTACATATCTATTAACAGTACATTCACAGCGCTCACTTTTTCCACATTTTGTAATGTTACAGCCTTATTCCAAAATGGAATAAATTAATTTTTTCCCTCAAAATTCGACCCACATTACCCCATAATGACAACGTGAAAAAAGTTTTTTGAGATCTTTGCAAATTTATTAAAAATAAAAAACTAAGAAATCACATGCACATAAGTATTCATAAGTAAGCACCTGAAGGACTCTCAGACCATGAGTAAAAAATTCTCTGGTCTAATGAGACAAACATGGAACTCTTTTGCGTGATTGCCAGGCGTCATGTTTGGAGGAAACCAGGCACCGCTCATCACCAGGCTAATACCATCACTACAGTGAAGCATGTTAGTGGAAGCATCATGCTGTGGGGATGTTTTTCAGCGGCAGGAACTGGGAGACTAGTCAGGATAGAGGGAAAGATGAATGCAGCAATGTACAGAGCGCCCTTGACCTCAGTCTGGGGCGACGGTTCATCTTTCATAAGACAATGACCCTAAGCACACAGCCAAGATATCAAAGGAGTGACTTCAGGACAACTCTGTGAATGTCCTTGAGTGGCCCAGCCAGAGCCCAGACTTGAATCCGATTGAACATCGCTGGAGAGATCTGAAAATGGCTGTGCACCGACTATTCCCATCCAACCTGATGGGAGCTTGAGAGGTGCTGCAAAGAGGAATGGGTAAAACTGCCCAAAGATAGGTGTGCCAAACTTGTGGCATCATATTCAAAAAGACTTGAGGCTGTAATTGCTGCCAAAGGTGCATCAACAAAAGTATTGAGCAAAGGCTGTGAATACTTATGTACATGTGATTTCATAGTTTTTAAATTTTTTAATAGATTTGCAAAAATCTCAAAAATACGTTTTCACGTTATCATTATGGGGTATTGTGTTTAGAATTTTGAGGGGAAAAAATTTATTTATTCCATTTTGGAATAAGGCTGTTACATAACGAAATGTGGAAAAAGTGAAACACTGTGAATACTTTCTGGATGCACTGTACGTACGTAGGAGCCAATGAAATGAGCCTGCCCCCAATACAGCTGTAGAACATAAGCAAACATTTGCAATGGTGACAAAACATTGGATGGTCACCATTTATTGGTGTTTCTGTAATGGGTGCAATGTGTGCAGTACAGAGGGGCCCACACCATATAGATTGCACCAATGTTTTAATACATACCTTTCAGGAGTCCTGCAGCAGGCGCTGTAGCCACTGCAAATATCACAGCCAAAATGGCCACCTCGCATGTGCAGTAGTGAAATTAGTCTTTGAAACATGGCAGGCGTAATTTTCACGGAGACCTGCACATGCGCAGTAAACCCCGGCACAATTCCGGAGCCTACTGTGCTGTGGATTGGAGGGTGCCCACCCAGAGTCTGCACACGGGCACCTGTTAAAATGCCCCTGTCACCATTGCAGGGATAGCTATCGGTCCAATAGTTTTTCTGACATTTGAAAGCATTGAAGGATTATTATCCATGTTGATAAACTGACCGATTATAATTTCGGTCTGTTGTGTATTGGCAAGATCTGAACAATTAACGTTGGAAGTAGCTGGATTCCCAATCAGCACAAAGTTAGAATGTGAAGATTTAAACTAAAAAGCATACAGATGTGTACTCATACATCATTGCTGCAGTTGTGCCAAACAGACCCTCTCGACGTGCCAGGTCCTGTGTGACTCTGTTAGCATCTGGCGTCTTTTTTGCAGAAAATGCTTCTTAGTCGCGATGCAGCTAGGACGTACAGTACCAGGAGAATGTGCTGATTACTTTGATATGATATGATATGATTTGATATGGTATGACACTTGTGCATCTATGTGCCACTGAGTCTCTGAATCTGTACACTAGGTGCTACAATGTAGCAGGCGCAGCTTTTTTCCAATGCAATTTCCGCTGTGCTCCGTATGCAACTCAGTCACACATAATATACAAGTGTAACATATCATATTAATCAGCAGTGTCTCCCGGTGCACCATAGTCACAACCCTTTGCCACTAAGACGCATATTTGGCAAATAAAATAAAATCACCAACGGGACTTGGTGACTCACTCACGCCAGGCATCTTGCACTGCAGGGTGTATTGAGGCTAGATGTATGAGGGCACATCTATTGAAAGATTGTGCGGTCATGCACCAGTATCTAAAGGTTATATATCTAAGTTGTTTATCATGATCTTACTTTGAAACATAACAATAAAATGCGTTGGATAGAGCAGAACTGTATGGCTGTATCAACCACCAGGACCTTATTTTCATCAGAGAATAACCTTTACACATGTTAAGGGGTCTGTTTACTAAAGAGTGGCTTTGCTGTCTAATTGAAACCAATAAGCATCAAAGAAGGATGCTGTCTAATTAAAACCAATAGGCATCAATGGATAATTGCGGTCTACCCCCCCCCCCCCCCCAGTATTTACCATACATCGGTTTTGACTGTCATTTGTCGTCATCTGCGATCAATACCTGTCGTATTTCAATACCCTATTCACCAACAAAGCCGACATAAATCCGCAGTCAATATGCTGTGGAGTTAAAGCACTGCAAAGATCACCATGATCCATGCAGGCTTTGCTTTATTAATATGGTTAAAAAGGTGTAAAACTTTAAAAAAAAAATCATTAACCAGCCCCAGGCCTAGGGTGGCACTGGAAAAAAAAACTAATGGAGCCTCCCCTATTTTCCAATTATCAGCACTAGGTGTGGGGTGCACCTGCTATAATGGCAACCAGTCTCAAACTGGCCAGTCTAGGGCTGGAATCAAAAAATGGGGTTCCTCCTCCCAAAGACTACAAGCTCGGGGCTTTGGGTGTGGAGGTAATTTCCCTCTATTTTCCATTACCAGCCTAAGTTCAGAAGCCCGGAGCTGATTCATGAATTGGGGATGACACCACAACCTTCTTTTAACCATATTAATAAAACAAAGCCTGCACAGGTCATAAGTGAGAGATAGGCCTATTATTTTGTCAGATTTGACATCTAAACATGATACATAGTAAATCCAGGGTTTCTATACTTGCTACTAAAAAGCAGGTCATTTGGTAATTGTTTTTTTATATCAGTTTGGCATTTAATTAATGAGCAGATTGCAAAATCGACAGAAAAATTTACAAAAAAGCAAAACTGACCATTAGTAAGTAGACCGCTAGGGGTTAAACTATAATCAGACAAAAAGAAATGCAGTCCAATTTATTAAAATGTTAACACCAGAGTGATAATAATAATAATAATGATAATATCTATCAATATACATCTATATCAGACCGTTGCTTACTGCTTTCCCTATACACGGAATTCATACTTTAATATTTACACTCAGTAAATGCAAACAGAAAAAAATTAAAAATTCCCTGTAACAATTAATTACAAGTCTTAGCCTTAATATAACAAACTAACTTGTTCCCGCCACCTCAGATCCATTTTTTCTTTATGAGTGAGAATGTACAGTACACCCAGGGCAGCATATTGTTTACAGTCATATCCATACAGGTGAATTTTATATAGATACACTAAGAAAATCTTTACCAGTGAATGGTGAGTGCATATTAGAGCATCCACCAGTTATCTCCCACACTCTCTATTTCAATTGTCCTCTAGAACTGAACAACATTTGCATTCCTTTTACTTAAGCATTGTGTGCCTGACCTTTAATACTGTTAGAGTTTGTTTGAGACTCTGGGCATTGGCTTGTATCCCTGACCCCAACTAGTTTAACATTTCTGAAGCTGTTCTACATGCCCTGACCTTGGAATGTATATTGACTAGTCTTGTTTCCTATTATAGTCAGCTGCTTCCAAGTGTAGCGGGGTCTGCACAGCAAAGACCTATCACTATGGTATGGACCCTGGTTGAAAACCATGATCTCTATTACACCAAATACCAGGCCTGGCCAACCTGTGGCTCCCCAGTTGTTGTGAAACTACAAATCCCAGCACGCATTACCACAGTTTTAGCATCTCCTAATAGCAAAACTGTGGCACGGCATGCTGGGACTTGTAGTTTCATAACAGCTGGAGAGCCACAGGTTGGCCAGGCCTGCTAAATACCAATCAATGGCAGAGAACTTTGGGTTCCCATCTCATTACCTTTAAGGCCATATTTCCTGTTTGTTAATATGGAGGTGGCCATATTAACTCAAATGGTCATGGTGGTTTTTTAATAAAAACAAAAAACAAAACAAGAAAACTTTTGTATAGAAACTGTTTTGCCTGTTTGTAAATCCTTGATAGCAGACAATGACAGGTTTTTGGTCAACCTGTAAGTATTCAAATTGGTCACCAGTCTAAATGAACAATCATTTGACCAAGAATAAACCATCTTTGGTTAGTTTATCCTACCTCTATTAAGTTGCTGCTTGAGTAGCGCATTGACTTTAGGAATGCTCCTTATAATTTATAGCAAAGTATGGATATATTTTAACAACTCTTATAGGTCATTTAAGACTTTTGTGAATATATCATCGAAATAGTTTCTATTATTCTCAAAATAATAAGCATAAACTGCCAATGTCGGATTAACAGCAGGGGGTCAGGAATGGCGGAAATAGCTGCAGGAGCAGGCCACAAAAGGTAAGTACCTGGAAGCTCTGTGTGGCACTGTGGCATAATATTAATACAAGAGGCACTGTGTGGCACTGGGGTAAATTATTAATATTATGGGCACTGGTTGGCTTACAGGGAACAGTGGACCATAATATTAATACAGGGGGACACTGTGTGGCATGTTTATGCTGGAGGCACTGTGGTATAATGTTTATAATGCGGCATCTACGGGGCTGATCCAAGTCCATTTTGTCTACAGATTTGTATATTTTTCACACCGTTTAACAGAGCTAACGCATTTACTCAAGCTCGCTGCCTAGGTGTCATCCTTGACTATGATCTATCCTTTGTTCCCACCAACATAAAATCCTTCTCAAAATCATGTTACATAAAAAAAATATCCAAAATATTACCTTATTTTACAAAAGACACTGCAAAAACTTTAATCCATGCTCTCATTATCTCCCGCATTGATTATTGCAATAGTCTTCTTACTGGTCTTATCAAAAACAGAATCTCCCCACTACAATCACAATCCATTCTGAAAGCAGCTGTGAGGCTAATCTTTCTTGCTAGATGTTCATCGTCTGCAGATCCGCTCTGTCAGTGCTTTCATTGGTTACCTGTATTCTACCGTATTCAATATAAAATACTTTTACTCACACCCAAAGCTATTAACCAAACTGCACCAACATACATGTATCTTCACTCATCTCAAAACATCTCCCAACCCGACCTCTTCACTCTACAAAAGATCTACGTCTCTCATGCACACTCATTATCATTCACGATTGCAGGACTTTCATCGGCTGCACCCACTTCTATGGAATGCCCTACAACGCACAATAAGACTCTCCTCTAGTCTCCAACCTTCAAGGCAAGCTTATCAAATTCCAGAACCATTCCCATAACCTATATAAGCTTTCCTATCCAATTATGGGCCTAATTCAGAGTTGATCACAGCAGCAAATTTGTTATCAGTTGGGCAAAACCATGTGCAGTGCAGGTGTGGCAGATATAACATGTGCAGAGAGAGTTAGATTTGGGTGGGGTGTGTTCAAACTGAAATCTAAATTGCAATGTAAAAATAAAGCAGCCAAAATAAAAATAAAGCAGTACCCTGCACAGAAACAATATAACCCAGCCAAATCTAACTCTCTCTGCACATGTTATATCTGCCCCCATGCAGTGCACATGGTTTTGCCCATTTGCTAACAAATTTGCTGCTGCGATCGACTCTGAATTACCCCCTATATCCCCACAGTCCACACATATTTTCTCTTCCTTCAATTTCCCATCCTCCTGACCCCAGTTCATCATTGCTGTGTGACCATATCATACAGCCCACCAAAAACCTTTTCGATCTGGTGGACAACTATGCAATAGATATCACCTATCCTTGTGTATTAATGCCTATTTCCCTATAGAATGTAAGTTTGCGAGCAGGGCCTTCCAACCTCTATGACTGTTACTATTATTATTATCCTTTATTTATACGGCCCCACAAGGGTTCGGCAGCGCCCAATTACAGAGTACATATGCACATAATCTAAACAGGAATACAGTGATTTACAGTTGAAGACGATATAGGACAAGTACAGGGTAACTAAGCATAACTACAGCAGTAGACGACACTGAGATAAGTATCAAGGTGGCAGAAAACTGTAGGATTATTATTAAAGTAAGAAAAGGATAAACACATGAGGGAAGAGGGCCCTACTTGTGAGAGCTTACATTCTAAAGGTAGGGGCAGACAGACAGGGGTGGCAGGCAGACAGACAGACAGGGGGGACTGCTTGTTATTACCCAGTTTTGTGTCATCATTGCTGTTTCCAATTGTAAAGCGCAACAGAATTTGCTGTGCTATATAAGAGAAACTACTCAAATAAATAATAATGAATCTACTGGTGATTCAGAGTCATACACATATCCGTCAACCCCACATGCCACTTAACGGGCATACCTGGTTGATAACAGGAGATTTGCGTGCAGGCTAAGGGGGAATTCAATTAGTCCTGTTATGTTAACAGGGGTGAAAAAGGCGGGTGACACATAGAATCTGTGAAATGTTCACGGATCTATGCATTGTCATGATCACAGCACCCATTAACCCAGTAGTTATCAGGGATTTTATTTCACATCTGTTTAGATGTGAACAAAACCCCCCAGATAAATACAGTGCTGCCGGCTGACTTTGCGGCCAAATGAATAGCTCCAAGGGATCATTAACCCGCTGGAAATTCCTGCTGTTACTTAAATTACCCCCTAAAATTAGTAAGGGAGTGTAGTCAGAAACATGGACTACAGATGCGTCCTCAAACATCTAGCCTCAATACGCCATGCAGCATAGGATGCCTGCCACGAGTAAGTGACAAGGTCGGTGCAACCTGTGTGATAACTCACCATGCGTCAGGTATCTTTTTTGCTGACAATGCATCATACTTGCAACACAGTGCAATTAAGACACACCAGGACTGTGCTGATTGAGTTGATATGCGACACTTGTATATTGTGTGTGACGGAGTTTGTATATGGAGCACAATGGAACTTGTATTGGAAAAAAGCTGCAGCTCTTCATATACAGATGCAGAGACTCAGCTGCACATAGATATACAATTGTCATATACCAGATTAATCAGCACAGACTCCTGGTGCATCCTAGCTGTATCACAATGTGACTTAGAAGCATTTTCTGCAAAAAAAGATGCCCGGAGCTAACAGAATGTGTCGATAGGGGCTGCAGCAATGATGTATGAGCACACATCTGTATGCTGAGTTGTGCGCACACATAGTTTGTCGTCAGACTGATGTCATGCAGTTGGTATAGGGCTGATAATATTTATGTGGCTAGGGGCATTGCAGCTGCCTACATATGCATCTAATTCTACGTTCAGTACTGGTGGATTAACACATTTAGTAACATGAACGCAGTGTCAGGATAATTATAGCTGACTTGTGTGCCACTCTGATTCTGTGTGTACCTATGTTTGTACTTAGATTAGTGGATATACTAATGCTGGGTACCAAGTGTGCAACCTTTATTCTGCGTGGCTATTGACGTGAGATACTATTGGTGTTACACAAACATAAGCAGATATACTGTAGCAATACTGGTATCTCGTCTTCTGTAAGTCATGGCCACTCACTGTACAGTAGCTCATAGCTACTTACTTTCATCCCTGTGTAAAGAGAAACAGTTTGATTTCACACAACTGGAATGTGAGAGCAATAAAATAAGAATTTACTTACCAATAATTCTATTTCTCATAGTCCGTAGTGGATGCTGGGGACTCCGAAAGGACCATGGGGAATAGTGGCTCCGCAGGAGACTGGGCACAAAGTAAAAGCTTTAGGACTAGCTGGTGTGCACTGGCTCCTCCCCCTATGACCCTCCTCCAAGCCTCAGTTAGGATACTGTGCCCGGACGAGCGTACACAATAAGGAAGGATTTTGAATCCCGGGTAAGACTCATTACCAGCCACACCAATCACACCGTACAACTTGTGATCTGAACCCAGTTAACAGCATGATAACAGAAGGAGCCTCTGAAAAGATGGCTCACAACAACAATAACCCGATTTTTGTAACAATAACTATGTACAAGTAATGCAGACAATCCGCACTTGGGATAGGCGCCCAGCATCCACTACGGACTATGAGAAATAGAATTATCGGTAAGTAAATTCTTATTTTCTCTAACGTCCTAGTGGATGCTGGGGACTCCGTAAGGACCATGGGGATTATACCAAAGCTCCCAAACGGGCGGGAGAGTGCGGATGACTCTGCAGCACCGAATGAGAGAACTCCAGGTCCTCCTCAGCCAGGGTATCAAATTTGTAGAATTTAGCAAACGTGTTTGCCCCTGACCAAGTAGCTGCTCGGCAAAGTTGTAAAGCCGAGACCCCTCGGGCAGCCGCCCAAGATGAGCCCACTTTCCGTGTGGAATGGGCTTTTACAGATTTTGGCTGTGGCAGGCCTGCCACAGAATGTGCAAGCTGAATTGTACTGCAAATCCAACGAGCAATCGTCTGCTTAGAAGCAGGAGCACCCAGCTTGTTGGGTGCATACAGGATAAACAGCGAGTCAGATTTTCTGACTCCAGCCGTCCTGGAAACATATATTTTCAGGGCCCTGACTACGTCCAGCAACTTGGAATCCTCCAAGTCCCTAGTAGCCGCAGGCACCACAATAGGTTGGTTTAAGTGAAATGCTGAAAACACCTTAGGGAGAAATTGAGGACGAGTCCTCAATTCCGCCCTGTCCGAATGGAAAATCAGATAAGGGCTTTTACAGGATAAAGCCGCCAATTCTGACACGCGCCTGGCCCAGGCCAGGGCCAACAGCATGACCACTTTCCATGTGAGATATTTTAACTCCACAGATTTAAGTGGTTCAAACCAATGTGACTTTTGGAATCCAAAAAAAAAACTACATTGAGATCCCAAGTGCCACTGGAGGCACAAAAGGAGGCTGTATATGCAGTACCCCTTTTACAAACGTCTGAACTTCAGGGACTGAAGCTAGTTCTTTTTGGAAGAAAATTGACAGGGCCGAAATTTGAACCTTAATGGACCCCAATTTCAGGCCCATAGACACTCCTGTTTGCAGGAAATGTAGGAATCGACCCAGTCGAATTTCCACCGTCGGGCCTTACTGGCCTCGCACCACGCAACATATTTTCGCCAATTGCGGTGATAATGTTTTTGCGGTTACATCCTTCCTGGCTTTGATCAGGATAGGGATGACTTCATCCGGAATGCCCTTTTTCCTTCAGGATCCGGCGTTCAACCGCCATGCCGTCAAACGCAGCCGCGGTAAGTCTTGGAACAGACAGGGTCCTTGCTGGAGCAGGTCCCTTCTTAGAGGTAGAGGCCACGGATCCTCCGTGAGCATCTCTTGAAGTTCCGGTTACCAAGTCCTTCTTGGCCAATCCGGAGCCACGAATATAGTGCTTACTCCTCACCATCTTATCAATCTCAGTACCTTGGGTATGAGAGGCAGAGGAGGAAACACATACCCTGACTGGTACACCCACGGTGTTACCAGAGCGTCTACAGCTATTGCCTGAGGGTCCCTGGACCTGGCGCAATACCTGTCGAGTTTTTCCCAACGGTTTATAATCCTGTGGAAGACTTCTGGGTGAAGTCCCCACTCTCCCCGGGTGGAGGTCGTGCTGAGGAAGTCTGCTTCCCAGTTGTCCACTCCCGGAATGAATACTGCTGACAGTGCTATCCCATAATTTTCCGCCCAGCGAAGAATCCTTGCAGCTTCTGTCATTGCCCTTCTGCTTCTTGTGCCACCCTGTCTGTTTACGTGGGTGACTGCCGTGATGTTGTCCGACTGGATCAACACCGGCTGTCCTTGAAGCAAAGGTCTTGCTAAGCTTAGAGCATTGTAAATGTCCCTTAGCTTCAGGATATTTATGTGAAGTGATGTCTCCAGGCTTGACCATAAGTCCTGGATATTCCTTCCCTGTGTGACTGCTCCCCAGCCTCGCAGGCTGGCATCCGTGGTTACCAGGACCCAGTCCTGAATGCCGAATCTGCGGCCCTCTAGAAGATGAGCACTCTGCAACCACCACAGGAGGGACACCCTTGTCCTTGGTGACAGGGTTATCCGCTGATGCATCTGAAGATGCGACCCGGACCATTTGTCCAGCAGGTCCCACTGGAAAGTTCTTGCGTGGAATCTGCCAAATGGGATTGCTTCGTAGGAAGCCCCCATTTTACCCAGAACCCTTGTGCATTGATGCACTGAGACTTGGCTCGGTTTGAGGAGGTTCCTGACTAGCTCGGATAACTCCCTGGCTTTCTCCTCCGGGAGAAACACCTTTTTCTGGACTGTGTCCAGGATCATCCCTAGGAACAGAAGACACGTCGACGGAACCAGCTGCGATTTTGGAATATTGAGAATCCAATCGTGCTGCCGCAACACTATCTGAGATAGTGCTACACCGACCTCCAACTGTTCCCTGGATCTTACCCTTATCAGGGAATCGTCCAAGTAAGGGATAACTAAAATTCCCTTCCTTCGAAGGAACATCATCATTTCGGCCATTACCTTGGTAAAGACCCGGGGTGCCGTGGACCATCCCTACGGCAGCGTCTGAACTGATAGTGACAGTTCTGTACCATAAACCTGAGGTACCCTTGATGAGAAGGGTAAATTTTGACATGAAGGTAAGCATCCTTGATGTCCCGAGACATCATGTAGTCCCCTTCTTCCAGGTTCGCAATCACTGCTCTGAGTGACTCAATCTTGAATTTGAACCTCTGTATGTAAGTGTTCAAAGATTTTAGATTTTAGAATCGGTCTCACCGAGCCGTCTGGCTTCGGTACCACAATAGTGTGGAATAATACCCCGTTCCCTGTTGCAGGAGGGGTACCTTGATTATCACCTGCTGGGAATACAGCTTGTGAATGGCTTCCAAAACTGCCTCCCTGTCCGAGGGAGACGTCGGTAAAGTCGACTTTTGGAAACGGCGAGGGGGAGACGTCTCGAATTCCAATATGTACCCCTGAGATATTACCTGAAGGATCCAGGGGTCTACTTGCGAGTGAGCCCACTGCGCACTGAAATTCATTGAGAACGGGCCCCCACCGTGCCTGAGCTTGTAAAGCCCTAGCGTCATACTGAGGGCTTGGCAGAGGCTGGAAAGGGATTCTGTTCCTGGGAACTGGCTGATCTCTGCAGCCTTTTTCCTCTCCCTCTGTCACGAGCAGAAAAGAGGAACCTTTTGTCCGCTTGCCAACAAAGGACTGCGCCTGATAATACGGCGTCTTATTTTGAGAGGCGACCTGGGGTACAAACGTGGATTTCCCAGCTGTTGCCGTGGCCACCAGGTCTAAAAGACCGACCCCAAATGTCCCCTTTCAAAGGCAATACTTCCAAATGACGTTTGGAATCCGCATCACCTGACCATTTTACTGGTAGAATTGGACAACGCACTTATACTTGATGCCAGTCGGCAATTATTCCGCTGTGCATCATGCATATATAGAAATGCATCTTTTAAATGCTCTATAGGCAATAGTATACTATCCTTATCTAGGATATCAATATTTCCAGTCAGGGAATCCGACCATGCCAACCCAGCACTGCACCTCCAGGCTGAGGCGATAGCTGGTCGCAGTATAACACCAGTATGTGTGTAAATACCTTTTTTTGGATACCCTCCTGCTTTCTATCAGCAGGATCCTTAAGGGCGGCCATCTCATGAGAGGGTAGAGCCCTTGTTCTTACAAGCGTGTGAGCGCCTTATCCCCCCTAGGGGGTGTTTCCCAATGCATCCTAACCTCTGGCGGGAAAGGGTATGCAGCCAATACTTTTTAAGAAATTATTAATTGTTATCGGGGGGAAACCCACGCATCATCACACATTTTATTTCTCAGATTCAGGAAAACTACAGGTAGTTTTTCCCTCACCGAACATAATACCCCTTTTTTGGTGGTACTCGTATTATCAGAAATGTATAAAACATTTTCCATTGTCTCAATCATGTAACGTGTGGCCCTACTGGAAATCACGGTTGTCTCTTCACCGTCGACACAGGAGTCAGTATCCGTGTCGGCGTCTGTATCTGCCATCTGCCTGACGGCCTATGAGACGTCTGGACAGGCACAAGCTGAGTAGCCGGCTGTCTCATGTCAACCACTGTTTTTTTTTTTCATATAGAGCTGACACTGTCACGTAATTTTCAACAGTACATCCACTCAGGTGTCGACCCCCTAGGGGGTGACATCACTGTTACAGACACTCTGCTCCGCCTCCACATCATTTTCCTCCTCATACATGTCGACACACACGTACCGACACCCAGCACACACACAGGGAATGCTCTGATAGAGGACAGGACCCACTTAGCCCTTTGGGGAGACAGAGGGAGAGTTTGCCAGCACACACCAGAGCGCTATATATGTATAGGGACAACCTTACAATAAGTGTCTATCCCTTATAGCTGCTTATATCTGTTATTTTGCCAAATAAGTGCCCCCCTCTCTTTTTTACCCTGTTTCTGTAGTTGCAGGGGAGATTCTGGGAGCCTTCCTACCAGCGGAGCTGTGTGGGAAAAATGGCACTGTGTGCTGAGGAGATAGGCCCCGCCCCCTTCACGGCGGGCTCTTCTCCCGCTTTTTACTGGAAAACGGTCAGGGGTTAAATACATCCATATAGCCCAGGAGCTATATGTGATGTATTTTTCGCCAACTAAGGTAAATTCATTGCTTCCGAGGACACCCCCCCCCAGCGTCCTGCACCCTCAGTGACCGGAGTGTGAAGTGTGCTGAGAGCAATGGCGCACAGCTGCAGTGCTGTGCGCTACCTTATGAAGACAGGAAAGTCTTTTGCCGCCGATTTATGGACCTCTTCTTGCTTCAGCATCTGTAAGGGGGCCGGCGGCGCGGCTCCGGGACCCATCCATGGCTGGGCCTGTGATCGTCCCTCTGGAGCTAATGTCCAGTAGCCTAAGAAACCCAATCCACTCTGCACGCAGGTGAGTTCGTTTCTCTCCCCTAAGTCCCTCGATGCAGTGAGCCTGTTGCCAGCAGGTCTCACTGAAAATAAAAAACCTATTTAAACTTTTACTCTAAGCAGCTCAGGAGAGCCACCTAGATTGCACCCTTCTCGTTCGGGCACAAAATCTAACTGAGGCTTGGAGGAGGGTCATAGGGGGAGGAGCCAGTGCACACCAGCTAGTCCTAAACTTTTACTTTGTGCCCAGTCTCCTGCGGAGCCGCTATTCCCCATGGTCCTTTCGGAGTCCCCATCATCCACTAGGACGTTAGAGAAATTAAGATTCTGACGAATTTACCAAGACTTTAATATTCATATGAGAAAAATAATATTCAGATAACACCTCATATATTTATATATAATCCAAACAAGTTTGAACACCGCAAAGTGAATTGAACCCACTTACTTTGATCTGTATGTAAAGATTAACTTCACCATTTTAAAAACATTAAAACTAGTCTTATACACCTATACTCCACTTACCTATGTAACCAGTACAGCTGCAACCCATCTATAAATTGTTCCCTCCTTTGTGGAAGCCATGTTTCACCAAAGAGCTAAACAGCGCAGAAGAGGAGGAGTCCTACAAATCAGATAATGTGGGTGACCTTGTTACAGAATCCACATATACTTTCAAGCATTCTCCACACTTCTGATACATAAATTACTTCTCAATGTTCCCTTAATGTCAGCAAGACTCCAAGACATAGTGGGTGCACCAGAGGGATGACAGCATCACTCTCTCCACACCATGGAGGAAACACTGCGAGGAACAATAAGGAGGACCGGTTCTACAAGAAAATGGCAACTGCACATCAACTCACTGATGGCTACAGGAGTGGTTGTATGCCTAAAAAAAGATGTGTGATGAATTACAGGTGATTTGTGACCAAGGATGTGTGCAGATATACTGGAGATATGTGCTCCATTACAAAGCATGTGTTTGGCATACATGGTGTGTATGCTTCATTACAGGTGATGTATGCTTCATCACAAAGAGTGTGTGTGCAGCATCTCAGGTGATCTGAGCCCAATGATGTGTGAGCAATAGATGTTGTGGAAATGAGAGAAGAGGGTGCAAGCTAAGATGCTTTAACTAGCAGTGCCTACCGGTCATTGCCGAGTGATTATTCATTTTATTCAATGATAAAAAAAATTATTCAATTTTTTTTAGTTCACTCGTCATCTTCTAGTTATTTAAGTAATGTTTATTTTAGCAATGGAATATCGGTAAATAACAACAGATATCTTAACATGATGATTGTATGGACATGCCCACACATAAGGAGCCCGCTCGCACAGTGCAACTTAGAGTGTTATAGATGTAGACTTGGGTTTCTCTCACATGCACCCATGTTTTATCTTTATTGTATGTGTGGTGGTAGTGATGTGGCTTCAACATATGCACAAATAATAATTAATAATAATAATTTTATTTATATAGCGCTCTTTCTCCAATAGGACTCAAGGTGCTTAACAGATACATAGCATAATATAGTACAGAAAATAATGAAGTACATTTTCATAAAATACAGAAGCATGAAGAATCTAAAAGGGACACTATGGAATGTTTGAGTAAACAGGAAAGTCTTGAGTCTACTTTTGAAGGATTCTATAGTTGGGGCCTCTCGCACTGTGCGGGGAAATGAGTTCCATAGAGTCGGAGCCGCATGACTAAAAGCTCGACCCCCAGATGAATTGCGGTAGATTCTAGGTACTGCTAAAAGTCCTTCATCTACAGATCGCAGTAATCGAGTGGGGCAGTATGGGGTCAGAAGCTGTTTCAGGTACCTTGGGCCCTGGTCATGTAATGCTTTGAAACTCAGTAAGCCAATCTTGAAGATGATTCGCCATCTAGGCAGCCAGTGAAGGGAGTAGAGGATGGGTGTTATGTGGCTAGAACGGGGCTGGTTGGTTAACAGTCTGGCAGCTGTGTTTTGCACCAGCTGTAAGCGTTGCAATTCTTTTGCTGGGAGACCAAGGTAGAGGGCATTACTAGTCTAATCGAGATGATACAAATGCATGTATGACTTTTGGCATATCATCTGAGGGAATTAAGTGCTTGATTCTGGCTATGTTCCGCAGGTGAAAGAATGAGGATTTGATTGTGGCAGATATCTGATGTTTAAGTGTCAAGCCACCATCCAGGACAACGCCAAGATTCCGCACACGATCACTGGTGTGTAATTCTGAATCCCCGAGTGTAATTCCAGTTGGTTGGCTATGCTGCAGTCTTGTCCTTTGACGTTGCGGTCGAATCATAAGGACCTCTGTTTTATCCGGGTTCAGTCGCAGCCAACTGGCGCTCATCCACTCCTGTAGCTCAGCTAGACAACCATTTAGGGTTGCCATTGGGTTATCAGTGCCCGGAGCAAAGGACAAGTACAGTTGTGTATCATCTGCATAGCAGTGGTAGACCAGGCCATGGCGCCTGATTATTTCGCCCAATGGGAGCATGTATACTGCAAATAGCATGGGGGATAGTATAGTACCTTGTGGGACACCACATGGCAATGGCACTGGTGGTGATGAGTATAATCCAGACGATACTCTCTGTGACCTGCCTGTGAGAAATGATTTGAACCAGCTTAGGACTGTGCCATCCAGACCACAGAAATGTATCAGTCGCTCAATCAGAAGCCCATGGTCCACGGTATCAAATGCTGCGGAGATCTAGAAGGATTAATATTGAACAGTAACCTCTGTCTCTTGCCATCAGAAGATCATTTAACACACACACCAGGGCTGTTTCAGTGCTATGTCTTCTCCTGAATCCTGATTGAAATGGATCATAAATATCATGGGTTGTCAGTCAGGTTTCCAGTTGATTTGCAACCACTTTCTCAATAACCTTTCCTAGGAAAGGAAGGTTTGATACCGGTCTGTAGTTGGTCATGCAGTCGGGATCTAAATTAGTTTTTTTAAGAAGCGGTCTAACAATTGCTTCCTTTAGGGGTCCAGGAAAAATGCCTGTCTGCAAAGAGCATTGAACAGTTTTTGCAAAGACAGGACCAATTATATCCATACAACCTATTAGAAGCTTGGTTGAGGCTGGGTCCAGATCACAGGTGGTGGGACGCAAAATCCGAGCAATTTCAGCAGTGTCCTTTACATCCACTGGGTCAAAGCTGGTCCATGAAGGCAGGTAGCTTATATTGGCAGACGTTGTAGTTTGGCACTCCTTTGATGCAGTGCCAGATTAAGGTCCTAATGGGCCTGGAGCTGAACTTTCTGAAGGGCCTATTATGTGCCACTGCAGGGGGTGTGGCTACTGATATGGGGACGTGATGACTGCTGTAATATATATATATATATATATATATAATTTTTTATTATGTGTGTATGTATGCATGTATGCGTTTGAAAAATAGAAAACTCTCAGCATTTAAATGATCAATTATTTCCAACAGCACCAACACATGCTCTATACAAGCTTTTATTCCATTAGATGGAGGAGAGGGCATTCACTGGACTTTATCAAATGTTTATTGACCAAAACCCATAGCAAAAAGTCAGAGTCAGCATTTTGATTCCTCCAAACATTTGGGGCTGCATCAAAGCACAAGTGCAGCAGATCAGGCAGATATTACAGCACTGTCTCACAGGCCTTTCTACTCATACCATCAAAACCATGTGTAAAAAGGCTCCAAACTACATGTGTTCCAACTTAGAACGCCTGGCCTCCCGTGAAGAGATATTGTCACAACTGAGGGCCTGAGCTGACGGAAGGCAGCCTCAGTTGTAGGGGCTGAGGTGTACCGGAACCTGGGAGGTTGTATCAGACCCCTGGACATGTAAGTAACATGAAGAGAAACCGCCCGAAGGCGTGACCACGACAACTTGAGTAAAAGTCAATGATATTTATTTATGACAAACTCCATGCATCACAGTAGCAGTAAAAGAAACATAAAAATCAGCAGAGAAATAATAATACAGTTCCTGGGTACTACAGGGTGGCAGGGGCCACAGAGCTCTGGTGGTATGAGACAGTTCTTATTATCTGCAAGTTGGAAAGTCCTTACCAGGCTCAACTGTAGCAATGAGGAAAGCCCAGGGTCGTACCAGCTGGTGTTCCAGGGAAAGCTGGACTGCTGTAGATAAAATGCTGCTGTGGGTACTGGTTAGAACCAGACAGGTGTTAGCACGGAGTGGATACTGGCTGGAACCAGTTAAATAATAAATAAAGCTTGAGAGCGATGCAATATAGATGAAATGTAGAATTTGAGAGCGGAGAAATAATAATACCGGTGGAGAGTGGTAAACTGCAGAAAGGACACCGGCCCTTTAAGAGAAACTGTACACTGCTGGAAGCTGAGCTGGAAGCAGGTGATGTTGTAGCTGGAAACAGGTGAGTCCAGAATGGATCGGAGAGTCAGGCTACACCGCAGATGGAATGCTGGTGCGGGTCTCTATAGCAGAAGTCTGGAGACAGGAGCTGGAACCTGGAAGACATTCACAGGAGAGAGACAAACTGGAACTAGGTTTGACAACCAAAGCACTGACGCCTTCCTTGCTCAGGCACAACCTATTTATACCTGCAGCAAGGAAGGCATTGGCTAGGCAATTATGCAAATTAATAATACTGACAACGGATTGGTAGGAATGATCAGCTGACAGAATCCAAGATGGCTGCGCCCATGCAGACACTTGGAGGGAAGTTTGGATTGTAATCCATGTGGTCTGGAAAACAGTAATGGCGGCGCCGGCCACCGGAGACAGGAGACGCCAGGCTGACAGATGCACATCCGACCACGCGGACACAGCGGAGGCCGCGGCTGACGTAATCGCCACTCTGAATGCAGAAGCTCAGGGACGGCGGCGGAGACGCCATGCCAGATGTATAAGGCGTTACTGTGACTGCGTCCAGAGAGACAGGAGAGGATGCGGGAATGTGCACATCAGGATAACAGATGGGATCCGGTCCTGGAGCGCTGAGCCAGCCTTAGGAGGCATCTGATAGGTAAGAACTGGCGTCCAGATACCCGGATCGTGACAGCACCCCCCCCTTTAGGAGTGGCCCCAGGACACTTCTTTGGCTTTTGAGGAAACTTGGAATGGAATCTCCGGACCAAGGCAGGAGCATGGACATCAGAAGCATTGGTCCATGAACGTTCCTCAGGGCCATAACCCTTCCAGTCAATAAGATACTGAAGTTGACCGTAACGGTGACGTGAGTCCAGGATCTTGGCTACTTCATACTCAACGCCTCGTTGAGTTTGGACTTTCGGAGTTGGAGGAAGTGAGGAATGAAACCGATTCAAGATTAGCGGTTTCAACAGGGAAACATGGAATGTCCTGGGTATCTTTAAGAAGGGAGGCAACTGGAGTCTGTAAGCAACAGGATTGATGACTTGATCAATTTTAAAAGGACCGATGTAGCGAGGTGCAAACTTCATACTGGGAACTCTTAACCTCAAATTCTTCGTGGATAACCATACCCGATCATCCACCTTGAGAGCAGGAACTGCTCGACGCTTCTTATCCGCAAACTTCTTGTACCTGAACGATGCCTTGAGCAGAGCTGATCGTACGCTTTTCCAGATATTGGCAAACTGATGCAAGGTGATATCCACTGCGGGAACAGAAGTTGCTGGAAGCGGTTGGAACTCAGGGACTTTAGGGTGGAATCCAAAGTTGGTGAAGAATGGTGTTGAAGAAGATGAAGAATGATACTGGTTGTTATGACAGAACTCGGCCCAGGGAAGTAATTGAACCCAGTCATCTTGAGAGGAGGACACATAGATGCGGAGGAAGGACTCCAAGTCCTGATTCACCCTCTCAGTTTGACCATTGGTCTGAGGATGGTAAGCCGTGGAAAACTTTAGCTTGACTTGGAGGGCTTGACATAAACTTCGCCAGAATTTGGCTGTGAATTGAACTCCTCGATCTGAGATAATTTCTTCTGGAAGACCGTGGAGTCGAAAGATCTCTTGTATGAATACTTGAGCCAACTTGGAAGCTGACGGAAGACCGGTGAGAGGAATGAAGTGTGCCATCTTGGTGAACCGGTCAACTACCACCCAGATGGTATTAAACTTGTTGCACATGGGCAAATCTGTAATAAAATCCATCGACAAATGGGTCCATGGTCGACGGGGAACAGATAGTGGAACCAGTTGCCCCGCAGGCGACTGGCGGGATACTTTATGTTGAGCACACTTTGGGCAAGATGCAATAAACTCCAAAACGTCCTTTTTCTGAGTTGGCCACCAATAGGACCTAGAGATAAACTCCAGGGTTTTTTGGATACCTGTATGTCCGGCAAAGCGGGAAGCATGGGCCCAATGCATGAGCTTCTTCCTTAGTGTCGGCTTCACAAAACTTTTCCCTGATGGGGGCGTAGAGTCCATCCCTACCGTGGAGAATGCCAACGTATTTATAATAGGATGCTTGTCTGAAGACTCTGACTCATTTTCTTGCTCCCATGAGCGGGAAAGGGCATCGGCCTTGCGATTCTGAGAGCCCGGACAGAACTGGAGTTTAAAGTCGAACCTGGAAAAGAAAAGTGCCCATCTGGCCTGACGAGGGTTGAGACATTGTGCGCCTTTCAGATATAGAAGGTTCTTGTGGTCTGTAAGGATGGTGATTGAATGAGAAGCTCCTTCCAACAGATATCTCCACTCCTCTAGAGCGAGCTTGATGGCTAGCAACTCCTGGTCGCCAATGGCATAGTTGCGCTCCGCTGGGGAGAACTTCCGTGAGAAGAAACTGCAAGGATGTAAATGGCCATCTTTAGCCCTCTGAGATAACACCGCTCCTACTCCAACGGAGGAGGCATCCACCTCTAGGATGAAAGGAGAGTCGATGTCAGGCTGTTTCAGGACAGGCGCAGAGATGAACCTCTGTTTTAAAAGATGAAAAGCTCGCATGGCTTCTTCAGACCACTTGGACGGGTTAGCACCCTTCTTGGTGAAAGCAGTAATAGGCGCCACAATGGTAGAAAAGTCTCGTATAAACTTTCGGTAATAATTGGCAAACCCTAAGAACCTCTGGACCCCTTTGAGGGTTAAGGGTACCGGCCAATTCTGGATTGCTTGTAGTTTCTCAGGATCCATCTCTAGTCCGGAACCGGACACAATGTACCCTAGAAACGGAATGGACTTGACTTCAAAGACGCATTTCTCTAATTTGCAATAGAGATGATTGACACGGAGACGGGACAGAACCTCCTTTACCCAAAAACGATGTTCCTCTAAATTGTTGGCAAAAATGAGGATATCGTCTAGATAGACCACGACATGACGGTATAGAATGTCTCTGAAGATCTCATTGACGAAATGCTGGAAGACAGCTGGAGCATTGCTCAATCCGAAGGGCATGACGAGGTACTCATAATGTCCGTCACGGGTGTTAAATGCGGTCTTCCACTCGTCACCCTCACGGATCCGGATGAGATTGTATGCACCTCTCAAGTCCAGCTTTGTAAAGATGGTAGCTCCGCTAACTCTGTCAAAGAGCTCAGTAATCAGGGGTAAAGGATAGCGGTTCTTGATGGTAATGTCGTTCAAACCTCTGTAGTCGATGCACGGACGCAGACCACCATCTTTCTTTTTTACAAAAAAGAAGCCTGCGCCGGCTGGAGAAGAAGAAGGTCGAATGAACCCCTTTGCTAGGTTCTCTTTAATGTATTCCTCCATAGAATGCGTCTCGGGCAGACACAACGGATAAGTTCGGCCTCGAGGTGGAACCTTCCCTGGAACGAGATCAATCGGGCAGTCCCATTCTCTATGAGGAGGAAGGATATCAGCAGAAGCTTTACTGAACACATCTGTGAAATCTTGATATGGAGGAGGTGGAACATCAGACGACCTGGGGGAGGAAGAACAGACAGGCATCACTTTAAACAAACATGTCTCAGCACAGGAGGGACCCCATGCCAGGATTTGCATAGTCGTCCAATCAATTGTAGGATTGTGAAGACGGAGCCATGGAAGGCCCAGGACCACAGGATGTGTGGCTCTTGGAATCACTAAAAGTGAAATAAGTTCGGAATGAAGAACTCCCACTCTCAGACGAACTGGCAGAGTCCTTAGAGCAATAACTGTATCAAAAATTTTACTGCCATCCACGGCAGTTAAGGAAAAGGAGGAAGGAAGTCTCTCGGTGGGTAGGGACCACCGTTTAACATAGGCTTCGGTAATAAAGTTCCCAGCTGCTCCGGAATCCAGGAGGGCAATGACGTTCCGATAACGTTGAGCAACTTGAAGCGAGACTGGGAGATTACAATCTTGAGGAGATGGAGAGGAGATCATTACTCCTAGCCGGCCCTCTCCTTGGCGAGCTAGGATTTGGAGTTTTCCCGGACGTTTGGGACAGGCATTAATAGTGTGAGACGGAGCTGCACAATACAGACAGAGAGACTCAGAGAGACGTCTTCGGCGCTCAGCAGGAGTTAAACGGGAACGGCCAATTTGCATGGGTTCATCTTTAGTTGGTGACAGTTGGCGAGGAGGAGGAGCAGAAGATTTTGGAGCAGATGATCTTCCACGCTCAGTTGCTCTCTCTCTGAAACGTAAGTCAACTTTTGTACAAAGTGAGATTAGCTCATCTAACTTGGAGGGTAAGTCTCTGGTAGCTAACTCATCTTTAATACGCTCGGATAAACCATGCCAGAATGCAGCATACAGGGCCTCGTCGTTCCATGCCAGTTCAGATGCCAGGATCTGGAACTGTATAAGATATTGTCCTACAGTATGTGATCCCTGGCGTAAACAGAGAATCTCAGACGAAGCTGAAGTTACCCGGCCTGGCTCGTCGAAGATGCGCCTGAATGTTGACACGAATGCAGTGTAAGAAGATAGCAGGGTGTCGGACCTCTCCCATAACGGTGATGCCCAGTCAAGGGCTGAGCCACTGAGAAGAGAGATGATGTAGGCAATTTTTGTACGGTCACTGGGAAAATTGCCAGGTTGTAGCTCAAACTGAATCTCACACTGGTTGAGAAATCCCCTGCAGAATCTTGGAGATCCGTCAAATTTTGCTGGCGTTGGAAGATGAAGACGTGGAGCAGAAACGGGTAAGGTGGGTGGGGTTATAGTTGGAGTCACTGTGGTTGACGCCCCAGATGCGTCTGATCCACGGAGAGTTGTCTGAATCCCATCCAGCCGAGTAGAGAGATCCTGGAGACAGCGGATGATGTGGCCCTGTGCAGCCTCCTGATGTTCAAGTCGGGCTGCCAGTTCTTGCATCGGCCTGGCCGCTTGATCCTGGTCTCCGGCTGGATTCATTTGGTCAGTGCTTACTGTCACAACTGAGGGCCTGAGCTGACGGAAGGCAGCCTCAGTTGTAGGGGCTGAGGTGTACCGGAACCTGGGAGGTTGTATCAGACCCCTGGACATGTAAGTAACATGAAGAGAAACCGCCCGAAGGCGTGACCACGACAACTTGAGTAAAAGTCAATGATATTTATTTATGACAAACTCCATGCATCACAGTAGCAGTAAAAGAAACATAAAAATCAGCAGAGAAATAATAATACAGTTCCTGGGTACTACAGGGTGGCAGGGGCCACAGAGCTCTGGTGGTATGAGACAGTTCTTATTATCTGCAAGTTGGAAAGTCCTTACCAGGCTCAACTGTAGCAATGAGGAAAGCCCAGGGTCGTACCAGCTGGTGTTCCAGGGAAAGCTGGACTGCTGTAGATAAAATGCTGCTGTGGGTACTGGTTAGAACCAGACAGGTGTTAGCACGGAGTGGATACTGGCTGGAACCAGTTAAATAATAAATAAAGCTTGAGAGCGATGCAATATAGATGAAATGTAGAATTTGAGAGCGGAGAAATAATAATACCGGTGGAGAGTGGTAAACTGCAGAAAGGACACCGGCCCTTTAAGAGAAACTGTACACTGCTGGAAGCTGAGCTGGAAGCAGGTGATGTTGTAGCTGGAAACAGGTGAGTCCAGAATGGATCGGAGAGTCAGGCTACACCGCAGATGGAATGCTGGTGCGGGTCTCTATAGCAGAAGTCTGGAGACAGGAGCTGGAACCTGGAAGACATTCACAGGAGAGAGACAAACTGGAACTAGGTTTGACAACCAAAGCACTGACGCCTTCCTTGCTCAGGCACAACCTATTTATACCTGCAGCAAGGAAGGCATTGGCTAGGCAATTATGCAAATTAATAATACTGACAACGGATTGGTAGGAGTGATCAGCTGACAGAATCCAAGATGGCTGCGCCCATGCAGACACTTGGAGGGAAGTTTGGATTGTAATCCATGTGGTCTGGAAAACAGTAATGGCGGCGCCGGCCACCGGAGACAGGAGACGCCAGGCTGACAGATGCACATCCGACCACGCGGACACAGCGGAGGCCGCGGCTGACGTAATCGCCACTCTGAATGCAGAAGCTCAGGGACGGCGGCGGAGGCCGCGGGAGACGCCATGCCAGATGTATAAGGCGTTACTGTGACTGCGTCCAGAGAGACAGGAGAGGATGCGGGAATGTGCACATCAGGATAACAGATGGGATCCGGTCCTGGAGCGCTGAGCCAGCCTTAGGAGGCATCTGATAGGTAAGAACTGGCGTCCAGATACCCGGATCGTGACAGATATCAGTTCATCTACCAGTGGTTCCCAAAGTTTTTGAAATCAAGGCGTACTATAGCATCAGAATTTTTTTCCACGGCACCCCTAGGCCAACAGTTTCTCGTTGAGAAATTTAGAAAGAAATATATTAAGTAAATTGTGTTTATATATCATCCTTAGGTTCAATTATGAGGTGAGAGACAAGATTAACTTCTGTTTCTCCAAATATTTTATGATTGACAGCCACCAGCACTGGTTTTGCTTATAACGTTGACCATAAATAATTTGAATTGGTCCTGGACCACCAATCCAAGGTACCCCTGCAAGAGTCACAAGGCACCCCACGGTGCCACAGCACACAAGGACAGATATACTAAGCAGTGAAAAAAGTGCAAAAGTGAGCCACTGGACAAGTTGCCCATGGCAACCAATCAGCATTGATGTAACATTTAGAATTTGCATACTATAAATATATACAGAGCAACTGATTGGTTACCATGGGCAACTTCTCCACTGGCTCACTTCCCCACTCTTTTCACTGCTTAGTACATCTTCCCCATAATTTGAGAACCACTGTCCTATACTGAAGCAACAATATTAATATAAGGTCCAAAAGGTCCAAGCACAACAGAAAACAGAACACTTAAGTCATGTAATTGGTTAGGCAAAGTTGTACCGCTCTGCCTGTAACCTCAGGATATCACATGAACATCATGTGGTACTGATGAACCAGAACTGTGCGTCTCACGCTGGAACAGAAAACTGGATGTCCACAACTAGCTACTCCTATGGAACGCAAACAACTTCTAATGCAGCTACCAGTTACCAAGTAACATCAGTGCACACGGACTAATAAGGACCATATCATAGCACTGATCCAAAGATTTGAAGGACTAGCTAAATTACAGGAATCATTCTGAACATCCCTTTATCTCATGGCTCCACCGGGAGAACATACCTATGCATACAATACTAGCAAACGCTATCTAATATGAGCAAATTACAAATACAAACATTTATATTTGTATGTGTATATATATATATATATACACATATATACATACACACATATACATTACATATATAATTCTATACACACACATACATAATATATATTAACAAACTGTACCAGTATATTTTTGGATTGTGGGAGGAAACCGGAGTACCCGGAGGAAACCCACGCAAGCACAGGGAGAATATACAAACGCCACACAGTTAGAGCCATGGTGGAAATTGAACCCATGACCTCAGTGCTGTGAGGCAGTAATGCTAACTATTACACCATCCGTACTATCGAATATACATAATGAGCCCTCTGTGTAACGCTATGGCTCCACCGGAGAAAGAATAGGCGGCACTTCTGACGTTTTTTAAGTGATATGTTTTTCGATCGACTTTATTTATGGATTTCAATTGAATAACATATCACTTGAAAAAACGTCAGGAGTGCCGCTTATTCTTTCTCTAGTGGAGCCGTAACGTTACACAGGGGTTTCGTAGAAACACAGGAAAAACAAAAACACAGGGGAAAAAAACTGATTCATTCCCTATACATCATTTTTGCTCCTTATAGTAATGCCCCTTATACTTTATGCCACACACCATAATGCCCATTACACATTATGCCACACACCATAATGCCCATTACACATTGTGCAACACACCGTAATGCCTATTACACATTATTCCACACACCTTAATGCCCATTCCACATTATGCCACACATCATAATGCCTATTACACATTATTCCACACACCGTAACGCTTATTACACGTTATGCCACACATCATAATGCCCATTACACATTGTGCCATACATCATAATGCCTATTACACGTTATGCCAGACACTGTAATGCCCATTACACATTATGCCACATAAGTGACATGCGGTGGGGTGAGGCAGGTGAAGCAGAGCCTTTCCGGACATATTAACATTTGTACCAGAGTTTTGATTGTATAAAGTATATGAAAAATACAAAGATTATGTTTCAAATATCTTCTTTGCATTATTCTAATAATTTTTATAACCAAAACTCTGGAGTAAAAAGTCTATAGCAGGTGAGGCACTCTGACCTTTTCCGTACTTCTCAGATCAAAACTCACCAAATTTCCAGAAGTTTATACTGCTGCACCTGTGTATAATGCCCAGATGTACCCTATGGCTCATATATTGGGTTTAAATCCATTTAGCTCACCGCAAGTCCCTGCGCCACATACAGTTATGCCCCCAACACCATTTTATGCTCCACAGTAAACATTAAGGGACTAATAAAGAAGTGGAGGAATATGCCCTAAGTAGGTACACTGGAAAGTGATGAACATACAAAAAAACAACAACATATTTTTATAGCCAGATGTATCTGAAGGTGGGTTTAGTCCCAAAATACTTACCGCAGGCCACTCTGCTGATGCCATTAAAATGAGGCCATTTTCAACAGACAGGTAGAGGACTGCATGCTCCAGAGGCTGCATTTTCGGGAACCTGGCGAACCCCACGTGGGTGCCCAGTAGGCTCTAGCAGCGGCAAGTGCGGGAACCAGGCACGCCCCACGTCGGCGCCAGTGGTGGCGGCTATATTAACCGGGTGCATCACACGTGGGCGCCGCGCAGGCTCCATCGGTGGCGGGTTCGGGAACTGGGGATACCACACATGGGCATCTGGTGGGCTCCAGTGGCGGTGGCTATGGGAACTGTGTGCAGTGCACTCCACATGGGTGCCCTGCAGGTTCCAGTGGCAGTGAGTGCGGGAACCAGGTAAACCCCATGTGGACACATAAGAAGAGTAGCTTCCTCGCTTGTAAACAGTGCAGCAGGCCGGCCACCTGCTGTACAGCACTGCCTGTACAGTGTCAATGGCTCTGCACACTACTATTCGTGAAAAAAACAACAAAAAACCCATCTCCGAGTCAGTGACGAAGTGCCGGTATGCCATACCGCTGCATACCGGCCCACTTCGACATATGAAAAATAAGAATTTACTTACCGATAATTCTATTTCTCGTAGTCCGTAGTGGATGCTGGGAACTCCGTAAGGACCATGGGGAATAGCGGCTCCGCAGGAGACTGGGCACAAAAGTAAAGCTTTAGGACTACCTGGTGTGCACTGGCTCCTCCCCCTATGACCCTCCTCCAAGCCTCAGTTAAGATACTGTGCCCGGACGAGCGTACACAATAAGGAAGGATTTATGAATCCCGGGTAAGACTCAAACCAGCCACTCCAATCACACCGTACAACTTGTGATCTGAACCCAGTTAACAGTATGATAACAGAGGAGCCACTGGATAGATGGCTCACAACAACAATAACCCGATTTAGGTAACAATAACTATGTACCAGTATTGCAGACAATCCGCACTTGGGATGGGCGCCCAGCATCCACTACGGACTACGAGAAATAGAATTATCGGTAAGTAAATTCTTATTTTCTCTGACGTCCTAGTGGATGCTGGGAACTCCGTAAGGACCATGGGGATAATACCAAAGCTCCCAAACGGGCGGGAGAGTGCGGATGACTCTGCAGCACCGAATGAGAGAACTCCAGGTCCTCCTCAGCCAGGGTATCAAATTTGTAGAATTTTGCAAACGTGTTTGCCCCTGACCAAGTAGCTGCTCGGCAAAGTTGTAAAGCCGAGACCCCTCGGGCCGCCGCCCAAGATGAGCCCACCTTCCTTGTGGAGTGGGCATTTACAGATTTTGGCTGTGGCAGGCCTGCCACAGAATGTGCAAGCTGAATTGTACTACAAATCCAACGAGCAATAGTCTGCTTAGAAGCATGAGCACCCAGCTTGTTGGGTGCATACAGGATAAACAGCGAGTCAGATTTTCTGACTCCAGCCGTCCTGGAAACATAAATTTTCAGGGCCCTGACAACGTCCAGCAACTTGGAGTCCTCCAAGTCCCTAGTAGCTGCAGGTACCACAATAGGCTGGTTCAGGTGAAACGCTGAAACCACCTTAGGGAGAAATTGTGGACGAGTCCTCAATTCTGCCCTGTCCGTATGAAAAATCAGGTAAGGGCTTTTATAAGATAAAGCCGCCAATTCTGACACGCGCCTGGCTGAAGCCAGGGCCAACAGCATGACCACTTTCCATGTGAGATATTTCAAATCCACAGATTTAAGCGGTTCAAACCAATGTGATTTTAGGAACCCCAAAACTACATTGAGATCCCAAGGTGCCGCTGGAGGCACAAAAGGAGGCTGTATATGCAGCACCCCCTTGACAAACATCTGAACTTCAGGAACTGAAGCCAGTTCTTTCTGGAAGAAAATCGACAGGGCCGAAATCTGAACCTTAATGGATCCTAATTTTAGGCCCATAGACACTCCTGTTTGCAGGAAATGCAGGAATCGACCCAGTTGAAATTCCTCCGTTGGGGCCTTCCTGGCCTCGCACCACGCAACATATTTTCGCCAAATGCGGTGATAATGCTTTGCGGTCACATCCTTCCTGGCTTTGATCAGGGTAGGAATGACTTCTTCCGGAATGCCTCTTTCCTTCAGGATCCGGCGTTCAACCGCCATGCCGTCAAACGCAGCTGCGGTAAGTCTTGGAACAGACAGGGTCCTTGCTGGAGCAGGTCCCTTCTTAGAAGTAGAGGCCACGGGTCCTCTGTGAACATCTCTTGAAGTTCCGGGTACCAAGTCCTTCTTGGCCAATCCGGAGCCACGAGTATAGTTCTTACTCCTCTCCGTCTTATAATTCTCAGTACCTTGGGTATGAGAGGCAGAGGAGGGAACACATACACTGACTGGTACACCCATGGTGTTACCAGAGCGTCCACGGCTATTGCCTGAGGGTCCCTTGACCTGGCGCAATACCTGTCCAATTTTTTGTTGAGGCGGGACGCCATCATGTCCACCTTTGGTTTTTTCCAACGGTTTACAATCATGTGGAAGACTTCTGGGTGAAGTCCCCACTCTCCCGGGTGGAGGTCGTGCCTGCTGAGGAAGTCCGCTTCCCAGTTGTCCACTCCCGGAATGAACACTGCTGACAGTGCTATCCCATGATTTTCCGCCCAGTGAAGAATCTTTGCAGTTTCTGCCATTTCCCTCCTGCTTCTTGTGCCGCCCTGTCTGTTTACGTGGGCGACTGCCGTGATGTTGTCCCACTGGATCAATTCCGGCTGACCTTGAAGCAGAGGTTTTGCTAAGCTTAGAGCATTGTTTTATGTGGAGAGAAGTCTCCAGACTTGATCACACTCCCTGGAAATTTTTTCCCTGTGTGACTGCTCCCCAGCCTCTCCGGCTGGCATCCGTGGTCACCAGGACCCAGTCCTGAATGCCGAATCTGCGGTCCTTTAGTAGATGAGCACTCTGCAGCCACCGCAGAAGAAACACCCTTGTCCTTGGAGACAGGGTTATCCGCTGATGCATCTGAAGATGCGATCCGGACCATTTGTCCAGCAGGTCCCACTGGAAAGTTCTTGCGTGGAATCTGCCGAATGGGATTGCTTCGTAGGAAGCCACCATTTTTCCCAGGACCCTTGTGCATTGATGCACTGACATATGGCCTGGTTTTAGGAGGTTTCTGACTAGTTCGGATAACTCCCTGGCTTTCTCCTCCGGGAGAAACACCTTTTTCTGGACTGTGTCCAGGATCATCCCTAGGAATAGAAGACGTGTCGTCGGGATCAGCTGCGATTTTGGAATATTGATAATCCAACCGTGCTGCCGCAACACTACTTGAGATAGTGCTACCCCGACTACCAATTGTTCCCTGGATCTTGCCCTTATCAGGAGATCGTCCAAGTACGGGATAACTAAAACTCCCTTCCTTCGAAGGAGTATCATCATTTCGGCCATTACCTTGGTGAAGACCCGGGGTGCCGTGTACAAACCAAACGGCAGCGTCTGAAACTGATAGTGACAGTTCTGTACCACAAACCTGAGGTACCCTTGGTGAGAAGGGTAAATTGGGACATGGAGGTAAGCATCCTTGATGTCCAAAGACACCATATAATCCCCTTCTTCCAAGTTCGCAATCACCGCTCTGAGTGACTCCATCTTGAATTTGAACCTGTGTATGTAAGTGTTCAAGGATTTCAGATTTAAAATAGGTCTCACCGAGCCGTCCGGCTTCGGTACCACAAACAGCGTGGAATAATACCCCTTTCCCTGTTGCAGGAGGGGTACCTTGATTATCACCTGCTGGGAATACAGCTTGTGAATGGCTTCCAATACCGCCTCCCTGTCGGAGGGAGACGTCGGTAAAGCAGACTTTAGGAAACGGCGAGGGGGAGTGCCTGAGTCCGCTTGTAAAGCCCCAGCGTCATGCTGAGGACTTGGCAGAAACGGGAGAGGGCTTCTGTTCCTGGGAACTGGCTGTTTGCTGCAGCCTTTTTCCTCTCCCTCTGCCACGGGGCAGAAATGAGGAGCCTTTTGCCCGCTTGCCCTTATGGGGCCGAAAGGACTGCGCCTGATAATACGGCGTCTTCTTATGTTGAGAGGCTACCTGGGGTAAAAATGTGGATTTCCCAGCAGTTGCCGTGGCCATTAGGTCTGATAGACCTACCCCAAATAACTCCTCCCCTTTATAAGGCAATACTTCCATATGCCTTTTGGAATCAGCATCACCTGACCACTGCCTCGTCCATAACCCTCTTCTGGCAGAAATGGACAGCGCACTTACTCTTGATGCCAGTCGGCAAATATCCCTCTGTGCATCATGCATATATAGAAATGCATCTTTCAAATGCTCTATAGTCAGTAATATACTGTCCCTATCTAGGGTATCAATATTGTCAGTCAGGGACTCCGACCAAGCCACCCCAGCACTGCACATCCAGGCTGAGGCGAATGCTGGTCGCAGTATAACACCCGTGTGAGTGTATATACATTTTAGGATATTCTCCTGCTTTCTGTCAGCAGGTTCCTTAAGGGCGGCCGTATCAGGAGACGGTAGTGCCACCTGTTTAGACAAACGTGTGAGCGCTTTATCCACCCTAGGGGGTGTTTCCCAACGTGCCCTATCCTCTGGCGGGAAGGGGTATGATGCTAATAACCTTTTAGGAATTATCAGTTTTTTATCGGGGGAAACCCACGCTTAATCACACACTTCATTTAATTCCTCAGATGCAGGAAACTACAGGCAGTTTTTTCTCACCAAACATAATACCCTTTTTAGTGGTACTTGTATTATCAGAAATATGTAAAACATTTTTCATTGCCTCAATCATGTAACGTGTGGCCCTACTGGAAGTCACATTCGTCTCTTCATTGTCGACACTGGAGTCAGTATCCGTGTCGGCGTCTGTCATCTGAGGTAACGGGCGTTTTAGAGCCCCTGATGGCCTTTGAGACGCCTGGACAGGCACAAGCTGAGTAGCCGGCTGTCTCATGTAGTCAACTGTCTTTTGTAAAGAGCTGACACTGTCACGTAATTCCTTCCATAAGCCCATCCACTCAGGTGTCGACTCCCTAGGGGGTGACATCTCTATTACAGGCAATTGCTCCGCCTCCACATCATTTTCCTCCTCAAACATGTCGACACAATCGTACCGACACACCGCACACACACAGGGAATGCTCTGATAGAGGACAGGACCCCACTAGCCCTTTGGGGAGACAGAGGAGAGTATGCCAGCACACACCAGAGCGCTATATATACACAGGGATACCACTATATAATGTGTTTTTCCCTTTATAGCTGCTATTATCAAACTGTGCCAAATTAGTGCCCCCCCTCTCTTTTTTACCCTTTTCTGTAGTGCAGGACTGCAGGGGAGAGTCAGGGAGACGTCCTTCCAGCGGAGCTGTGATGGAAAATGGCGCCAGTGTGCTGAGGAGATAGGCTCCGCCCCCTTCTCGGCGGACTTTTCTCCCGCTTTTTGCTGAGTTCTGGCAGGGGTTAAAATACATCCATATAGCCCTGGGGGTTATATGTGGTGTATTTTCGCCAGCCAAGGTGTTTATATTGCTGCTCAGGGCGCCCCCCCCTAGCGCCCTGCACCCTCAGTGACCGGAGTGTGAAGTGTGCCTGAGGAGCAATGGCGCACAGCTGCAGTGCTGTGCGCTACCTTGTTGAAGACGGATGTCTTCTGCCGCCGATTTTCCGGACCTCTTCTTGCTTCTGGCTCTGTAAGGGGGCCGGCGGCGCGGCTCTGGGACCGGACTCCGAGGCTGGGCTTGTGTTCGGTCCCTCTGGAGCTAATGGTGTCCAGTAGCCAAGAAGCCCAAGCTGGCTGCAAGCAGGCAGGTTCGCTTCTTCTCCCCTTAGTCCCTCGATGCAGTGAGCCTGTTGCCAGCAGGTCTCACTGAAAATAAGAAACCTAAAACTAACTTTTTCTAAGAAGCTCAGGAAAGCCCCCTAGATTGCACCCTGCTCGGTCGGGCACAAAAATCTAACTGAGGCTTGGAGGGGGGTCATAGGGGGATGAGCCAGTGCACACCAGGTAGTCCTAAAGCTTTACTTTTGTGCCCAGTCTCCTGCGGAGCCGCTATTCCCCATGGTCCTTACGGAGTTCCCAGCATCCACTAGGACGTCAGAGAAATATATATATATATATATATATATATATATACACACATACACACACACACACACACACACACACACACATACATAGAGGTAAATGTACACATGTGTAATATATATATATATATATATATACACATACATACATACATACATACACTAGATACAGAGGTAAATGTACACATATGTATATACACATATATACACACACATATACAGTACACATGTATATATATTCACATTACGCACACATATATATACATAACACATACATGTTTTTATATCTGTGTATACTGTATATATGCATGTATATGCACAGTATACACACACACACACATATATATATATATATACATACACACACACACACACACACACACACAGTATGTTTTAAATACGTGTAAAAAATATATATATATATACATACACACACACAGTATATTTTAAATACGTGTAAAAAATATATATATACATATATATATATATATATATATATATATATCACTACAGTATGTGTGTGATATATATATCTCCATAGCCATATATTAAAGTCAAAGTCTAAGTTATACTTATATTACCATCAGTGTAGGAGTCAGGCTGACAGCCAGCATCTCACCTCATGATGGTCAATTACTCTGTCTGTCGGGCTCAGGCAGCCTTCACGGAGCTGCGCAGCCTGCTCAACTGCTGTTTCAGTGTGCTCAGTCCATGCTGCTGCTTCCTTCAGAGCGTGCGTGCCTCGCGGCGGTGCTTGGGGAGGCAATGTCAAGTGCTGATGTCACTGTATGTGGCGCAATGAGGATAGGGCTTGTGAAACAGCCTCCCATTGCGCCGCAATAAGTACACAGTTTTTGCCGCAAGTGCGCTGGAGGTGAAGGGTGGGGGGGTCGCGGCCGGGAGGGCGGGGCTTCGGACACACTTTGGATGGCTGCTGTAGCAGGAAAACATGTTTTCCTGTATACAGCAGCAGCAGAGCAGGTTCTTTGGGCCTAATTTGATGGGGGGACTGGAGCTGCAGCTCCATCCGCCCCATTGTTAATCCGGCCCTGCTTTGATGGCACTGTGGAGATTCCAGCCCAGATGGTGGATATTTTATCTGCAAAGAAGTTTGCAAACTCGTTGCATCTTGCCTGGGAGAGGGTCTCATCAGTCTGCAGGCATGCTGGCTGGCAAAGCATCTCCACTGTGCGGAAAAGTTGAGCTGGCCTATTGTTTGCTGCTGTGATCTCATTTGACAGGAACTGTGATTTCTTACGGGTGATTGTCGATTGATATTCTTCGTTATGCTTTATTAGTTTTATTTTGTCATCCACTAGGTTAGTCTTCCTCTATCGTCTTTCCAGTCTACGCCCCTTTTTCTTGAGCTCACTAACACTGTTGTCGAACCATGGATCTTGACGTTGTGGTTTACGAGGTCTTATACGCACAGGGGAGATAATATCAATTGCAGCCATAACATCCCTATTATAATAACGGACTAGGGAACAGGGATCTTCACAGGCACCCTGTATAGCAGAGAGATCCAGATTTGCTGCAAGAGCCTGGGGAGTCATACCCCTCCTTGGACGATACCTGGTCAACTCCATGGGCAGAGATCTTATTTGAGGGGTTGCAACTGAGAACCAAAGGGAGTAGTGGTCTGAACAGATGACTGGGTTTATTTTTAGGTCAGTGACTTCTAATCCAATCTAAAAGACAAGATCGAGAGTGTGACCACTTTTATGTGTGGCAGAGGGAATGACCTGTGTGAAGCCCAGACCATTCATTGTGCACAGGAGGTCTTGGCCAAGGCGTGAGAGCTCATCATCCACCCATGCATTGAAATCCCCGAGGATGAGCCATCTTTGATGTTCCAGAACCAGGCCAGCAACAGTGTCTGCAATTTCTTGTAGAAATATCTTTCCATCTACAGGTGGCCGGTAAATGAGAAGTACTCTGAAACCTAATCCTGTGGAACTCCGGGCAGCAATGCACTCAAATGAGCGAGTATTTTCAGTAGGGTGGACCCTAAGTTTAAGTTCTTTTTTGAAGCAGATAGCCACTCCGCCACCCCTGCGGTCCAGTCTTGGGTTGTGGATGACAGAGTAGTTTGTTGGTACTGCAGCCTCCAATATAGGTGCTGCATTTTCATCTAGCCAGGTCTCTGTAATACAGGCTAGATCTGCAGATTCAATAAGGTCAGCAATTGTTGCAGTCTTGTTTCTTATAGATCTGGCATTACAAAGGACTGACCTGATTGGGCATACCAGAGGGCCTTCAGTTTTCTTTATGTTAAGTGCAGGAGCTCTGGGTATGGGGGTCACAAAGCGAGAGTTGACAGTTCTGTTCTTCCAAACACAGGGCCATCTTTTGGGTATCACTTCTATTTGATTGTTCTTTGAATATGGGGGTGAGCAGGTGGGCAAAGGACTTAGGGGGTAATTCCAAGTTGATCGCAGCAGGATTTTTGTTAGCAATTGGGCCAAACCATGTGCACTGCAGAGGAGTGCAGATATAACATGTGCAGAGAGAGTTAGATTTGGGAGGGGTGTGTTCAATCTGCAATCTAATTTGCAGTGTAAAAATAAAGAAGCCAGTATTTACCCTGCACAGAAACAAAATAACCCACCCAAATCTAACTCTTTCTGCACATGTTATATCTGCCTCCCCTGCAGTGCACATGGTTTTTCCCAATTGCTAAAAAAAATCCTGCTGCGATCAACTTGGAATTACCCCCATAGATGGTTACCAGGGGAAATAAATTTCCGGCCTGCTCGCTTCCCACGAATGCGCCTGTGTTTTCTTTTTAAAATGCCAAGGGATTGGAGAATAGAAGCCTGTGATGGTGTGATAGGAACTGCAGAACGTGATGGGCGGAGTGAAAGAATGAAGCTGGAGCAATACGTATACATTTGGTCATCAATGACAGATTACTATAAGTTTGAGATGCATATGATGATGAGAGAGGTAGAGAAAGCAGTGTTTTTTTTTTTGTTTTTTTCCTTTTTGTGTTTTGTTTTCCCCCAATTCAGTATGTGATCCAAAATTATAATGGGTTTATGAACAAAGTTATTGCTATAACTTATTGGGTATATTTGAAGCCACTGAATAATAAAATAACTGCTGATTTAGTCAATTATCCTAGGATAGTCAGACTTTTGGAAAGGTGTTAGAAGCCAATTCCTACTGTTTAGGTGTGAAAAGTCTCAGTGTGAGAGGCCTTTGAAGTAGATTTCTTGTGGGGGTAGTGATAACGTATCCTGGAAATGGATCCTGATTTGAAACAGTGAGCCTTCAGCAATTCAGAGCCTGTATATACTGATATTAGTAGATTAATGCAATAAGTCAGTTATTTGTTGCTCAGAGAACAGAGGTGGACGATGTCTAAGTGAGGGGCTGGATGTAGCCAAAGATAGGTTGCAATCCACAGTACCTTATCTGGGTAATGTCCAATGAAGAGTACAGCAGCTGCTAAACTGAAGGATTTCTCAGTGGAGGTACAGTATGCAGAGGATTCAATCCAGTGTGTATCTCAGCGCAGGAATGCAATCCGTTGGTTTTGATGAAATGTCCGCGTAGAGTAGTACAAGTTAAAGGTAAGTCCTTGGATATTTATAATGATTCATAGGTCAGTTGTGGTGAATTTAAGCTGTTTTATGGAGATGATCAGGAGCATGCAAAAGGTGAGGCAGCCATCTTGGACGCCAGTAGATTTCAAGCTGCCCCCCCCCCCCCCCCCCCCGCTCCCACTCACTTAGGAAAATGTTTTATTTTATTCAAGTACAGCAACTGTGTGCAAAGATGTGCACCAGTACTAGGGAGAATTTTCTATACTTCTGCTGAAATTTGGCCTAACACTACCTCAGAAGTTCAGAAGTCCTAAAAGTAGATAAAGAGAACCAAATCAAACAAATGAGACAAAAAAAATATATATGCTCAATTTTTTATTGAGGAAAATTATCCAGTATCATATATGTGTGAGTGGCAAAAGTATGTGAACTTTTAGCCTTAGAAAATATTTTGAAGGTGAATTAGAGTCAGGTATTTTCAATCTATGGGATGACAATCACGTGTGAGTGGACAACCTGTCTTTTAAAAAGAACAATGAACTATAAAAGTCTGATTAAACACGTTTGTGGAAGTGTATCATACCACGAACAAAGGAGATTTCTGAGAACCTCAGAAGAAGAGTTGTTGATGTTCATCAGGCTGGAAAAGGTTACAAAACATTCTATAAAGAGTTTGGACTGCACCAATCAACAGTCAGATAGATTGTGTACAAATGGAGGAAATTCCAGACCATTATTACCCTCACCAGGAGGGGTCAACCAAAAAAGATCACGCCAAGAGAAAAGGCATCACAAACTTTGCAAGGTCACAAAGGAACCCAAGGTAACCTCTAAGCAACTGAAGGCCTTTCTGACATTAGCTAATTTTAACGTTCGTGAGTCCACTATCAGGAGGACACTGAACAACAAAGGTGTGCATGGCAGGATTGCAAGGAGAAAGCCCCTGCTCTCCATAATGAACATTTCTTCACACCTGCAGTTTGCAAAAGATCACCTGGACAAGACAGAAGGCTATTGGAATAATGAATTGTGGACAGATGAGTCTAAAATAGAGATTTTTATGTTATTATTAGAGATGGAGAACACTGCATTCCAGCATAAAAACCTCATACAATCTATGAAACACAGTGATTGTGGTTTATGGTTTGGGCATGTTTTGCTGCATCTGGCCCCTGATGACTTGCCATCATTGATGGGACAATGAATTCTGAATTATAAAAGGATATTCTAAAGGAAAATGTCCGTACATCTGTCTATGAGCTACATCTCAAGAGAATGTGGGTCATGCAGCAAAACAACGACCTAAAGCACACAAGTCATTCGACCAAAGAATGGTTAAAGAAGAATAAATTTAACATTTTGGAATGGCCAAGTCAAAGTCCTGACCTTAATCAAATCAAAATGTTGTGGAAGGACCTGAAGCGAGCAGTTCATGGGAGGAAACCCACCAACATAACAGAGTTGTTGAAGCTGTTTTGTACAGAGTAATGGAGTAAAATTCCTCCAAGCCGATGTTCAGGGCAAATCAACAATTACCCGAAACTTTTACATGCAGTTATTGCTGCACAAGGGGGACATACCAGATACTGAAAGCAAAAGGTTCACATACTTTTGTCCCTCACAGATATGTGATATTGGATCATTTTCCTCAATAAAAAAATGAGCATGTTTAATTTGTTTGTCTTGTTTGTTTGATTTGGTTCTCTTTATCTACTTTTAGGACATGTGTGAAAATCTGAGGTAGTTTTAAACCGACTTTCAGCAGAAAGATAGAAAATTCTGAAGGGTTCACAAACTTTCCACCACCACAGTTTATTTGTGTGTGTGTCACACTAAATAACTGCTTAGACATAAGTTAATCTTATGACCCGCCTCTGGGAAGGAGCAGTACACATCTACCCCTTTCACATCGCACAAATAACCCAGTATTGACCCGGTATATTGCCGGGTCGACACGGGTCAGTGGGCCTAATTCAGACCTGATCGCTCGCTAGGGGTTTTTACACTGCTGCGAGCAGAGAGTCGCTGCCCATAGGGGACTGTATTTTTGCTTTGCAAGTGTGTGAACGCATGTGCAGCCGAGCGGTACAAAAAAGTTTTGTGCAGTTTCTGAGTTGCCCAGAACTTACTCAGCCGCTGCGATCACTTCAGCCTGTCCAGGCCCGGAATTGACTTCAGACACCCACCCTTCAAACGCTTGGACACGCCTGCATTTTTCCAAACACTCCCAGAAAACGGTCAGTTGCCACCCACAAACGCCCTCTTCCTGTCAATCTCCTTGCGATCGGCTGTGAGAATGGATTCTTCGTAAAATCCATTGCACAGCAACGATCCGCTTTGTACCTGTGCGACACGCCTACGCATTGGGGTGCATAAACATACGCAGTTCTGATCTGATCGCAGCGCAGCGAAAAAACAGGTCTGAATGACCCCCAGTGTGCGGTGTGAAAGGGCCATGTCCGTATTCCCGGGTCGACTGACCAGGGTAATTCAACCCGGGTAATAAGAAGGGTTATTCCCGGGTTAAATACCGGGTCAGGTACAGTGTGAATGGGTAGCCGGGTCGATGCGACCCGGTACCCATTCACAGCATAGGGAGAGGCGGTGCGGAGATGAGCTCATCTCCCAGCACCGCCTCCGCCCCTGCTGCCGGTTCCGCCCCCCGCCGATATGGCAAACGACCCGGCAAATTGCCGGGTTGGGAAGCCGGCAAGCAGCCTCCAATATCGGATCCCACCCAGGAAGGACCCGTTTCCAATTTCCGGTTGGGACCCGGCACTGGAGATGTGAAAGCGGTAATCTTCTTCAGGGCAGCACACATAGGTTTTACTTTCCCAATCTCCTTAAAATGCTTTTTCAAAAGTATGCAAGTATGCTCTCATATTGTAAGCTCAACAACTTGTTTCATTTCAGTGCATTTTTTTTTTTTTAATCATGAACCCTTCTATGGACGCCGCAGCCTAATATGTTGGTACTTTATAAGTGATCAGGAGCGGTCCTTGGTGCGGGCAAGCAGTGCCTTTGCCCGGGGCGCTGCGGCCTGGGGGCGCGGCGCAGTCACCCCGCAGGCACCGCCGCCTGCCCGCACTCCGCTCCCCGCCTGCAGCAGACGCCGTGGGCTGTGTGGGCATCCGCTGCAGCCGGCTCCAGGCACAGACACTAGAGGTCATTATTGACCTCTAGTGTCTGTGCGGCGCTATGGGAGAGACGTCATTGACGTCTCTCCCATAGAGAGGAGCGGGCGGCCAGACTGACGGAGCAGCAGCAGCAGAAGAAGCAGGAGCGGGGCAGTGGTAAGTATTGTTTTTATTATTTTGTGTGTGTGTGTTTGTAAGCGGGGGGGCACAGCGACAGGGGGCAAATAAAGAGGGGGCACAACAACTGGGGGCAAATAAAGAGGAGGCACAAGTACTGGGGGTACATAAAGAGGGGGCACAACTACAGGGGGTAAATAAAGAGGGGGCACAACAACTGGGGGCAAATAAAGAGGAGGCACAAATACTGGGGGCACATAAAGAGGGGGCACAACTACTGGGGGCAAAATAAAGAGGAGGCGCAAATAAAGAGGGGGCACAACTACAGGGGGCAAATAAAGAGGAGGCACAAATACTGGGAGCAAATAAAGAGGGGGCACAAATACTGGGAGCAAATAAAGAGGGGGCACAACTACTGGGGGCATATCTACAGGGGCAAATCAACTGGGGGGCACAGCTACTGTGAGCATAACTGGCCACGCCCCTCCCTTATGAAGCCACGCCCCGCACACTGTTTTGCCACGGGGGGGGGGGGGGGGGGGGGGCGCCGCCAGTGGTAACTCTCGCACTGGGCGCCACAAGGGGTAGAACCGGCCCTGTAAGTGATTGCCACTTTAAAAAAACAGGAGAACTCTCACAAAATCTCTCACTCTCTGATTCTCACACCCTATTACATTCCATACCCTCCAACATTTTACACTTAAAAACCGGTACAAATAAGGAAAGGGGGCATGGCCGTGGGTAAAGGGGGCGTGGTCACGCCCCCTTTCCTATACTTTCAATGGAGATGCAGTAAGTAAAAAATCGGTACAAAGCCCTTTTTGGCCGGTACATACCTTAAAAAAACGGTACTGTACCTGCCAAAAAGGCACAGTTGGAGGGTATGACATTCCCCCCTATAAGTAGTTGGCAGATTGCATCATTTATACTTTTGCGACTCATAAATTATCTGAATTGTTTTTATACCAAATCTTAGCTTAAATGTATTGGCTATAAAGATAAATTATAGATATAAATGGTTTCATTTAGAATTGTTAAACCAAATGGCTGAAGAGAAGCTGTTAGACTGCATATATCCTAATTATCAGTACAGATTAAAAGGCACTTTGGGCGACTGTATAAAAGGTTCTGTAATGCTGGTCTTGAGTTACCGGCCATGTGATAAATGGGGTATTGCATTTACAGTGGTCTGAAAAAAAAGTCATACTCCACTCGACCAACACAGCTGGGGATGGCTTCTTAATAAGGCTGAGGATCTTGTGTTTAGTGTAACCTGAGATTTCTTTAGAAATGCAACACTTTCAGTCTTAGGGGTAGAGCCATAAAAATGTCATAATAAAACAAGGCTATCAAGAAGGGAAAAGGAACAGTGTTTTATGTACATTTAAACAACAATTTATCCTGTACTTACTTAACTTGATGTATCTTTGTGTTAAATTCATTCTTTCCTAGCTCACACTGCCATGTAATATATTCCCTTATTCTGCGCCCACGCTGTGGTTTTCTAAAATCTTCTTTCTTTGATGAAAAGACGGAGTATGTTCTAAAGCTAAAAACACAGGTTCTATACATTTCTGACCACGTCAGAGTGCTGTGCAACCCACACACATCAAAAATAAGCAGTTATAAAAGATATACTATGTATGGATACAGCTGCATAAAAGGTGTATTTATTTTTTATTCATTTTATATATATATGTATATATATATATATATATATATAACTGTTCAAAATACAAGGATGTTACTCTCCCACTAAAGCGCAAATAGTGGCACTATGCTTCAATTATAAAAATCCAAAATATCCACTTACAAAATATGAGCATCACACCTTTATTACATAAAATCATCTAAACAGATTCACAGAATAGGGAGTCCGACTTTGATTTAATTCAGAGAGGGGTCATATTGAAACACACAGTATATTGCCTGCATTTCCTGCTTACATAATTCAAGTCCTGTATGTATATTGTTTTTACTGCCGCATAGCAAAAAAGAAACAAAAAGAGTTAGATTGTCCCTGTTGCCAAATGGCATTGCAGGGACAAAACTCACCAAGGACACTCCTGCGTTCTACTTTGAAGTTAGATTGATATGGTACCTGTATTTATGAAGTCAGGTTTGGACAGGACCAGGGCTTAAAGTAGTCCCAGAGAGGTGGTGGAACGCATTTGCCGGACACCGAACCCCCCGCCACACACACACAAATTAAACAGAGCCAGGGCCAGTGCTAGTGTTTTCTGTACCCCCCCCCCCCTGCAAACTGTAAATTAGTACCCTAAATACCATACTTTAGAGAAGGACATTGATCTCACAAAGAAGTAGCGTGGCCACATAATAGTACCCCCAATTCAAATTGCACAACACAGGGGCACAATCTTATTCACATTACACCACAAAGTAATGCCCCTTATTCAGGTTGTGTCACTTATTCACATTGCACTACACCACGGTACCCTCTATACATGTTATGCCACACAGTAGTGTTCCTTATATACAAATCCCACAATAGTAGAGCCCCTTACACATAATGACCACAGTAGTGCTGCTTATATACATATTGCCCACAGTAGTGCCCCTTATACACCGCTTCCCCACTCCCTTATCCCATCCAGGGGGGATGAATGCGGTCCAACAGACACAGCATGTGTGAGTACCAGGTGGGGTGGGCTGTAAATGGAGGAGGACCATGGAGCCAACAGGACCTGAGGAACTGGGAGGTGGCTGCAGCTCATTGGTAACACTAGCGTCGCCTGTATCATCAATTGACGTAGGTGATGGGGCAGGTTTTTCTGCTGGAATTACTGGGCAGGACAATGGAGGTGGTGGAACTAGTTCCCCCTTCCATTAAAGGTGGTGTATCTCAGTTCCACCTCGTTCCTCCCCCCCACACTTTAACCCCTGGACAGGACATTGCACAGCGGTAAACACATTATGTGATCTTTTATAAGCCTATGAGTGATATTTGTACCAAGCGGTGCTTTGGATGATATATATTTTCACCTTAACAAGCTGAATAAACTATGGACGGAGCACACAATTAGTTATCTATATTGTGTGGATATGCATTCCTAGGCTTACCATAATATCCCTTTAATTTGGGACTCCTATGATCTACACAGGTTCTGGGACTGGATAAATTGAAGCCTGCATTTAACCTGGTTTTAATCAGCCACAGAACCTGTGCAAATAGTAGGTATCCAGGTTTAAAAGGATATTATGGCAAGCCTATGTACAGTATTCCCCTGTCCATTTGATGTTCATAAGTATATTTTATACTCAAGATTGCTACCAAGGTTCACAGTAATAGAGTTTTTAAGAATAACAAGTGAGTACTCACATAGAATTTATACTGTACAATATTTAATAAAATGATTTATTAAAAGTTATATTTTAAAAAATGCATTTATTACAAAGAGTGCCCCCAAAAAGAGTCTAACTCTCTTTGTTTCTTTTTGCTCTGCAGCAATAGAAACAATGGTGGCCATTCCGAGTTGAACGCACGTAGCAACTTTTTGCTGCTCGTGCGATCAACATGACGCTGCCTATGGGGGAATGTATTTTAGCATAGCAGGGCTGCAAAAGCTTGTGCAGCCATGCTATGCTAAAATTTTTTTTTGCAAAAGAGGACCAGCCCTATACCTACTTACCATTTGTGAAGGATCCAGCGATGCAGGTCCTGGATTTGACGTCAGACATCCGCCCTCAAAACACCTGGACACGCGGACCACTCCCAGAAAATGGTCAGTTGACGCCCCGTCACACCTTCCTCCTGTCAATCTTCCTGCGGCCGCCGCTGCGACCGATATCCTTGTTCCCGGCGTTGTTGCCTAGCTGCGGCGCGCGTGTGCGATGCGCACGCCGGGCATGCACCGTTCCGACCCGATCGCACCACTGCGAAGTGGTGCAGTGTGCGATCGGGTCGGAATGACCCCCCATATACATACAGATTAGTATAAACACTGACTCTGAGGAACACCACCAACATTATTAATAAACTAGCATTTTGCAAGGTACAAAGTGCCTAGCATCCATTTTCATTGTTGGTATAAAAACATATATGATATATTGATGGGATCAGTATGATTTACCTACAATCAAAATCCCGACGGTCAAAATACCAACAACAATTGACCGATGATCAAAACACAGACAAGGTCGAAATACCGACATGGTCAAAATACCGACATTTAAAATGTCGAACCGGTCAAAATACAGACATTTAAAATGTAGACCTGTCAAAAAGTTGACACAAGTTGTTGTTTTCTTTAAATTGGGTGTGCATGTCGACATGGACACCGTATAAGTGTACCGCTGCGCTCGGCACACTAGTAAATGTCCTCCCTCCACATCCACTGGGATGGTAAAGTATAAACAAGTCGGTTTCAATGGAAAAATAGTGAAAAACTTATGTTGATGTTTTGACCTGTCGACATTTTAAATGTCAGTATTTTGACCATGTCGATATTTTGAATGTCAGTATTTTGACCATCGGTCAACAGTTGTCTGTATTTTGATTTAGGTAAATTGACTGCATCCCATATTGATTGACCCTCGGTATTACACCTGTTGTCAATTCCTGTGTGGGATCACACCTCAAAGTTTGCATAATTGAAGATATATTTACTTACAGTTAATCGTTGCTGCAGTCACATTAAACAACCCTTCTAGTTGAGCTGTTGTGACCTCAGTTACTGAAGCTGAGCGTATATTTGTGCATTTTGCCCCCCCCCCCGAAAACGTTGTAACGTAGCATTTCGTATATAGATAGAGCCGCAGTCACACACAGAACATACACATGCTGCATATCATTTTAATCAGTGTAGTCTGCTTGTGCGTCTTATTTACATAGCAACATGAATAAGATGTATATTTTGGAAAACAATATTTGCGGCTGAGTCGCACGGGACCTGGTAGCTCTCATGCCCCCTGTGTGCCGCAACGCATTATGTACTGAGACATGTTTGTTTATAAATGCACTTATGTTCTGTTATGTATGTTTTGGTGACTAGTTTTCTGTATTTCATTACAGTTGGGTATTCAATGTAATAAAAAAAAAAAACATATGAATATCGCATGTCTGTACCATGGGAGTACTAACAAAAATCATTATAGATATGTTCCAAGGTAAATAATACTTTTTAATTAATGCCCATTAACTTTGATAGTGACTGACTATCCGGCTATGAGAACTGCAAAACAATGACACAGGTGGCCTTGATACAAACCGTATGGAACAAAATAAAAAGTTATGTCGAATGCTACAGGGCTAATTTACTATTCATTTATCTTATAAAAATATTTTATGGTCTATAAATTTTTTCTTGAGCTTCGTTTACTAGGAGTTGACTTCTATCCATATAGATAAGGTACAGACTGTTTTTTAAAACAATATAGCCCTTAAGATTGATTATTATAAGAAGTTGCATTAGTTTACCTATACACAATGTTAATTTCATAAAGACGGCAATGGTAAAAGAACATGAAAAAAAATGTTTGATAATAAACACAATGTAAATCATTTTATTCACTTATGTCACTATGTTCTTGAGTAAATTCTCCCACACTGCTGAGAATATAAACATACTGTAAATTCATAACTATACTATTCAACTACACTAATTAGACACGGGAAATCTGTGAAAATACAATATGGCACAGGAAAACAAAAAATATATAAGAAACAATTAGGGGCAGTATATGGCTAATCCACAAAGAAGAAAGAATGCAGAGTTGCCAACATTACCGTTCAGTCTGTCAAGATACTATAAATAATAAACTATGGAAAACCACTTTAGTGGATAATAGGGCTCAGATAACTGAAATACAACGTCTTAGCTTTCACCGGCTGCATAATTGGGGCCTCTATCTTTGACCCATGTCAGTGAGTGTTTTACCACAACATAATGCTCCCATTGTTGCACTGTAAGTTAGGTAGTGTCATCTTCTGACTGGAGCACAAGCTTACATTCCTGTACGCTCATATCAAGGTGGCTCAGATAGCAGGACCTGCATGAATATGTAGTGTATGCACAAAATATTAAATATTTTACTGTACCATATCTATTATTGTGCATTAATATTTCCAGGGGTTGATTTTCACATATAAGTGAAGTCGTGAAGTATTTTCAACCTCATCCAACTGCTATGGACATGACAATTTATATCACTTTGAACAAGAGATCCAAGAACGTTGCAACCTCTATATCACTGTTCAAATGTCCAGTAAGCAATTTAGGCCATTATCAACTCTTTATACAGCTTCCACAGCACAAGGCACATAGGGGCTAATTCAGACATGTTCGCTCGCTAGGTTTTTTTTTGCAGTCCTGCGTTGGGGGGAGTGTATTTTCACTTTGCAAGTGTGCAAACGCATGTGTAGCAGAGCTGTACAAGCAGATCTTGTGCAGTCTCTGCGCAGCCCAGAACTTACTCAGCCGCTGTGAACACTTCAGCCTGTCTGGGACCGAAATTGACGTCAGGTACCCTCCCTGCAAACGCTTGGACACGCCTGCGTTTTTCCATCCACTCCCAGAAAATGGTCAGTTGACACCCACAAACGGCTTCTTCCTGTCAATCTCCTTGCGAACGCCCGTGCGAATGGATCCTTCGCACAAACCCATCGCTGAGCAGCGATCCGCTTTGTACCCGTGCAAAGCGCCTGCGCATTGCGGTGCATATGCATACGCAGTTTAGACCTGATCGCCTGCTGTACGAAAATGGAGCCTAGCAATCAGGTCTGAATTAGGCCCATAGTGTCGTAGAGCAAATGCAGCAATTTGCACGATGATAATTCCACCAGCTCAGTAGAAAATATACCGAGTGCCAGTGTACAGTCATCCTGCCAAGTGATTGGCACTGTATTGTGCCTGTATATATTAATATTTGTCGCATTTGGTATTTTCCATCTGAGTTTACAGAATACCTTGCCCTAATAATTAGTTATTAATTTATTATGTTCATTTAAGTTGTTATTTTCGTGTAATATGTACAACTATTTTTGTCACAAAAGGTGTGAGACAACTAAGGAACAGTTAATATCCCAAATTTGGGAGGCAATCACAAGACTGCCTGTCGGGATCCTGGCTGTCACAATGTCTACGCCAGAATCCTGACAGGCGATGAAATGTCGCCGCTGGAATACCGGCACCACAGGCTTTTCTCTCGACACCCATAATGGGAGAATATAACTTGTGGCAGAGCGGCTAGCCACCATGCCCGCAGCGTTACGAGTGCAGCGAGCCCGCAAGGGGCTTTCTAGCGCTCGCCATGATGCCAGCATACTGGTGGCCAGGATTCTGGCCAGCAGTAAAAAGTATGTATTCCCCAACTTTAATACATATGCAGTCATTTATTTATTTATTTTTATATAAATTCATCAAGCCATAACTTGTTTTTATTTAACAGATCTTCAAAATCTACTTATGCATCCTGGTGTTCATCACCTTCTCATTTCTGTAATAAATATAACCAGAAAACCCAGACCCGTTTTGCAGAACCTTGAACCTTACATCCATACCCTGCAGCCCTGCTACATGGTCAGGCTGTTTGTCTGGATACGTTGCAGAACCAAAGTATCTAACTTCTCTGATGTTCAAAGTTACTAACGTATAACACAAATATTAAAATTAATCCTAATAAAAAAAAACAGCGCGTTCTAATAATGGTATTAACCTGAAGGTAAAAGTGTAGCAGATGTGAGGGGTTTATCTACATTTGTAAAAATTTTTATATAACATTTGGGGATACAATGTGGAACGACTGAATTAAATCTTTATATCTCTAAGTAAGTCTGTGAATACAATTATATAAAGCCCTAACATGTGTTAGTCCTATCATAAATTCAGCATTACAGACATGTATCAAACACGTGTATTAAGTCTCATGTTTGGCTTAAAATGATGAATGGGATTGGGTGTGGGGATTATCATTGAGGCTGGTGCTTGTAAAGTTGTTTTTTTATTATGCAATTCACACTGTACATGACGTAGCAGTTTTAAGTAATAAACCTTGTTTATAGCATGGACAGCACGACTTATTTCCCGGATAAGACAAACCACAGATTTACAAGGAATAAACATACAGAACTGATTAACCCTCTTTGAAGTCATTTTATCTAATTACATGATCCTCTTGTTAAATAGTTCAGTTCATGACTAATGTTAAAAGGGAAAATGTATCTAAGTATGGAGGTAAAAAGTTCAAAAGTCATGTAATCCATTAGAATAAAGCCATACTGTAGATCATTCAATATGGAGAACACGGCTACTACAATACAACATGCATTTACTGAATCTTTGTGTAAATGCTTTTAATGTAATTTATTTACAAGTGTTTATCTATTGTTTTAATTGCTCACACTTAATATTAACATTTATTTATATAACGCACGATCTTATTAATTTTGAAAAACATAATAAAAAAATAACTAGACTTTGCATACTATACAGACTAATCCCGCATACACACTACACAATATAAGCCATGAGCGATATTGTTCACGATTTCCCTTGAACTCCGGTACAGCTCCCGGACAAACAATATCGTGCATACACACTAAACGTTATCACTAGTGCTATCGGTCAGTAACGTCACCTGGCCCAGCCCCGAACATGCAGTCGTCAACGACAGAGTCAAAATTAACCTACATGAACAGACGACAGACCAGTTCATTAACGACCAGTGGGAGTGCGCATTGTTAACGATATAGTGCGTACACACTAGACAATATTACAAGCGATATCTCTCAGAAGGGTGCATACTGTATATACTAAATTATATTGCTAACGATATCGTTCAGTGATGTCACCCGGCCCAGCCCTGAACATGCAGTCGATAACTCTGAGAAGGGTGAAAATTAGCAATATCATTTAACATAATGCCTAATGTGTATGGCAGTGGTTCCCAAACTTTTTTGAATCACGGTGCCCTAGAGCATCAGAATTTTTTCTTCATGGCAGCCCTAGACTAAAGTTTATTGTTGGTAAGAAGTATTATATTATGTAAATTCTGTTTATCTGTCATCCTTAGGTACAATTGTGTGGTGAGGGACAGGATTCGCTTCTGTTTGTCCACATATTTTATGATTGACAGCCGCCAGCACTGGTTTTGCCTATTACATTAACCATAAACAATTTTAAAATGGTCCTGGACCACCAATCCAAGGCACTCTTGCAAGTGTCACGAGGCACCCCAGGGTGCCACAGCACACAGTTTGAGAACCACTGGTGTATGGGGATTTTTTGTTTCTGTGGCAAAATCTCATAAGGCTGACATTAAGATTCCTTGTATGTATCCTTAGCATTCCTTCACACAGCAGGTCTCATACAGTTAGGCCCATATATATTTGGACACTGATACAATTTTCCTAATTTTAGCACTATAAACCGCAACAATGGATTTGAAACTAAACAATGGAAAAGCAATTGAAGTGCAGACTTTAAGCTTTAATTCAAAGTGTTGTACAACAATATTGCATGAAACATTTAGGAATTGCAACAATCTTTATACAGAGTCCCCCATTTTCTGGGGCTCAAATGTAATTGTATAAATTAACAATCATAAATAGCATGTTAAGTTTTAATACTTTGTTGAGAGCTCTTTGCAGGCAATGACTGCCTGAAGCCTGGAACCCATGGACATCGCCAAATGCTGACTTTTCTTCTTCTGTTATGCTCTGCCAGGTCTGTACAGCAAGTGTGTACGGCAGTGGCTCGTTCCTATTTGCATTTTGCTCATGTATTTTATGTTATATTTCTGTTTGCATGCCAGGATTTCTCATGTACTTGTTTAGATTACGTTTTTTTGGCCACCTGTGGTGAGTCTGTGTAATTGCAGCCTGTTTCCTATGTGTCCTGTCTCACCTGCCAGTAATTAGGCCATTACCTTGTGCCTGGCTTCCAGCTATCCTGATTGGGATGTGCTTCCTTTATTACTCAGCTGGCCCTGCATCCAGGGCTGGTGATAGAAGTAGGGTTTTTGTAACTGTATGTTCCTGGTTAGCTTCCTGCAAACTTGTTCCTGGTCCCTGTCAGCTCGTTGGAGATCCTGCCTGTGTTGTGCGGTGACCTGGAGACTTTGCCTGTTCGATTCTTGACCAGATCTTGCCAGCCGGTGTTCAGGTTTTTGTGGAGTATCCACACTAACAGTTCTTTGTTTATATTTTTATCTTTAATATTCCAGAGCATTGTTGCTCTCGCTGTTTGCTTATAACATCTAAAACCATCGTTGTTCTCATTATCACTTGTGCATTGGTGTTGCAGGGTTAGTTAGGTTTCCCCTTACTCACTCGCAGTCTCGGGTGGTGCCTTGTCACTTACTAAGACCGGGGGCATCGGAGTTTGGGCGGACCTAATTCGCCCATTCAAATGCAGCTGCCATGGGTACAAGAACTTTAGCACTGCAGGCACCATCCGATCACTAAGAGGAGTAACGGAGTCAGGGGTAGAGCACGAGTTGCTGCCAACCTCAAACCTAGCTGCAGCTTTACTGGTGAAGTACCGGAACTTCCCAGTGGTCGCATACTCCCCTGAGTTCCAGGTACTCAATTCCTAACAAAGTGTCTTCAGTTCTAGTTTGTTAGTGGGTCTTTCTGCCTTTAGTTTTGTCTTCAGCATGCCCAAACAGGTTGCGATCAGTTGATTGACTCAACCATTACAGAATATTCTACTTCTTTGCCTTAAAGAACTTTTGGGTTGCTTTTGTAGCATGTTTTGGGTCATTGTCCATCTGTACGAGAAGTACTGTCCAATCAGCTTTGCAGAATGCAACTGACTCTAAGCAGACAGTATATCCCTATACACTTTAGAATTCATCCGGCTGCTTCTTTTTTTTATCATCAATAAAGACTAGTGACCCAGTGCCACTGGAAGCTATGCAGGAACATGCCATCACACTGCCTCCACCGTGTTTTACAGAAGATGTGGTATGCTTAGTATCATGAGCCATTCTAAGCCTTCTCCATGTTTTTTTTCTTGCCATCATTCTGGTACAGGATGAACTTAGTTTCATCTGTCCAAAGAATGCTGTTCCAGGACTGGTCTGGCTTTTTAAGACATTTTGTTAACAAAATCTAATCTGGCCTTTCTACTCTTTAGCTTATGAATGGTTTACACCTTTGTGGTGAACCCTCTATATTTGCTGTTATGAAGTCTTCTCTTTAGGGTAGACTTGGATAATAGTATCCTTACCTCTTGGAGAGTGTCCATCACTTGGTTGGATGTTGTGCAGTATGGATGGTGCAATGGTTAGCTTTACTGCCTCGATTCTCACCATGGCTCTACCTGTGTGGAGACATGAATGTGTCTATGTGTACATGTGATAGGGAATATAGATAGTAAGCCCTACTGGGGCAGGGACTGATGTGAATGGCCAAATATTCTCTGTAAAGCACTGCGGAATATGTGTGTGCTACATAAATAACTGGTAATAAATAATAAATACATTTTGTGAAGTGTTTTGTCTTTACAATGGAAAGGATACTGTGATCATCTACTACTGTTGTCTTCCATGAATGTCTAGGCTTTTTGTGTTGCTAAGCTCACCAGCATGTTCTTTTTTTTACTCAGAATTTACCATGCTGTGGATCTGGCCATCCCTAAAGTTCTCGCTAACTCTCTGATGGATTTTTTTATTTTTTTTTGCCACCTAAGAATGGTCTGTTTCACTTGCATGGAGAGCTTCTTTGACCACGTTGTGGTTCACAGCAAGGCTATCTGGCCTTTTAAATGCAATACCTTGATGAGTTCCGTATAAACACTCAAATGAGACCTCTCTGCCATATACATTGCCAATCAGATGACACTTTGGGGTTTTTTGCAGGGAAAATGAAAAGTCTGAATATTTTAATAAAATAATGTTTAAAATTCTATATTTACTTCAAGCTTTGCCTATTAATATACCTATATCATTCTTTAAAAGAGCTACAAATCATAACACTGTGATTTATATGGGGATCTGACGGGCCTCAAATTCCACAGTCCACATTAAAACACCCTACGCTGGAACCGGCACTCCAAACTTGGAAAAAATTCAGACAATTCCCATCTTTTAGCCCGGGTGCTTAGTTACCCACGCCTTTGTTTGAGAACCCCAATTTCCTTCCAGGTTGTTTGCCAACTGGAATATCATGTTGGTCTTCCACAGGTATCACACGTATATCTCACTTGCTCTCTGATGGTGGGATACGGTAATTCTAGGAACTTCAAAAGGACCATGATCTCATTGCTCATTCCTTCTTGTTCTATCTCCAGGCCCGACATTATGCAGTCTCTGTCAGCTGGCACTGCTCGCAAGACTCCTACCAAATTTGAATTGATCTGTTTGAATGTCACAACTCCAAAACACCTGATTTCTCAATTATATCAATTGTGCTCTGAGAGTGTCCTTCGCAACCACCCTCATTTGTGTCAGCTTGGCAGACAGACCTTGGTAGAACACTGGAGGAAGACCTACACTTTTGCCAGTTCCTCGTCACTACAGGTGTTGGCACTCAATACAAAACCCTGGCTAGATGGTATAGATGCCCATTGCAGACTCATAAAATGTTTCCCAGTACAACTGCTGGCGTTGTGAACGGGCGAAAGGCACACCCCTCCACATTTGGTGGGAGTGCCCGGTATTGATAGTCTTTTGGCAGAAAGTCCATAAATGAACAAATTAATCGACTGGCTTCTCCTTACCTTTCACGCCTGAATTTTAGCTGTTTAATTTTACAGATATCCCTCTTTCAATTTACAAGAACACATTACTCAGACACTTGATGAATGCTGGTAGGGCAACTATACCATGCTACTGGATATCCCATATCTGTCCTTCTATTTCCCGTTGGTTCCAGAGGGTAGACCATTATATGAACATAGAGGAACTTAACCAGTCTTTGACACTTCCAAAACCTAAATTTACGTCATAGTTTAGTTGGTTAGCCTTTAAAGAATCAAGTAAATACAACAAAAATGTCGACTCATCCACAACATAAAACATGGAGTCTCACGTATAATTGACCTAAATAACCTATCTTATCCTCTTGATCTTCTTCTCTTCTTTCTTCTATACTTTTACATTCTTTTTTCTTCTTTTGTTATTGTTGATATATTGATAGGGTTATGTGAATAATATGATAGACCATGTTTGCTAAAGTAAACATCTTCTTCAAATACTTGTTTGACATTTCTATTCCTGGACTACCACATGTCATGTTTTGGACCATTTATTACATATTGTATGTAATGTTGACATTTCACTGTATTGACATGCTGAAGTTGTTTCAATAAAAACAGATTGTAAAAAAAATAATAATGTTTATTTTTTTAAACCACCAGTGTACAATACTACATGCACCTACTATGTGCCCACCAAGATTTTTTGGTTTGATAGGACCCTTAAAGCATTAATTAAAAACCCATATGATGGGTAACATGTGCAAACTGCAAAATGTGCAATATTCTATTTTCTCAAATTCAACCAGCATACTTCTTACTGTAGAGGCATTTTCATGGCACGTGATGATGTTTTGATTCACATGCAGAAGCGAAAGCTACTGTGTCTATAGGTGGTCACCTGTCTGCCAGTTTATAGAAACACAGACTTTGGTGGCAGATAAGAACCACTTGGCCCCTCTAATCTGCCCATTTTTAACCATATTGTTACCTTAAACTCTATTTAATCCTTATTTCTTTGTAAGGATATCCTTATGTCTATCCCATGCATGCTTAAATTGCTCTATTGTCGTTGCCTCTGCCACCTCTGATGGGAGGCTATTCCACTTGTCCACTACCCTTTCTATTTTCCTCAAATTTCCCCTGAAACTACCTCCCTCCAGTTTCAGTGCATGTGCTCGTGTTCTGTTACTTCTCTTCATTTGAAGAACGTTTTCTTCCTGTTTAAAACCCTTGATATATTTGAAAGTCTCTATCATGACCCCTATTTCCTATCTCTCCTCCAAACTATACATATTGATACAGTATTTGTTTGTTTTTCCGGGTACGTTTTGTAATGTAGGGCATACACCATTTTATTTGCCCTTCTTTGTACAATCTCTAATGTATTAACACCCTTCTGAAGATATAGCCTCCAAATTTGAATACAATATTGTAGATGTCCATTGACCTATACAGTGGCATTATTACTTCTTTCTTTCTGCTGCTGATTCCTCTCCCTATGCAACCAAGCATCTGACTAGCCTTCCTCACTGCTTTGTTACATTGCTTTCCTGCCTTAAGCCACCTGAAATAGTGACTCCTAGATCCCTTTCCTCCTCAGTAGTTTCCAGATAAGTGCCATTAGTACTATATTTAGCCTTAGGATTTTTGAGACTCAAGTGCAATATTTTGCATTTTTTGGCATTAAATTATAATTGGCACACTCTTGACCATTCCGCTAGTCTACCTAGATCATCAATCATTTGTTTTAACCCTCCTGGTGTGTCTACCCTGTTGCATACTTTTGTGTTAGCTGCAAAAAGGCATACCGTATTTTCCCATTAATACCATTTGCAATACAAAGGGTATAGAATCCACTTTTATCTTTTGAGAGTTCTGTTAGGACCTTCTCCTCTGTAAATGTACTAGTTTCACTTTTCTGAATATCTCATGCAAATTGTCTACATGCTTCTTTCCCTGTTTACATTCAAGTGGCCGAAGTGCAAGTACTGAGATGCCCACTTTTATTGCCATTGCGTCCATAATACAAATTGATGCATTCTTATATGTCATCATTGGTCTCACGATCTAAACATTGCACCAGCCCTATGGCAGATGCATTGTCTCCATCTGACCATGGCTTCCTATGCTTGCAGATGTGCCCATGACACTTCCATAATAAGCCTACTTGCATCTGCTATTAGCTAAGAACTATAAAATGAGCACTAAAAAATTATAGTGGAGCCTGTAAAGAAAAATACATTAATTATGTTTATAGCTTCTATTTAGAGTTTGAATATGGCTGGGTGTGGAAAGCAGAGTTCCATGTGTGCCGCTGGTTGTTTATGCTTAGGCTGTGAAGTCCAAAGTACAGTATGCTGCCAGCTGTACGAGAGCTTGGACTGCTGACTACCACTTACTTTCCCCATTTAGCCCTACCATAGATATCCAAAGACTAGCAGCAGAAGTCCGTTTCACTTCTAGGCAGGTGGGGATGGGTTGAGCTGAATGTGCTCCCTTTCCAAACTGGAGCCGTCGTGGGTATACCATTTTCGGCTGATGTGGAGGATGTCAGTTTGCAAGCAGCCAAGAGCATATGTTCTCCCAACCAAATCAAACTGGTCTCCGGTATGTTTCATTGGTTCACTGTTTTTTTTGTCAAAGTTTACGTTGCCCTGGAAGTTGGTTCCTTTCATTTCTAAAAACTGTCAAAACCTTTTTGTTTATTCTTTTGAAAACGGAAGTGGGGAACCGGAAATCGATAAAAAGAACGGGTACAGTAGCTCATGTTAAAAAGTTATTGTTCATTTCAATTAGTGCCACTATTTATATGTTGATTATATATTTATTGTGTATTACAAAGCAAGTATGAATGTGAATATGTCAATTGAAAATATATATTAACATTTATTTTAACATGAGCTTTTTACCCATTTCCGGTACCTCACTTCTATTTTTAAATTAACAAACCAAGTATGAGAGTTTTTAGAAATACTCAAATTTTCCTTAAAAGGAAGCTATAACCATAATTAATTTAAGTTTCTTTACAGGTGCCACTATAATATTTCAGTGATCATTTTATAGTTCTTAAATTACTGTATTTAATTTTATTTATAGCTGTTTTCACACATTTAGCACGGCTGTAATTTGTTTATACTGTATGTACTACTAGCTACCTCCCAGTCACTGCACAAGAACTCCCATCGCTTTTCCTTCACACTTTTGATATCGTATGTCTTGATCGCAACCGGACCTTTGTGTGAACACTCAGGGAAATGCAAGCGCCATAGGAGATTTTACAATTTTTCACACATGTGCAGTTGCAAATACAGTAACTGATCAACTGTGTGTCTCACACCAGGCCTGATATGTGTTATTATTACCAAACCTTTCCTCTGGATCAGACATGGGGGTAAATTTACTAAGATGGGAGTTCTATTTAAGATGGGATGTTGCACTTAGCAACCAATCCGATTCCACTTCTCATTTATCTAGCACCTTCTAGAAGGTAATACCTGGAATATGATTGGTTGCTATGGGCAACATCCCATCTTAAATAGAACTCCCATCTTAGTAAATTTACCCCATGGTGTGAAAAAATGGTATTCTCTGTATGTAAAACAAGTAAACACAATTTTTCTAACCTGATCCTGGATTGTTTATGCTGATTCAAATATTTTATCTTTATATAATGTTATAATTAATAAATGGCTAAAAACAAAATAGTATACTACTGTGATGAAGCTGGCTGCTCATCTGGAAAACACATCAGAGTGATTTGTTGATGAACTTAGTTCCTGATTCAGAGATTGGCGCAACCCCAAATTTTTCGCAGTTGAGCGACTATCGTCTGTCTACACTGCACCGCAATGGTGTTGCAACGGCATATGCAGAAAGTATTTATTTGCAAAGTGATTGACAGTCAGGAACGTTTGGGGAGGTAACAGGGAGTGGTGGCAAAAATGCAGGCATAGTAAAAATGTTTTCGGGACGTGTTTGAGGCTATGATCCCATACACAGGTGTAACTTCTCCGACATATTTTTCCCTGTGGCAATTGATGCTGAGTCTTTGTATACAGCGACTTTGGCTTATTTTCACACAGCTACTGCGTACATATTTGCAGCTGCAAATGCATTTTTTGTACATCTCTGAATCAGGCCTTTAACTTCAGTTGCTGAATTTGAGAATCCACTAATATTTAAAAACTTTAATTTAATTTGAATACAAATATTTGTAGAATAAAATAAGAATTTACTCACCGGTAATTCTATTTCTCGTAGTCCGTAGTGGATGCTGGGAACTCCGTAAGGACCATGGGGAATAGCGGGCTCCGAAGGAGGCTGGGCACTCTAGAAAGATTTTAGACTACCTGGTGTGCACTGGCTCCTCCCACTATGACCCTCCTCCAAGCCTCAGTTAGGATACTGTGCCCGGACGAGCGTACACAATAAGGAAGGATTTTGAATCCCGGGTAAGACTCATACCAGCCACACCAATCACACCGTACAACCTGTAATCTGAACCCAGTTAACAGCATGATAACAGAGGAGCCTCTCAACAGATGGCTCAACAATAACCCGATTTAGTTAACAATAACTATGTACAAGTATTGCAGATAAACCGCACTTGGGATGGGCGCCCAGCATCCACTACGGACTACGAGAAATAGAATTACCGGTGAGTAAATTCTTATTTTCTCTGACGTCCTAGTGGATGCTGGGAACTCCGTAAGGACCATGGGGATTATACCAAAGCTCCCAAACGGGCGGGAGAGTGCGGATGACTCTGCAACACCGAATGAGAGAACTCCAGGTCCTCCTCAGCCAGGGTATCAAATTTATAGAATTTTGCAAACGTGTTTGCCCCTGACCAAGTAGCAGCTCGGCAAAGTTGTAAAGCCGAGACCCCTCGGGCAGCCGCCCAAGATGAGCCCACCTTCCTTGTGGAATGGGCATTGACAGATTTTGGCTGTGGCAGGCCTGCCACAGAATGTGCAAGTTGAATTGTACTACAAATCCAACGAGCAATAGTCTGCTTAGAAGCAGGAGCACCCAGCTTGTTGGGTGCATATAGGATAAACAGCGAGTCAGATTTTCTGACTCCAGCCGTCCTGGAAACATATATTTTCAGGGCCCTGGCCACGTCTAACAACTTGGAGTCCTCCAAGTCCCTAGTAGCCGCAGGCACCACAATAGGCTGGTTCAGGTGAAACGCTGACACCACCTTAGGGAGAAACTGGGAACAAGTCCTCAATGCTGCCCTATCCATATGGAAAATCAGATAAGGGCTTTTACAGGACAAAGCCGCCAATTCTGATACTCGCCTGGCCGAAGCCAAGGCCAACAACACGACCACCTTCCACGTGAGATATTTCAGATCCACGGTTTTAGTGGTTCAAACCAATGTGATTTTAAGAAACTCAACACCACGTTGAGATCCCAAGGTGCCACAGGGGGCACAACCGGGGCTGAATATGCAGCACTCCCTTTACAAATGTCTGAACTTCAGGTACTGAAGCTAGTTCTTTTTGAAAGAAAATCGACAGAGCCGAGATCTGTACCTTAATGGAGCCCAGTTTTAGGCCCATATTCACTCCTGCTTGCAGGAAATGCAGAAATCGACCTAGTTGAAATTCCTCTGTTGGGGCCTTTTCGGCCTCACACCATGCAACATACTTCCGCCATATGCGGTGATAATGATTTGCTGTAACCTCTTTCCTAGCTTTAATAAGTGTAGGAATGACTTCCTCCGGAATGCCCTTTTCCTTCAGGATCCGGCGTTCAACCGCCATGCCGTCAAACGCAGCCGCGGTAAGTTTTGGAACAGACAGGGCCCCTGCTGCCGCAGGTCCTGTCTGAGCGGCAGAGGCCATGGGTCCTCTGATATAATTTCTTGAAGTTCTGGGTACCAAGCTCTTCTTGGCCAATCCGGAACCACGAGTATCGTTCTTACTCCTCGCCTTCTTATTATTATTCTCAATACCTTTGGTATGAGGGCAGAGGAGGGAACACATAAACCGACTGGTACACCCACGGTGTTACCAGAGCGTCCACAACTATCGCCTGAGGGTCCCTTGACCTGGCGCAATATCTTTTATAGCTTTTTGTTGAGGCGGGACGCCATCATGTCCACCTGGGCCTTTCCCAAAGGTGTACAATCCTTTGGAAGACTTCTGGATGAAGTCCCCACTCTCCCGGGTGGAGGTCGTGTCTGCGGAGAAGATCTGCTTCCCAGTTGTCCACTCCGGGAATGAACACTGCTGACAGTGCTAACACATGATTTTCCGCTCATCGGAGAATCCTTGTGGCTTCTGCCATCGCCATCCTGCTTCTTGTGTCGCCCTGTTGGTTTACATGGGCGACCGCCGTGATGTTGTCTGATTGGATCAGTACCGGCTGGTTTTGAAGCAGAGGCCTTGCCTGACCCAGGGCATTGTAACTGGCCCTCAGTTCCAGAATATTTTGTGTAGAGAAGTCACCTGACTTGACCAAAGTCCTTGGAAGTTTCTTCCCTGTGTGACTGCCCCCAGCCTCAAAGGCTGGCCTCCATGGTCACTAGGACCTAGTCCAGTATGTCGAACCTGCGGCCCTCCTTAAGATGGGCACTCTGCAGCCACCATTTTAGAGATACCCTGGTCCTTGGAGACAGGGTTATCAGCCGATGCATTTGAAGATGCGATCCGGACCACATGTCCAACAGGTCCCACTGAAAAGTTCTTGTATGGAACCTGCCAAATGGGATTGCTTCGTAGGAAGCTACCATTTTTCCCAGGATTCGCGTGCAATGATGCACCGATACCTGTTTTGGCTTCAGGAGGTCTCTGACTAGAGATGACAGCTCCTTGGCTTTCTCCTCCCGGAGAAACAGTTATTTCTGGTCTGTGTCCAGAACCATCCCCAGGAACAGTAGACGTGTCATAGGGACCAGCTGTGACTTTGGACTGTTTAGAATCCAACCCTGCTGTTGTAGCACTTTCCAAAATAGTGCTACCCCGACTAGCAACTGCTCCTTGGACCTCGCCCTTATAAGGAGATTGTCCAAGTACGGGATAATTAAAACTCCCTTTTTTCGAAGGAGTATCATCATTTCGGCCATTACCCCGGTAAACACCCTCGGTGCCTTGTACAGTCCTGTCTGGACTTGGTAATGGTAATCCTGTACCACAAATCTGAGGTACTCCTGGCGAGGATGGTAAATGGGGACATGCAGGTAAGCATCCTTGATGTCCCGGGATACCATGTAATCCCCCTCGTCCAGGCTTGCAATAACCGCCCCGAGCGATTCCATCTTGAACTTGAATTTTTTCATGTATGTGTTCAAGGATTTTAATATAAATGGGTCACACCGAACCATGCGGTTTCGGTACCCCAACCCGTGTAGAATAGTAACCCCGTCCTTGTTGAAGTAGGGGCACTTGAGTATTACCTTTGGGAATACTGCTTATTAATTGCCTCTAGTACAGCCTCCCTGCCTGAGGGAGTTGTCGGCAAGCCATAATCTAGGAAACGGCTGGGGGGAGATATCTCGAATTCCAGCTTGTACCCCTGACATACTATTTGAAAGAAACAGGGATCCACCTGTGAGCGAGCCCACTGATCGCTGAAATTTTGGAGACGGCCCCCCCACCGTACCTGGCTACACCTGTGGAGCCCCCGCGTCATGCTGTGGGCTCAGAGGAAACGAGAGAAGAATGTTGATTCTGGGAGCAGGCTGACAGGTGCAGCTTTTTCCCTCTTCCCTTGTCTCTGTACAGAAGGGAAACGCCTTTGACCCGCTTGCTTTTCTGAAGCCGAAAGGACTGTACCTGATAATACAGTGCTTTCTTAGTCCGTGAGGAAACTTGAGGTAAAAATATTTCTTCCCAGCTGTGGCTGTGGATACGAGGTCCCAGAGACCATCCCCAAATAATTCCTCACCCTTATAAGGCAGAATCTTTTTAAAGTCAGCATCACCTGTCCCGTGACAGGTCTCTAATACCCTCCTGACAGAATGGACATTACATTCATTTTGGATGCCAGCCGGCAAAATATCCCTCTGTGCATCCCTCATATATAAGACGACGTCTTTAATATGTTCTCATGTTTGACAGGGTCACCGACCACGCTGCAGCCGCACGATCTGCAGGTCTCCGTCTAGTACCCGAGTGTGTAAATACAGACTTCAGGATAGCCTCCTGCTTTTTATCAACAGGTACCTTCAAAGTGTCCGTTCCTAAAACGGCAGTGCCACCTTTTTTGACAACCGTGTAAGCGCCTTATCCACCCTAGGGGATATCTCCCAGCGTAACTTATCCTCCTGGCGGGAAAGGGTACGCCATCAGTAACTCTTTAGAAATTACCCGTTTCTAAACGGGGGAACCCACGCTTTTCACACACTTCATTTATTCATCTGATGGGGGAACAAAACACTGCCTGTTTTTTCTCCCCAACCTAAAAACCCATTTTTAGAGGTGCTTGGGTTAATGTCAGAAATGTGTAACACATTTTTTATTGCCGGGATCAAGTCACGGATGTTCCTAGTGGATTGTGTATATGTCTCAACCTTGGCGACACTGGAGTCAGACTCCGTGTCGACATCTGTGTCTGCCATCTGAGAGAGCGGGCGTTTTTGAGCCCCTGATGGCCTTTGAGACGCCTGGGCAGGCGCGGGCTGAGAAGCCGGCTGTCCCACAGCTGTTACGTCATCCACCCTTTTATGTAAGGAGTTGACACTGTCGGTTAATACCTTTCACCTATCCATCCACTCTGGTGTCGGCCCCACAGGGGGCTACATCACATATATCGGCCTCTGCTCCGTCACCATATAAGCCTCCTCATTCAACATGTCGACACAGCCGTACCGACACACCGCAGACACACAGGGAATGCTCTAAACGAGGACAGGACCCACAAAAGCCCTTTGGGGGGACAGAGTGAGATTATGCCAGCACACACCAGAGCGCTATATATATACAGGGACTAACTGAGTTATGTCCCTAATAGCTGCTTTTCATATAATATATGTATATATACTGCCAAATTTAATGCCCCCCCTCTCTTTTCCCTCTTACTGTACTGTAGATTGCAGGGAAGAGCCAGGGAGCTTCCTTCCAGCCGAGCTGTGAGGGAAAAATGGCGCCAGTGTGCTGAGGAGATAGGCTCCGCCCCTTTTTCGCGGACTATTCTCCCGCTTTTTATGGAATTCTGGCAGGGGTATTTTCCTCATATATAGCCCCTGGGGCTATATATTGAGGTATTTTAGCCAGCCAAGGTGTTTTTATTGCTGCCTCAGGGCGCCCCCCCCCCAGCGCCCTGCACCCTCAGTGACCGGAGTGTGAAGTGTGTGAGAGGAGCAATGGCGCACAGCTGCAGTGCTGTGCGCTACCTTGGTGAAGACAGAGTCTTCATGCCGCCGATTTTCCGGACCATCTTCTTGCTTCTGGCTCTGTAAGGGGGACGGCGGCGCGGCTCCGGGACCGAACACCAAGGACTGGGCCTGCGGTCGATCCCTCTGGAGCTAATGGTGTCCAGTAGCCTAAGAAGCCCAATCCGGCTGCAAGCAGGCGAGTTCGCTTCTTCTCCCCTTAGTCCCTCGCTGCAGTGAGCCTGTTGCCAGCAGGTCTCACTGAAAATAAAAAACCTAAGTCTATTCTTTCTAAGAGCTCAGGAGAGCCCCTAGTGTGCATCCAACCTCGGCCGGGCACGAATTCTAACTGAGGCTTGGAGGAGGGTCATAGTGGGAGGAGCCAGTGCACACCAGGTAGTCTAAAATCTTTCTAGAGTGCCCAGCCTCCTTCGGAGCCCGCTATTCCCCATGGTCCTTACGGAGTTCCCAGCATCCACTAGGACGTCAGAGAAAATTATTTACCAGTAAATCTAATTTAAGATCTATATTAGGAAAGCTTTGTACATGATTCCCTTTAGATGACTGTAACCAACACCTCACAGATCACACCAAATTGTGTTTATGATATACACAATTTTTTCCAGTATTTGTTGAGCACTTATTAAAGGCTGAGTAGTTTCACTACTGAAGAATGTTACCACAATATTATAAAAAGTTGTCACCTCACCTACTTCAGGTGAGCAACCAGTTGTTTATAAAGCATTACATCATGTTCCCGTACAGAGTATACTGGTTATTTGCATATATTCTTCATGTCATGAACCAGACAAATTAATTTGGAATAATACCATTTCTAATTACATGCTATGCTAGGTGAGCCCGAGACATAAATATTTGACATTTTTGTAATTAGCAGACGTTACACACCAAATGTTTTTTCTTCTACTGATGAGATCCTGTCATGCCAAGTTCGCTGGAAAATGTATGCATTTTTTTGGAGTTGCGTTGGGAGCTGCAGGAAGCTAAAGTCTGTTGCTATCTACCCGGATATCTCTTTACGTTTGTACACTGATAAAAAGGAACATCTTTGCTTTGACTGAGTTATACTCAAATTCAACGCAATGATTTGACTATATTCTTATTCTATATATTCTTTGGACTTCTACTTTGTCACCTACTTTGTTCTAAAAAAGCACAGCTGGTGTTACTTTATGAAAACCGGCGGATAACTTCCCACCACCAGCACGGACTTTGCATCCCTAAATCTCCCTGTCGGAGAGACTTAGGGCCTTATTCAGATCTGATCACAGCAGCAAATTTGTTAGCTAATGGGCAAAACCATGTGCACTGCAGGTGTGGCAGATATAAGATTTGCACAGAGACTAAGATTTGGGTGGGTTATTTTGTTTCTGTGCAGGGTAAATACTGGCTGCTTTATTTTTACACTGCAATTTAAATGGCAGTTTGAACATACCCCACCCAATTCTAACGCTCTCTGAACACGTTATATCACCGCCCCCTCCCCTCCCCCCCGCAGTGCACATGGTTTTGCCCATTAGCTAACAAGTTTTCTGCTGCAATCAGATCTGAATTAGGCCCTTAAGCTTCACAGATGACCAGGCCTCCTCTATCCTGTTTGCTGAGGACTCTACTAACAATGAAACAACAGCTGAGGAAATCTACCAGATAATTCTAAAACTGTGCAGAAAAGAGATTGATTATTTACTTCATGGACAATCATTGTCAGATTATTTCAGACAAAAACACATTCCACGTGGATCCAGAGTCCATAATACACCAACTATAGGAAGAACAAATCTAGAATTCTACAAAAAATGGGTGGCTGTACTGAACAAGTGCAGCCTTGACCTCATGCTACTTAGTATAGGAAGCTAGAAGGGAGCTGAACATCACTAAGCTGAAAACGGAACATACTAAAATTGTTCACAAAGACACACTGAATAACGCTGACTTCAACAGATGGTGGTCCAAATTGAACAACCAGTGCGATACGTACAGGAGAGAATTACAGAAGTTAAAAAAAATCTTTAAAAAACCTAACGGTCCAACAGAACTACGAAATCAACCAAGTATACTGATGGCTCACAGGTACTGACAATTCCAGACGCAATCAAAAACAACAGCGACCATTGTGGCGTAGCAAAAGATCACTCAAAAATCAATTGCACCCATCAACCCAAAGTTACAGCGGCATCATCGTGGATAAGATGAACCATCCAGCTCTAGCAGTCCCCTTTTAGGGGTTTACTAGCCGTCGAGGGGTGGAAGCAAAACAAAAACCGAACAAGAAGAGGACATCAGAACAAAAGGCAATTCAAAAACTGACAACAAAAAGAAGAACTGATATTCCACACAGAACTTTTACCATGGAAACCGCCATATTGAATAAGGTATTGTCATTTTCCCCAGCAGTACCACATAATCCCTTTGAATGGCAAATTTACATCCACCGAATGAACAGAAAAATAAGACTAAAATAATTCTTTCAACATCAACCTGAATGCACCAGCAGGAATAACATCACAGAAATTATACGGTCCCGTCACAAATCAACATTCGACCCTCCATCACAAAATGTGGTAATCAAAACATATACTAGATTAATGAAAGACTCTGTTACCAAATTTATCCAAGCACCAGTCAGACTTCTCTCAAACCTATTCAAAGGCGAAAGGAATGCATTGAAAGCATTGGAGGAATATCAGAGCATCATTATAAGGCCTGCAGATAACAGAGGAGCAATAGTTCTACGAGATCTGAATAATTACAAACTGGAAATAATATGTCAACTGGTTGATCAAACAGTATATATAAAATTACACGCTGATCAAACAGCAAGGTTCCTACAAGAGTTAAAAGGCCTTCTATTATCTGGCACCATTGAGCAAAAATTGATGGATGCCCTACTACAGGAATCAGCAGTTATCCCTATACTGTACACGATCCCACAAAATACACAAAGATTCAACAAAACCACCTGGATGACCGATTTTATTGGCCAGAGGTAGATTATACCAACCTACATCACAACCCCTGGACACCCTTATCCAACCTCACATCACCATCCAACAGACGCACGACAAAGATACAAAAATATTCCTCAACCTAATACAAGGAGTTCATGATCTACTAGCTAATCGGGGCATCAGGGACGGTGTAATGGTTAGCATTACTGCCTCACAGCACTGAGGTCATGGGTTCAATTACCACCATGGCCCTAACTGTGTGGAGTTTGTATGTTCACTCCGTACTTGCGTGAATGTGTGTGCGTGTACATGTGGTAAGGAATATAGATTGTAAGCTCCACTGGGGAGGGACTGATGTGAATGGCCAAATATTATCTGAAAAGCGCTGCGGAATATGTGTGCACTATATAAATAGCTGCTAATAAATAAATAATAGATAAATAATAAAGTAATACGCACCATGGATGTGTCTAGCCTGTATACTTCCATTCCCTATGATGAGGGACTACAGGCCATGGAAGACTTCATTGATAACATCACTGGTGATTTAGGACTGGATAAATCACTATATATTCAGCTCCTTAAATTGGTCTTGACCCTTTCAGTACTCCCATAGAAAAACATTACAGCCAGCCACATTTGATTGGGGGAGGGGAATAAAAAAAACTGCTAACAGAGAATAGCTCACACTGATGATGATGATGATGATGATGATGATGGGTGAACATCTAGTGTACCTAGTGGGGCAGGAACACTGCAGGACATATGAGTTTGCCCTACCTTAAGAGAGAATTTTATAGATTTCATTTTGTGGGCAAGATTACTTATATTAATGAAAACTAAAGCTTTAACAAAACAGAGCCACCTGTAATACAGGCAGATATTTTGCTGTGTGCATCCAGTGCCCAGTCCACAGTGAGGTCCCACGTGAAACACCTCTGGTGATAAGAACGCATGGAAAAGTTTACACAGTGAAATAAATGTTAACGTACCAAAATGTAAGGAACACTTTACAATAAAGTGTAGTATCCCTTTAATATAAGATTTATATTTTAAAGTTGTGTGTGACCTTACGGCTTGCAATTATATTATAAAAGACGCTGTTTATAAAAGACTAGCACAGACAAAGGGCAATAATAATTAGGATCTTATTCCAAAACAAATAATCAAACTTATAAGAAAGCCACAATTAAAATTCCTTTACTGCAACCCAAAAAGTGTACGCAATGCAAAGTTTCATTTTTCATATCCCTTCTGAGTCAAACTACTTTGTCACTTGCATAACGCAAGCTTGCTGATTTCTTCTATGTAAGGCCAATGGTATGGTTAGAAAAATTGTTATGAACCATTTAGTATAACAAGTTAACAGTTCTTAAAACAATAAAACAAATGAAAAATTTCTCCTCCAAAATCACGGCCACTGCACCGGCCCTTGAAGCCGCCATGCATGGTCCAGCATTAACTTTGCAAACTAAATTAAATTAAAAATAGATTTTAACATGTCTGGCTTTCATTTTAATTAACTTACTTTAAAAGTCTATGAGAACAGAGTGTGAGCTGTTTGTTTTAAATCATGCAGCCAAGGTTCGTAAATGATGTAAGAATATACATAGTTGGTATAGTTACAAGAACACTGAGGCAGTTTTTATTTTAAAATAGAAAAGACCAACCTCGAAGTTGCATTAATCAAACTAAGTTAATATCTTTATCGCCTAGACAGGGTATGCCTGAGAACAGTTGTGAGGGTATTGCTTTGTTTAACGCAAGCTATATTATTTGACATTATGCAAAAACTTACACAACAGCATAAATGGTTTGTCTATTAATTGACTTTTAAATAAAGTGCTCTACTCAAAATATTAAAGTTATTAATGGGGGATCATTCTTTATTTTGGTCATTTTTGATGTGTGAAGTGTTTCATGTTTTATTGTACATAAGTAACCAATTATGAGATGATCAAAATTTAAAAAAAATATATTATAATTTAACACTTTATTGTTGTGCTTTTATCTGCTAAATGTTTAACTGTGGTAAGTTTTACATTATGTGGTATTTTCGCAGATGTTCAAATAGCCCAGGAGACATACTAAACATTTGTATTCAAAAACGCACTTTAGCTCGTGTCTAAAAGGCTTACCTTGAGGACAATTATGAAAATGTGTTGTGATAACCATTGTGAACATACACACGCAAATTATCCTAGCACGATAACACGGGAGAAGAACATGGAATATAATTTTATTGGGTTTAGAAATGTAAGACACAACTGGAAATGTACTGTTCATTATTAGCAATGAAATACTTTGTACAGATGTGTCCTCATACACTATTGCTGCCAAGTCCCATGCAACGTAGATTGTACAGAGTGGCTTTTTCAGACGATTGTGCATCTTAGTCGCAATGTGATGCAACAAATCCACTTCAAAAGACTGCACCGATAAATCTGATTTGCAACACTTGTATATCTGTGTGCCGCTGAGTCCGAATCTGTATACACTGCACTACGATGCAGCAGCTGAAGCTTTTTTTCATGTCAAGTATGCACAGAAAATGAATCAGTGCAGTCTCATGAAGTGTTATGTTGCATCGCATTGTGACTAAGATGCACATTTGCGTGAAAGGATGCTTCAATGCTTGGCATTGAGGACTCGTGCCAGACGTCTCGCACCATGTGGCATATTCAGGCTAGTTGTATGAGGGCACATCTGTAGATTCTTTCAATTCAATCTGACAGCCAATGACCACCTGACAAACAATGGCTTTAATGGAAAGTCAACTACAAAATACAGTGCTCCCTATTTATCAGAAGCAAGGGTTATGTTGTAAATAGGTGGTTTAATTAGAAAGTACTGTAATTAAAAGACCATAACATGTATAATACAATGCACAAACAGAATACACAACAGCTCTCACAAAGCTACTGCAGTAAGTGATCAATCTTTCCAGCCAATGCCTCATCCAAAGGGTGTGTAGAACATGACACAAGAGGGTCATTCCATGGTAACAAACGTTACATTTTGACAAACAGATCATGTGAAATATATTTTTTGGAGCATGTGTTTTGAATATTTTGTGCAAAGTAAATGTTGTTTGTGCGGTACAGGATATGCTTTAATTTTGATGCAAAGCTTGGCATCTTGTCATTGTTAGATGCCTCTGAGATAGAGGATTGAAAACTGGTAACAAACGTTACATGAAAATGACAGAGCTGCAATGTTTGTGATAGATAAAGAAATTTCTCTGCTAATTGGTAAGGTCTGGAAATAAAAATACCTGTATTTGTATTAGATAGCATATAGTTTAAAACAGGAGTAAATGACAAAGTTATGACTTGTTCATCTCTTGCCTAGAAAAAAATACAGAAAAGTAACAAACGTTACACACAAGTAACAAATGTTACACAATCAAATGTTCATAACTGAGATCATTGTAAGGAGTGTTGAAAAATAAATTTAAACTAAATAGAGTAGTAAAGAACATGAAGGTCACTCAATTGTCACAGGTAGGTTTTGTGAGAAATAAAACTTTCCTCTAACTTCTCTTGGTTTGGCTAACTTTGCAACAACCATTTCAAATGAAACTTCATCTACGTCATCTGCTTGGGGATAGACAAAATACAAATCTTTCCCTATCTGCTTTTGAAGGAATTGTATCTTGAGGACATCTTCTTTCTTTGTCAAAATGTGTCCAATAAATTTTTTTCTGATTTTGTCATAGTGTACGATTACGTAGTTATCAGCGGTTAAGTTTACACTGATGTGTTGTGTGTCATGTGACATCCCCTGTAATGCAGTGTGATCCATTCTGTGGATTTCTGGTCTTAGCTTGCATAATTGAAATGGCATTTCATCTCCTGCGTTTTCATAAAGTTGAACAATATAAGGAATGGTAGTTGACACTGCGTGCTTCCTGAATTACTGTAGCAGGTTGAAGGTCTTCCCAATGGCATAAGTAATTTGAAGACATTTCCTCAACTTTCTCGGAAGAAACATAAATGCAGTGAATATTTTCAACGTTTTTGACTGCTGTATTATAGAAGTCTTGAGCTGACTGCACTACTTCATTTCTTTGAAGTACTCTCTTCCAAATAGTACGTTTATGTGTAGCCCCAACACCATCATGAGGTCCTTTTCCATGATAAGAGTCCTGGTAGTTTCATTTTATAGTTATGCATTCAGGGTTGTCATTTCTTAGCATAGACAAATAAGCCATGGCTTTTCTATTCTTGAAATGCTGTGCGGCACCATCTGTCCACAGTTACAGACGATGCATTGGTACATTCATAAGCGTCTTCACATGTTCTAAAATGTTTTCCTCACTCTAGACAGAGCTTTACCCAAAGAGCTAGGAGACTTATAAGCTGGAGAGCGAGAGGTACTGGCAACATTTCCTTTTGCAGCAGCCTTCTTACGTGCACGGCACAGCCGGACACGTAATTTTGTAGCATCCCGCTGTGCTTTTTTCTCAGATATGCTTTTTGGTTTCTGCCGGACTCTTCGCATAATGTCTCTTGCTTTGTCAAGTCGTTGACGTGTTTTTTCTTGGTCCATCCTTGCTCGGTACTCTCTCATTTTTTCTGCTGATTTCTTGGCCATGGCTGTGGAAATAATATATGACTTATATCATATATGTAACACTAAACATTACTAGAATACAGTAACAAATGTTACGTAAGTTTGTTGTAACATTTCTTACTCATTAACCTGTAATGTTTGTTACCATTTACTGAGGCAACAGTTGTCTTTTATAACTTCATTGTTCAGAGGAGATTTATAGGTTATAATACAACAATGATGAAAACAAAATGTTATGACTAAATTGTAAACACCTATGAAGCCACACAAACAAAATATGTGATTTGCATCATTAGGCCCCACCCATCAGCAGACCTGCCAATCCCAGCATTTTTTCCTGGGATGGGGCGAGGCCTAATTATTTGATAGTCCAGTCATGCCCCCCAAAGATTCTCCCACAGAGGAGACAAACAATGTAGGTAAGTATGTAGTGAGCTGTTCTGTATATTCTCCTGCAGGTAGCCTGTTTCATCATTGTTTGGCTTCCTAGGTACAGACTTGGATTCTGTAATCATAATGAAGTGTTACACAGGGGGAATTGAATTCTGACGCTAATTGTGACGCCGGACTATTTCAATTAGTGGAGTTTCCCCCCACGCGGGGGCCCCCGTAGTCCAACGCGCAAGTCCCCAGGGAGGAACTGAACCTAATAGCTCCAAAAAGTCTCCGTAAAAAAAAGAAAATTGGATCACGCACGATAAAAAAACACACTGATTCCACAGACTTTTCCTCAGCCTAAAGGGGGGTACTCACGGAGCGATATTCTAAGCAATCTGACTAGATTGCTTAGAATTTTAGCAGGATCGCTCTGTGTGTACCCCCTACAGCGGTAGCGATGCGCAGCCCCGCGCATCGCTATCGCTGCTGCTAGATTGGCCTGCCATGCAGGCCAATCTAGCGGGTCGCTCACTTCACCCGCTGGGTGAAGTGAGCGGCCCCCCCGTCTCCCCCCGCGCGCTTAGCACAGATAGCCCTGTGCTGAGCGGCGGGAGAGATGTGTGCTGAGCGGTTCGCTCAGCACACATCTCTCCTGCATCGGCCTGTCTATATGGGCCTTAAGACTGGCTCATTATACCAATAACAAGGTGTATAAAGATGTTCACGCTACACTCCCCATCCCTCCTTATTGTTGTCAATGAAAGGCAATAGAATGCATAAAAGTTGATCATAAATATTTTTTTAATTAACCAAGTGCAAATGTGCAGTAAACTATAGCAACTACTATAATGAATTGCGTTTTGTTGTGTTTTACAAAAGTGCAAACATTCAGAGAAACATGGGCCTACTGTATGCACTAAGCCTTGGAGAGATACAGTAGAAAGAGATAAACTACAAACTAATCAGTTCCTCACTATCATTTTTCAAACACAGCCTGTAACATTCCAGTTAGGAGCTGATTGGCTGGTACTTTAAACTTTTCCAAGGCTTACTACATAGGTGTCATAATCTTCAAATATACCTTTTGCCTCAGCATTTTGCATGAATCCTCAAAATATTTGCAAATATGCATTTTGCAGACTTTATAGTCTATGAAGAGAGCTGGGACAATGACAGTCCTTTGATTGTGCAGTGTGGTGGTTGGTGTACTAGTAGAAAGGGGAACTTACAGCTAAATTCAACTGACAAAGCCAGTAGACCTAAAAAGCCAAACGCAGAAAGAGGCGTCCATTTTGCCGAATGGTTTTCACCAATTTCTATGAATGTTATTAGTAATTATTGTACAATATTAAACTGAAACCTCTCTCAGGCACAGTCCAGGCAATGGTAATTATTTTGGAATCCCTATTGTTCATATATCTAACCAATTACACCAGAAATATGTTTTTTACTGTGAATTATAACACTACAATATATCTGGGTTTCTTTCCAATACATCCATGTAATATAAACTAAAAAACTAAACATGAGGTGAGAACATACTGCAGCCAGAGAAAAAAACAAGTGTATGATAAATCAGAAGGTGCAGCAATGTGATATGTTGATTTATGGAGGTCACGCAGAACACAGTTTTCCATCAGTGCTATCTCTAAAAGAATATCTAACAAACTATAGGCTTGATACAGAATTGAAATCAGGTATATGGTGTTCTAAAATGCTATAGAAGGGAAGAACGCATACATTTACCCACATGCAGAGATGTAGAGAGCTTGAGGTACATTCACCCACTGCTTACGCTTTGTGCCTGATTCCGAGTTGGACACTGCAGTGTCTGTGACTGCAGCTTTTGCTAGACTTGTCTCTACAACATTATGCAAATACTGCTACAAGCCCTTTGCTGGTGTACAGCCGTGCGCCTGAATGTATCAGGACTGAGACGCCCACTTAGACCGACTTTACATGTTCAAATATTACTTGGTACAACTTTTCACGCAACCATCATTGACACCATCAGAAAAACGTGCACCAGCCCGATGCTGTGTGCAGATTCTCTGCCAAAGTATGGCCTCCAATGCGAGCAATGAAGCGTCTGAGTATGAAACCACTTCAGTGACACACCTACGATACTCTCATAACATTATCTCCGTGTGTCGCAGAGGTGCCTCCCTGTCGCCTACCAGTCACTACCCAATACATTTTCAAAACATTTCTGAGACCATGCGTATCAACTGCAACCGTAACTCTGTGCGCACGCACTCTGGACGCATCCGCACTAGGAAAACATTGCTAAGATTCGTCCAACTCAGAAATAGGTGGAAAAGACACACCGGCAAGCAGGTCTCCACCACATATTGGCACAAATGTTCAGTTAGAGTGGCAGCTTATAGTTGCCATGACTGCATGTTTTTGGGACTATGGGGGCATGGTATGCACCTCAGCACCACTAAACAGTATATGCCAGTCTCCAGTGACATCGTCCCCAAGGTGACTGCAGTCTGATGTAATGCCTGCACAGAAGCATCCAAACTTACTAGCATACATTGCTGTATTTTCTATTAAGGCCAGGAACACACTATGTAATATATTGCTCATACAGCCGACGAACAACATATTGCTAGTGCATCAGCGTGTGTGTATAACGCTGTTCATCAGAAGTCTGACTGCGGAATCCAGACAGAATGGATCCCAACAACTAAACCCACCCCTCCCTCAGCCTAACCCTAACGCCCAGCACAGACTAACCCTAACCTCCCCCAGTCCTGCTGCCCAACCCTCCCCCTAGTGTCTAACCCTAGCCTCACTACTTACCGGCAGGATCTGTCTAGAATCTGTCTGTCGGTAGTGCGCGGTCAGTCTAATGCTTGTTGGGATCTCAACTGCCGGGATTTTGTCCACAACCCGTTTCAGCTGTAATATGATCATTTTTATGTTTTTGGGGCATTTTGTATCGCAGATATACAGTGATAAATAAACAGGTATAGCCATTTCCTAAAAAAAACCCACATCTGTGAAAACTAACACTAAAGTATCACATAAAAAAAGACAATAGGTGGACAGACATTTAGAACATAGAAAATGATCCCCTATGATCTGATATAAAATACATTTAATTTCCTTATAAATAATACGAACCTGGGCTTGGTCTGAGGTTAATAAAGTTTCAGCAGACCTATGATGAAATTATGTCTGTCTGGCCAGAAAGGACCCAAGCAAGCAGAAGGCAATAAAATATTATTATTTATGTATTATCTCAGAGATACTTCGTTAAGTTGATAAAATATATTTATTAAGGAAAACAGGCATAATTCTATATTGTCCACAACGATTAAGTCACGTAAAAACAGTATCATGAGTGAGGCCAAGACCTTTTCTGTCTATAATAAGTGTTGCTGTATTTTTAAGGAGCAACTCTTAGTCTGTAAACTAAATTCATTTTCCTTTCCAAGAGAGTCCTATTTTATAGCAGAAACGAAAGGCAATCAATCAGCGCCGGCTTAAGAAAATGGACAAGTCAGTGGTCACAAGTGATAAACAGTCGCCTCCTGTACATTGGCAGCTCAGCATATGATTTGCTGGCTGCGGTTTACTGCAAAAAGCTAGAATGTATTATTACTGTGTAGCTGGTAGAAATGTGCTGCACAAAGGCTACACTTCTTTCTGCAGTAGCAACAGGCACAGAACAAAGCTCAGACTTCCCTTGCTAAAGGAAAGTGATATACTGTCTTTGTTTACATAAACCACTTAACAGAGTCATTCAACAATGAATTTCTCCCAAGCGTTCTTCAAGAAATGCTAAGTATCACCCTTGTACACCTCCTGCACACTAACACTAATCAACAAGGTGAGCTAATGATCCCAGCTGTTGAACACATTGATAGATGGCTAATCGTGCTACTGCTGTCTGTATTACACCAATATACAATACTAACTGACTACCCATGCTTCGCTACGGGATGAGGATGGTAAATTAGAATTATAGTTGTTCGTTAATTTACGTTGGTTGGAGATCTAGTATATATGCATATCTTGCTTCCCGGACCCACTTTGTGTAGTGGCAGGACCCCTTTTTGGTCCCCCAAGGGACCCTGCTGTTTCCACTATACAACTCTCAGTCTGTGGCTTATTGCTGCCTCCATTCCCTCACTGACATCATGTCACTGCCCCTGTCACATGCAGCCCTGTCCTTCCTGAGATATTATGCATCTCCTAATATACTGTGTGCTGCTGGGGACCCTGCTCCTCCCACTACGTAAATGTCAGTGTGTGGCTTCCTGCTACCTCCATTCCCCTCCTCACATCATGTTACTACCACTGTCATATGCAGCCATGTTGTCACTGACATATCATGCATGTCCTGATATAGTCTGTGCTGCTGGGCCACCCCTAGCGGTGTTTGTTCCCAGATTGTAAGTCATATTTTGTAAGTTTGGTGTAAATTTCTCCAGGCATTCCAGAGTTATGCTGTCTACTGAAATACTCTGTGCTTCTGCCTCACCCCTAGGGGTGTCTACCCCCCCCCTCTCACCCCCCACAGTGTTTGTTCCCAAATTGTAACTCATATGTGTACAAAGTTTGGTGTAAATTGGTCCAGCCATTCCAGAGTTGTGCTGTCTCATGATATACTCTGTGCTGCTGTCCCCCCTAGGGGTGCTAGGGGTGTGTTACCCCCACAGTGCTTGTAACCAGATTGTAAGTCATATGTGTACCAAGTTTGGTGTAAATTGCTGCAGGCATTCCGGAGTTATGCTGGAAAATATTTATACATACATAAATACATACATACAAACATACATACACACATCCATTTTTGGCGATTACAGTGACATTTGTAAAACCGGTTCTTAGCAAGCACCTGGGACCTAAGGAGAAGCTACCTGCCAGTTTTCAAGATTGGAGACCTTGCGATGAGTCAATCAGTTTTTGCCTTTTATGTCTATAGATTAGGGGAGTTTAATTTGAAACTCTTTATACTACTGAATATGAACTATGGCCCTCATTCCGAGTTGATCGCTCGCAAGGCGATTTTAGCAGAGTTGCTCACGCTAAGCCGCCGCCTACTGGGAGTGTATCTTAGCATCTTAAAATTGCGAACGATGTATTCGCAATATTGCGATTACAAACTACTTAGCAGTTTCAGAGTAGCTCCACACTTACTCGGCATCTGCGATCAGTTCAGTGCTTGTCGTTCCTGGTTTGACGTCACAAACACACCCAGCGTTCGCCCAGACACTCCCCCGTTTCCCCGGCCACTCCTGCGTTTTTTCCGGAAACGGTAGCGTTTTTTCCCACACGCCCATAAAACGGCCTGTTTCCGCCCAGTAACACCCATTTCCTGTCAATCACACTACGATCGCCGGAGCGATGAAAAAGCCGTGAGTAAAAATACTATCTCCATTGTAAAATTACTTGGCGCAGTCGCAGTGCGAATATTGCGCATGCGTACTAAGCGGAATTTCACTGCGATGCGATGAAAAATACCGAGCGAACGACTCGGAATGAGGGCCTATGTATTTATATTACTGTCACAATTCATAAAGGTCCTCACTGTAATTACAGCAGGCTTGTCTTTTATGCTACATACACTTGATGACAATTTGTTGACTAGACCATTATAAGAAAAGCAGAAACTCTATTGTTTAATTTGATATGACAAAGACACATTACCAAGTGGGGGAATTCACAGGTTCCACATTGTAACAGTTTAAAGGGCAATTTGTGATACCTGGCTGCACACATCTCCAAGAAATACGAGCCCTACATTGCTCATTTTCCTGCACACCTCTATGGGGAGCAAGGGAAAATTTGCATTAGAATTGCCCCCTTAGAGTGGAAACTAGGCTTGGATCAAAGTATACACGCTAAGTGGGGCAGTTAGCATGATCAGAATGTTAGTATGCAGTATCTTTATGAAAAGGATCAGGAACTCAGCATATCTTCACAAAGACTCCTTGCATACTGGTATTTCTATCAAGAATGTGTTCAGATGTGCCTACTACAGCTTTCAACAATTTATATTAGACAGATCTTTCCTCTGTATGATAACAGATTGCTGGAACTTTATGTCACTACTGTAACACTGCTTTTCCCTGGCCCTGAATCAAAAGTTGTTATTTTGCAGCAAACATTACTGCGCCTGCCTGGATCATACTAAAGCAAATCCTACAATTAGGATTTCAGCTGCTCAATTCGGTAAATTCCACCAAACTGTCAAACCACTATGTGGCCCAATCCACAAAATTTGATCGTGCAGGCCGGACAAAGAGGTTGGCCGATGATCCCCATTGGTATATGTATGACGTTTCCAGCTATATTATAAATAAGATCTCTTCACACCAGGCTACTTAGAAGTAGATGCAAAAAACGCATTAAATCCATGTCTCAAGGATGTGCAAGTCCTTCCTTCACAAGTCTCTATTTGTCTGCGGATAAACCTTCTATAGTAGGGTAATGCTTTCAGCTAATTACCATAGAAATGATTGGATGAGATGAAAATCTGACAGGATCTGTAATATTAGGTGTCCCACACAGTTGTGACCTATTATCCACAGAACTGATGTGATTATATTGTGTGTCACCAGTATTGCAATCTAATCCTGTATTAGAGTTTTAGTGATAATATTGCCCCAGACTCCTTTACTTCAGGGGATAGATAACAAACTACAATTGAGGAACCATCACCTTCAGATAACTACTGTCCATGTGTTTGCTGATGTTCATCATGTGGCATTGTGCTAACCAACTTTCATGTCTTTACAGCATCTAGAGGTTATTCATTCCACACCCATTATTGTGCCAGATGGGTGGGGTAAAGAAGATTTACGCTGTCTAGATAGACAGTTATATTGACTCATATGGTCGACATGCATTAGGTCCACAGGGCCAACATTTTGATAGGTAAAAGGTAGACAGTGGGTAATTTCAACAGGTACAAAAAGTCAACATAGTTTTTTTTTTTTTTTGGGTATCATTTTGTATATACAGGATAACTAAGCAAAATCAGTGTGAACGTGTACCCTCGTGGGCTCACTTCACTTTCCATGCTACAGGCAAGGTTTCTTTTCCCAATTGTAGTCCACTTGGATAGTAAATCAAACAAAATTTGGAAAAACATGGGGGGAAAAACTTAACGACCATTTGTGTGTCGACAACTCTCAATTTGACCTTTATACCTGTCGACCATAAGCATGTCTACCGTTTACCTGTCGACCTGCGCATGAGCATGAGGTGGGAAGCATAGAAGCTGCTGGAGAGGGATCAGAAGACCCCTCTCTAGTGGTGCTCCCACAGAAGGTTAGAATTACTAACACCATCTGAAGGTACAGTAATGTTAGATATGGAAGCCAAGCTTCTCAGGGCTTGGTAAATTAACACAGACTGTACTTTTGGACTGTAGTGTGCATTGTTATTATGCCTAATGCAGCATAGCTCTGATATCATTTGCTATTTCCTAAGTTGCCATCATACCTAAATCATGTGGATACTGGCACGTCCGCATGGGTTTAGCCAGTGCTTAAAGTGGTCCTAGAGAGGTGGTGGAACTCCCCCCCCCTCCCCTCCTAGCGCCCATGGAATAAATGTATTGCGCCCCCACCCCCACCAAAAAAGGGGCATGGTCTCAAAAAGGGGCGTGGTCACACAATAGTAAAAATGCCCACAGTAGTAGCACCCCTAATACACATAATGACCACAGTAGTAGCACCCCGTAATACACATAATGCCCACAGCAGTAGTGCCCCTTATACAATGCCCACAGTAGTAGTGCTCCTTATGAAATTTCCACTGAACTGGTAGTGCCCACAGTTGTAATGCCCCTTATATAGAGCCCATAGTAGTGGTGCCTTTTATGCAATGCCCCCAGTAGTAGTGCCCCTTATGTCCCCAGGAGTGATGCCCCTTATGAAGTGCCCCCTTTACAATGCTGTCATTAGTAGTGCCCCCATTAATGCTCTTAATGGTAATGCCCGTGTAGTATTGCCCCCAGTAGTAATGTCCCCAGTCGTTTAGCCCCAGTAGTTATGCCCCCAGTAGTTTAGTCCTCAGTGGTAATGCCCCTGCAGTTATGACCACAGTAGTTAACCCCCCTTTAGTTTAGCCTCCCAGTGGTAATGCCCCCAGTAGTTTAGCCCTCATGTAGTTTGCCCCATGTAGTTTATCCCACAGTGCTAATACCCGCTGTAGTTTAGCCCCAGTAGTTTAACCCCTGTAGTTTGATCCCGTTGGTAATGCCCCCAGTAGTTAAGCCACCCTGTAGTAATACCCCCAGTAGTTTAGCCCCACTGTAGTTTGCCCACTTGTAGTTTAGCACCAGTAGTTATGCCCCCAGTAGTAATGGCCCCCTGTAGTTTGACCCCTTGTAATTTGTCTCCTTGTAGTTTAGCTCCCAAGTAGTAATGCCCCCAGTAGTTTAGCTCCTGTAGTTATGCCCCCAGTAGTTTAGCGCCCAGTAGTTTAGTCCCCTTGTAGGTTAGTCCCCTTGTAGGTTAGCCCCCAGTAGTAATGGCCCCAGTAGTAATGCCCCCCTGTAGTTTGCCCCCTTGCAGTTTAGTGCCCAAGTAGTAATGCCCCTAGTTTAGCTTCTGTAGTTATGCCCCCAGTAGTTTATCCACCTTGTAGTTTACCCCCCTGCAGTTTGCCCCCTTGTAGTTTAGCCTCCCTGTAGTTATGCCCCCAGTAGTAATGCCCCATTAGTTATGCCCCCCTGTAGTTTTCCCCCTTGTAGTTTGCCCCCAGTAGCTTGCCCCACTGTAGCTTGCTCTCAGTAGACGCGCCGCTAATACATCACACATATGTAAAAAAAAACATCATAAAAAAACCATACTCACCAAGCCCCGCTCCCGCGTCTGACTGCTGCAGTCCTCTCGGCGTCCGCTCCTCTGCACTATGAGAGAGACCCCTGGGTTTAGCTTTCATAAATAAGCCCCACAACTTTAAAATAAAAACAGCTCATGCCCACCTTTTACCTATTCATTCCGGAAATATATGCGTAATTAACAGCAACCAATGTGAAGTTCTTAGACACGTAAGTACATGATAAATGAGGGTTGTGTGTTATAGCTTTACTATAAATGAAACCTAAATGCAATGAACCAGCACAGTTTTGGAACTCCCACCTTTCTGTATTTCTTTAATGTTTATGTTTAGTTACGAACATGCACTAAAATGTACTAGGAATACATGATGGATCTATGGACTTGTATGTCCTAATCTTGATCATCATGCATCAAGACTCAGAGCACAAAGGGCAGTTCCAAGAACTGCAACATTTCTATTTACTAAAAAATGATTTGAAAGTAGAAAAAAAACAAAAACAAACAGCAATTGGCGGCCAATTAAATGTTATGTTCCCATTTCACATTTTCTTAAAGCCATCTGTACATTACAATGAGTGCAAAAACATAGGAAAAATATCACAGGTATCTGTTATATTCATAGTGTTTCAGATCATTATCTGATACAAAGATTCAATGTACAATACAAATTCCACTGGAGATTTTAGATATTATATCCTGCTATATAACAGAATATATATGTTAATGGTGGATTATTGTTATAGAAAAATGACAAGAAAGCCAGAAGACCTATATAAAACTATCAATAAATTTCAATAGTTTCTCATGCTTGCCTGTATAATAATAGTATATATATATATATATATATATATATATATAAAACACCTACATAAATACACTTTTGCAGAATAAGAGAACACCATTAAGTATATAGTACACTGTATTTACAAACTGTAGTGGGGAACTGCACAAGACAAGCACGATTAACTGATTCTGTAGGACAGGGGTATTCAAGATGCAGCCCTCTAGCTGCAGTGGAACTACACATCCCAGCATGCCACGCCACAGTTTTGCTATTAGGGCATGCTAAAACAGTGGCAAGGCATGGTGCTAAGTTAGTTTCACAGCAGCTGGAGTGGCCGCATAATGTATATCCCTGCTGTAGAAGAATAATGCACAACAGTAATTAACAGGAAGAAGGCAGACTACTTCAGGAGTTCTAGGATAGTCTAGCAGGTGTGTACTGAATGCACCACCAGCACCAGCTAGTCACATCCAGCACACAGCAGAACAATGGAGAGTGAACTCTTCTAATCCCAAGTGTCTGGTGACGAAAGGTCTCTGCACCTGCTGTTACTTGGAGTACAAATTACAGCAGCCATCAGGTAATGGTAGAGGTGATAGCACCCACTGATTCCTACAGTGCAAGCTATGGAAAAACAGTAAGAAGGTGGGTCTGATAATCCCTTTAATTTTTGCATTTATCTAAAGTATCCTCTACTGTTCTTTTGGACTTAACATAGTGATTCCTTTGAATAATTCCCAATTTTGCAGCAATTTTATCAAATTATTATTATAATTTTTTTATATGGCACCACAAGGGTTCCACAGCGCCTAACAAAGTACATAAACAAATGAGCAAAACAAGAAAACAATTACTTACAGTATGAAACAGTGTAGGACAGGAACTTAATATATAAACATTGCTGCATCAGTAGACATAACACTAAGATAAGCATCAGGGTGACTGAAACAGAGGGTTAGGTGCAGTTGTAGGGAGTAGAAGAGAGTATAAGTTAGAGAAGGAAAAACACATGAGGGGGGAGGCCCTGCTTGTGAGAGCTTACATTCTAAAGGCCAGTACTCACCAGCCGATGTCAGAGAGATGTGTGCTGAGCGAACCGCTCAGCACACATCTCTCCCGGCGCTCAGCACAGCGCGATCTGTGCTGAGCGTGCGGGGGGAGACGGGGGGGCCGCTCACTTCACCCAGCGGGTGAAGTGAGCGACCCGCTAGATTGGCCTGCATGCAGGCCAATCTAGCAGCAGCGATAGCGATGCGCGGGGCTGCGCATCGCTATCGCTGAGGGGGCTACACACGGAGCGATCGTGCTTAAAATCTAAGCAATCTAGTCAGATTGCTTAGATTTTAAGCAGCGATCGCTCCGTGAGTACCCCCCTTAAAGGACAGAGGCAGACAGACAGGGGTAACACAGATAAGGGTAGACAGTGAGCATGGAACAGAGGGTTAGGATGACAGATGGCTGTGTTTGATGAAGAAGTGGGTCTTGAGAGCCTGTTTAAAGTTTTAATAAAATAATTCTATTTCCCCTTTTAAAGTCCACAGTATATAGTCATCTTTATGTTTCCATGGAAAATAGCGTAAAACAATATTTGTGGATCAGCTACACTTGATCAGTTCTATGTAGAGTAAATTAAACCGCTGTCCAGTGTTCAACAACATATTTCAAGGACTTCATTTTAATGCACTTTTTAGTTTGCCCAGTTGGCAACTTCATCAATAGTGGCCTAATACGTTAGTTTAATGGTCTGTTTAACACAAATTGAATAAATAGGGTACAAGCAAATTTGATGAACTTGTACAATCTCCAATACCAACATATGGATTTTACAATTTAAATGTAACCTCAATTTAACAAATTTGTTGAATTCCTAATCAGAAAATTCCTTAAAAAGAGTATCTTTAATCTGCATGTTTATGTAAGTAAAAGACTACAATGTGAATTTACAAATCCACGCTTTTATAAAGTAAGTGCTACAAAGCACAGTGAAATGAAATCATTCTTTCCATTGGTCTGCACATAATCACCAGTTCACTATAAGTGCACATTTGCTGGCCTGCTTTGGAAATGTTTAATGCATTTCTAGTAACCATATGTAAATTCTTTCCAGCCTGGATAAGTTATAGTAACAGTTTGCAAAGGAAGCAGGTGTAGCGTTGTATTTATATCTCTCATCAAAGTTCACAGTTTAGAGATGAGCTGTCATTGTGCTTCCTGCTATGTTGCCAGACATTGCACAAGAGAGACTTCCCGTTGGTTGTATCGGTAATTGCAATAATGTCATTCAAAAGATTTGCTAATTTATTGAAACATGCTACAAATAACACAAATCTATCTAATAAAAGTACAGAGAAACCTAATTCATGCTGCCAATTACTGTCAACTGAAAATTTTGTAAATCTTCACTAGCTGCCAAGGTGTTATACAATGGCGGGAAGTGGGCACTGGGGCAAGGAAAATAAATTACTACAGTACTTGTTTTGTATGTTGAAAGTAAATGTTTTTTTCTGTTCTTAATTGATATTCATAAACATTGACACAGTACCACTTGTTCTCATATAAAATTCACCATGTCGACAGTCATCAAGTCGCTAGAAGATTGCTGACACGGTCAAATAGTCGACATGCATGTTGACATTACCAACATGTCAACAATGACCAAATCATGTCTATCTGGATGATACTGTATGTCAACATGATGAATGGTCAACAAACAATCCCTAGTGGTTAGTGGTCCCTTACCTTTTCCCGGCGGCAGCTCCAGCATCTTCTTCAGGCTCCAGGTGGTGCTGTAAGACTGACTTCCGGTGTGGACCTGTGATGCTCCTGTGTTCCAGTATTTCTCCCCCTAAACTCCCGGCTGACTAACACTAACTGTTGGCATCCTCAGAATGTCAACATTTCACATGATGGCATTCCAGATATCGACATTGTGGTGACGGCATTACAAATGTTGGCATGGTACTGTTGACCATGTGACCAAGTAGGGGCCCATGCAGCCCTCCTGGCCTTCACTTGTGGCACCTAGGCTTCTTCCTCCTTGGTTGTCTGATTTGTTTGTTATTGTGTGTAACCAGGGCCGGACTGGCCCACAGGGGCACAGGGGAAAACGATGATGAGCCCCAACCCTCCTCTAGGGTCAGGTTTTAGATTGTGACTAAAATTATACATTATACATATGTTACATTATACTGCACAGGACTATGGTGTATTCTCTACAGTGCATTGATGTTATAAATCTGCTACATTATCATGCATGCACTAGCAGTATTTACTATATATATTTATAAAAGGTCCCTGACCATTCACTCTCCAATAGTTAGCCAAGCCTCTGTGGTGGATGGCCGCACAACACTAAGCATGGGTCTCTATCACTGTATTCCCCTGGCGGGTTCTTCATGCCCCAGTCCGACGGTGCTTGTAACACTTGTTAAAAATGTCTGCTGACTTGTTATTAAAGATAGGTGTCTCTTTCATTGATCAAAGGCAATGATTTATCTTATTAAACGATGTAGAGTAATTTGTGGCTCTTTTTAAGGTTAGAGCCCTCAAAGTGCATCATGTTGCCAATCACTAAGTTACAGAGTAATCTAGGAGTAAGTAACCCAGGAGACATTGCCTATAAAGGTGTGTCTTGTTTGCAATGAAAGAAAATCAATTATGTTCATACAGTAATGTAATTTTCCGACTATTTTATGGATTTGTAGAGGATAGAATGTGATCTGTGGATTCAAATAATATGAACCTACTAAAGAAGCATTTAATTGATTCCAAAATTATGCTAATGTCGTAATTCAAACCTCAAAAGCTTTAAAAGACATGCTCTCATTGTGAACATTTATTGTCCCTAAATTAAATGCGACAGATACTTTGGTTCTAGGTGTCACTATTTCAGATAAGCAATGTGACAAAGCAATAAGGAAGGCTAGTCAGATGTTTGGTTACATAGGGAGAGAAATCAGTAGCAGCAGGGGTGTAGCCAGAACTTTGTGGGCCCCATAGCAACATTTTGAAGGGCCCCTGTCCCAATGCTTCTAGAGAGACACTATTATGGGGCATAACATTAACAACACACAGCAGTTGTTAATGTTATGCCCCACAGTAGTGCCCTAGTTTATTTTTTGAACCTTAGTATTGCTCTAGTTATGTAACATTGTAGGGCTGCCAGTACGGGACAGATGTATTAAGCCTGGAGAAGTGATAAAGCAGTGATAAGTGCAAGGTGATAACGCACCAACCAATCAGCTCCAATATGTAAATTTACAGTTAGGAGCTGAATTGCTGGTGCGTTATCACCTTGCACTTATCACTGCTTTTTTTTTAAATTCAGTACTTTTTTATTGAAAGTTTTTCCACAAACAAACATAGAAAAACAGCAACCAAACAATAAAGAAAAAAAATAAGATTTTACTCACCGGTAAATCTATTTCTCGTAGTCCGTAGTGGATGCTGGGACTCCGTAAGGACCATGGGGAATAGCGGCTCCGCAGGAGACTGGGCACAACTAAAGAAAGCTTTAGGACTACCTGGTGTGCACTGGCTCCTCCCACTATGACCCTCCTCCAGACCTCAGTTAGGATACTGTGCCCGGAAGAGCTGACACAATAAGGAAGGATTTTGAATCCCGGGTAAGACTCATACCAGCCACACCAATCACACCGTATAACTCGTGATACTATACCCAGTTAACAGTATGAAATATAACTGAGCCTCTCAACAGATGGCTCAACAATAACCCTTTAGTTAGGCAATAACTATATACAAGTATTGCAGACAATCCGCACTTGGGATGGGCGCCCAGCATCCACTACGGACTACGAGAAATAGATTTACCGGTGAGTAAAATCTTATTTTCTCTGACGTCCTAAGTGGATGCTGGGACTCCGTAAGGACCATGGGGATTATACCAAAGCTCCCAAACGGGCGGGAGAGTGCGGATGACTCTGCAGCACCGAATGAGCAAACTCTAGGTCCTCCTCAGCCAGGGTATCAAACTTGTAGACTCTTGCAAAAATGTTTGAACCCGACCAAGTAACAGCTCGGCAAATTTGTAAAGCCGAGACCCCTCGGGCAGCCGCCCAAGAAGAGCCCACTTTCCTTGTGGAGTGGGCTTTTACAGATTTAGGGTGCGGCAGTCCAGCCGCAGAATGTGCAAGTTGAATCGTGCTACAGATCCAGCGAGCAATAGTCTGCTTAGAAGCAGGAGCACCCAGCTTGTTGGGTGCATACAGGATAAATAGCGAGTCAGTTTTCCTGACTCCAGCCGTCCTGGAAACATATACTTTTCAGGGCCCTGACTACGTCCAGTAACTTGGAATCCTCCAAGTCCCAAGTAGCCGCAGGCACCACAATAGGTTGGTTCACATGAAAAACTGATACCACCTTAGGAAGGAATTGGGAACGAGTCCTCAATTCCGCCTTATCCATATAAAATACAGATAAGGGCATTTGCATGACAAAGCCGCCAATTCTGATACACGCCTGGCCGACGCCAAGGCCCACAGCATGACCACTTTCCACGTGAGGTATTGTAGCTCCACGGATTTAAGTGGCTCAACCCAATGCGACTTCAGGAAATCCAACACCACGTTGAGATCCCACGGTGCCACTGGAGGCACAAACGGGGGCTGACTATGCAGCACTCCCTTAACAAAAGTCTGAACTTCAGGCAGTGAAGCCAGTTCTATTTTGGAAGAAAATCAATAGAGCCTAAATCTGGACCTTAATGGAACCCAATTTTAGGCCCATAGTCACCTCTGACTGTAGGAAGTGCAGAAATCGACCTAGCTGAAATTCCTCCTTTGGGGCCTTCCTGGCCTCACAGCACGCAACATATTTCCGCCATATGCGGTGATAATGGTTTGCGTTCACTTCTTTCCTAGCTTTAATTAGCGTAGGGATAACTTCCTCCGGAATGCCCTTTTCCTTCAGGATCCGGCGTTCAACCGCCATGCCGTCAAACGCAGCCGCGGTACGTCTTGGAACAGACAGGCCCCCTGCTGCAGCAGGTCCCGTCTGAGCGGCAGAGGCCATGGGTCCTCTGTGATCATTTCTTGGAGTTCTGGGTACCAAGCTCTTCTTGGCCAATCCGGAACAATGAGTATAGTTCTTACTCCTCTCCTTCTTATTATTCTCATTACCCTGGGTAAGAGAGGCAAAGAAGAGAACACATACACCGACTGGTACACCCACGGTGTTACCAGAGCGTCCACAGCTATCGCCTGAGGGTCCCTTGACCTGGCGCAATATCTTTGTAGCTTTTTGTGAGGCGGGACGCCATCATGTCCACCTGTGGCCTTTCCCAACGGTGTACAATCATTTGGAAGACTTCTGGATGAAGTCCCCACTCTCCCGGGTGGAGGTCGTGTCTGCTGAGAAAGTCTGCTTCTCAGTTGTCCACTCCGGGAAAGAACACTGCTGACAGTGCTAACACATGATTTTCCGCCCATCGGAGAATCCTTGTGGCTTCTGCCATCGCCATCCTGCTTCTTGTGCCGCCCTGTCGGTTTACATGAGCGACCGCCGTGATGTTGTCTGACTGGATCAGCACCGGCCGGTGTTGAAGCAGGGGTCTAGCCTGACTTAGGGCATTGTAAATGGCCCTTAGTTCCAGAATATTTATGTGTAGAGAAGTCTTCTGACTGTTCCATAGGCCTTGGAAGTTTCTTCCCTGTGTGACTGCCCCCCAGCCTCGAAGGCTGGCATCCGTGGTCACCAGGACCCAGTCCTGTATGCCGAATATGCGGCCCCCTAGAAGATGAGCACTCTGCAGCCACCACAACAGCGACACCCTGGCCCTTGGAGACAGGGTTATCCGCCGATGCATCTGAAGATGCGACCCGGACCACTTGTCCAACAGATCCCACTGGAAGATCCTTGCATGGGACCTGGCGAATGGAATTTCTTCGTAAGAAGCTACCATCTTTCCCAGGGCTCACGTGCATTGATGCACCGACACCTGTATTTGTATTAGGAGGTCTCTGTCTGGAGACGACAACTCCTTGGACTTCTCCTCCGGGAGAAACCCTTTTTATACTGTTCTGTGTCCAGAACCATACCCAGGAACAGTAGACGCGTCGTAGGAACCAGCTGCGACTTCGGAATATTCAGAATCCAGCCGTGCTGTTGTAGCACTTCCCGAGATAGTGCCACTCCGACGAACAACTGCTCCCTGGACCTCGCCTTTATAAGGAGATCGTCCAAGTACGGGATAATTATTTCGGCCATTACCTTGGTAAATACCCTCGGTGCCGGGGACAGACCAACGGCAACGTCTGGAATTGGTAATGACAATCCTGTACCACAATTTTGAGGTACTCCTGGTGAAGAGGGTAAATAGGGATATGCAGGTAAGTATCCTTGATGTCCAGTGACACCATGAAATTCTCCAGGCTTGCAATAATCGCCCTGAGCGATTCCATTTTGAACTTGAACCTTCGTATATAAGTGTTCAAGGATTTAAATTTTAGAATGGGTCTCACCGAACAGTCTGGTTTCGGTACCACAACATTTTGGAATAGTAACCCCGGCCTTGTTGAAGGAGGGGTCCCTTGATTTCACCTGCTGGAAGTACAGCTTGTGAATTGCCGCCAGTACTACCTTTCTCCGAGGGCAGCAGGCAAGGCTGATGTGAGGTAACGGCGAGGGGGAGTCGCCTCGAACTCCAGCCTGTATCCCTGTGATACTACTTGCAGAACCTAGGGATCCACCTGTGGGCAAGCCCACTGGTCCCTGAAGTTCCCGAGACGCGCCCCCACCGCACCTGTCTCCACCTGTGGAGCCCCAGCGTCATGCGGTGGACTCAGAGGAAACGGGGGAAGATTTTTGATACTGGGAACTGGCTGTCTGGTGCAGCTTTTTCCTTCTTCCCTTGTCTCTGTGCAGAAAGGAAGCGCCTTTGACCCGCTTGCTTTTCTGAAGCCGAAAGGACTGTACCTGAAAATACGGTGCTTTCTTAGGCTGTGAGGAAACCTGAGGTAAAAAAATTTCTTCCCAGCTGTTGCTGTGGATACTAGGTCCCAGAGACCATCCCCAAACAATTCCCCACCCTTATAAGGCAGAATCTCCATGTGCCTTTTAAAGGCAGCATCACCTGTCCACTGCCGGGTCTCTAATACCCTCCTGGCAGAATGGACATTGCATTAATTCTGGATGCCAGCCGGCAAATATCCCTCTGTGCATCCTTCATATATAAGACAACGTCTTTAATATGCTCAATGTTAGCAAAATATTATCCCTGTCTAGGGTATTAATATTATCTGACAGGGTATCAGACCATGCTGCAGCAGCACTATTTATGCTGAGGCAATTGCAGGTCTCAGTATAGAACCTGAGTGTGTATATACAGACTTCAGGATAGCCTCCTGCTTTTTATCAGCAGGCTCCTTCAAGGAGGCCGTATCCTAAGACGGCAGTGCCACCTTTTTTGACAAACGTGTGAGCGCCTTCTCCACCCTAGGGGATATCTCCCAACGTGACCTATCCTCTGGCGGGAAAAGGTACGCCATCAGTAACTTTTTAGAAATTACCAGTTCCTTATCGGGGGAACCCACGCTTCTTTACACACTTCATTCACTCATCTGATGGGGGAACAAAACACTGGCTGCTTTTTCTCCCCAAAAATAAAACCCCTTTTATGTGGTACTTGGGTTCATGTCAGAAATGTGTAACACATTTTTCATTGCCGAGATCATGTAACGGATGTTCCTAGTGGATTGTGTATATATCTCAACCTCGTCGACACTGGAGTCAGACTCCGTGTCGACATCTGTGTCTGCCATCTGAGGTAACGGGCGTTGTTTGAGACCCTGATGGCCTTTGAGACGCCTGGGCAGGCGCGGGCTGAGAAGCCGGCTGTCCCACAGCCGTTACGTCATCCAGCCTTTATGTAAGGAGTTGACATTGTCGGTTAATACCTTCCACCTATCCATCCACTCTGGTGTCGGCCCCCAGGGGGCGACATCCCATTTATCGGCCTCTGCTCCGCCTCCACGTAACCTTCCTCATCCAACATGTCGACACAGCCGTACCGACACACCGCACACACACAGGGAATGCTCTGACTGAGGACAGGACCCCACAAAGTCCTTTGGGGAGACAGAGAGAGAGTATGCCAGCACACACCAGAGCGCTATATAATGCAGGGATTAACACTATAACTGAGTGATTTTTCCCCCAATAGCTGCTTGTATACATATATTGCGCCTAAATTTAGTGCCCCCCCCTCTCTTTTTAACCCTTTGAGCCTGAAAACTACAGGGGAGAGCCTGGGGAGCTGTCTTCCAGCTGCACTGTGAAAAAAAAATGGCGCCAGTGTGCTGAGGGAGATAGCCCCGCCCCTTTTTCGGCTGACTTTTCTCCCGCTTTTTTCATGGATTCTGGCAGGGGTAATTTATCACATACATAGCCCTGGGACTATATATTGTGATGATTTGCCAGCCAAGGTGTCTTATATTGCCCTCAGGGCGCCCCCCCCCCCCTGCACCCATCAGTGACCGGAGTGTGAGGTGTGCATGAGGAGCAATGGCGCACAGCTGCAGTGCTGTGCGCTACCTTGTTGAAGACAGAAGTCTTCTGCCGCCGATTTTCCGGAACACTTCTTGCTTCTGGCTCTGTAAGGGGGCCGGCGGCGCGGCTCCGGGACCGAACACCAAGGTCGGGTCCTGCGGTCGATCCCTCTGGAGCTAATGGTGTCCAGTAGCCTAAGAAGCCCAAACTACCACCAGTTAGGTAGGTTCGCTTCTTCTCCCCTTAGTCCCTCGCTGCAGTGAGTCTGTTGCCAGCAGATCTCACTGTAAAATAAAAAACCTAAAATATACTTTCTTTCTAGGAGCTCAGGAGAGCCCCTAGTGTGCATCCAGCTCAGCCGGGCACAAGATTCTAACTGAGGTCTGGAGGAGGGTCATAGTGGGAGGAGCCAGTGCACACCAGGTAGTCCTAAAGCTATTCCCCATGGTCCTTACGGAGTCCCAGTATCCACTTAGGACGTCAGAGAAAAAGAAATATTACATAGAGTACATAAGAGTAGGTCAAGTAGGTACATGTGAAAGCATATGAAGCAACATATCCAGATTCTCTTCGTATGATAAGATAAGCGCAGTGTATCAATTGACACAAATCGGAAGACATCACAGCACAATGTAAACATATCAAAAGCATAGAGACAGCACCCAGACAGCTCCAAGATACATGTAACCTACCGGCATCCGGCATCAAGAGCGTGTAATCCTCCCCTTACCTCAACAACCCCATTCCAAAGATTGACGTATTCCATCTATCCCATTTACCAAAATAATTAACCAGTGTGCCTCTAGATCTAACAAAGTGGGATTGTATCTGCACACACACAATTTTATTATACCAGATTAGGAACTATATACAGCTCCGAAAAATGACCCCTATTGCATTTAGGTATTCACCATTATTTGTGTGGGTGCTATCGACTACAGCTAAGATTAATCAACAGGAGAAAAAGAAAAGAGGACTGTATTGTCGATGCACAAAAAGAAGGGTGACCTAATTATCACAACCTTCTGAGAAAATTCCTAAAATTTAACTTTTATTGGTGTCGAATTAAAATAGTGTGACGATAACTAACACACAAACTACGAGTATAGACGAAACATAGAGGTTAAAATCAAGACATATACAACATATACCACAGGTGCAATGAAATAATAAATGTGATTAAAGATTAAAATATGTGTCCGCGTGTCTGTTCTTATGTCCAATTATGTAGTATTGCTCACAATCTTCACTCAGTCTGATAATCGTTGTCAGCAGTTGGTCTCCATATATTCACATGACCATTTGTCAGTATCTACAATGCCCGGAATATCCCACTCCTATGTTTATAATTATGGCTGACAATATAATTCTAATAGTGTCTGTAATATCCACACTGTGTATATCTTATATTATAGGCATAAAGATCTGTCTTGTTCCCCACTCCCAATGAAGTACTTTAATCACACTTGAATGGGTCCCACTCAGTCTAGACTATTCATGTCCAAATATGCAACCTTGTTAGGGTGGAATATCATTTACTGTATATATATCATTTATTCAGTACTAGATACATCTTTCCTGAGCCTTCTAAGGAGCATTCATTGAAAATGCAGGTTGGATTCTTCTGCCTGAGAAATGGCACATTCAATATATTGATTGGTGCTTGTGTGTGGATTATTGTTATGGACAGTGCTAGTAGGCTACAGTATACCAGTATTTCTATGTAATTATATTTGATGTGCTCTTGGTTTTAATGAGACTCCCTGTAATCATGTAGGGCAATTATATCAGAAATCATGCCATTTCCTATAGTGAGAGTGAATACTTTCCTCACACTTCAGTGTAAATGTTATAGATGTACAGCAGTATACTATATTATAGTGCCCCTCTTAAAGATGGCACCTCCTATATTACCAGACTCAATATATCTGGGTTAGAGAGGGATAATTATGTCCCTTGTCAATTATAGGTAACCAGCTAGTTATTAATAGTAAATTATACAATGATGGCTTATATTACTACCTCTAGAGATGTATACGTACTAAATTAGCTGTGCTAATTATTTCTCAAAAAGCACAGGTTCTGAGGTATTCCTTATAATATCAATATACCTGCTGCATGAGTTAATATTGAAAACTTGATCTATTGGCATTTATTAAATTATATCATAAGTGTTTCCACATGCCTTTTGAATTATAGGTAACCAAACAATTGTAAGTTATGAATAGAACATTGCTGGCTTGATTGCTGCCTCTAGAAACATAGATGTGCTAAATTGTCTGTGCTGATAATTCTCAAACAGCCCAGATTCAGAGGTATTTCTTATGATGTTCATGTATCTGCCTCTAGATCTAAACATCACCTTTTCATGGTCAGAGACTTCATTAACTAAAGCCCTCCAGTGGGAGATATTGGGCGATTCAGGGGAGAACCATTTTCTGGCTATTAATACCTTTGCCAAGGTAGTTAAGCATAGGACGTATCGGTATAAGACCAGGGAATGCGTCTCTTCGATATCTAGCCCAAACAGACACAGTCTAGGGTATAACATAGGCAGAGATGGTTCTGTAAGGGTAATATCATTCCAAACTGCAACCCAAAACGGTACTATCTTTGGGCAAGACCACAGTAGATGCCAAAAATCAGCCCCTTCTTCATCGTACTTTGGGCAGCAGGTACTAGACCGGAGGTGTGCTCTATGGAGCATTACTGGAGTACGATATACTCTATGCAAGATATAAAAGAATACCTGCTGATATCTAACACATGGGGTAGTATACCGGATGGAGCCTAAAATTTGCGTCCATTGTTCATTAGAGAGGTCACCGAGATCACTCTCCTATTTAAGTTTTAAGAGGTCAAATAAATGTGAATTGACATGCTCATTCACTGCGGCATAAATCGTAGATATGTGTCCCCTTGGGCCCAACATAAGAAGCAGTTTTTTGACTGGAGACACAAAAAAATAACTAGGGAGGCTTTACCGAATTGCGCCTACAGTGCATGGCGCAGCTGAAGATATCAGAAGAAGGCAGAATTAGCAACATCATAGTCACAGCGTATCTGCTCAAATGATTTGAGATGACCATTGTCATAGAGCTGAGAAATTGTTGTAATTCCCACCTTCAACCATAAATTATCCGGGGATAAAGGAAGCAGTTCTTTATAAGAAGCATTAAACCACAGGGGTGTATCTGCATCATTGTCATGCCAGTCAAAAAAGTGTGTGTTAGACGCCACAACAAGAGAGCCTGTCTTAGAATAGGAGGGAGGCCAGAGAGAATAGAGCCAGATAGCAGAAATTGAAGGAATGAGAGAGGAGACTCCACCTACTCAGCATAGAATCCCAACAATGTATCCCCACCTGTACCCAGGAGCCAACCAGAAAGGTGGACCAGTTGAGAGGCCAAATAATATACTCGCATACTGGAAAGACGCAACCCTTCATCTAACTTGGACTTGACCAAGGCTTTTATGGCTACCCTAGACGCTTTGCCACCCCAAATAAAAGAGGATATAACACTGTCAATGGTGGAGAATTTTTTTGGGGTATATAGACAGGAGAAGCTTTTTCACTGCTTTATCACTTCTCCAGGCTTAATACTTCTTCCCCATTATTATGTCACTTGGTATCTCTAATTCCAATTATGACATTCAGTGTCCCCAGTTCATATTACACCACATTACAGTGCCCCAGTTCATATTATGTAACACTGTAATGCACTCCAATTATTTTTATACCACATTACGATAAACAGGGTCAGGGGCACACCTAGATATATTGTAGGCCCCAAGGCAAACTTTTGTAAGGGCCTCTATGTACCACCCAATGGTGAGAAATGTATATAACACATTTAACTATAACAAGGAAGGTGGGCCCCTCTCAACTCTGGGCCCCATAGCAGCTGCACTCCTTGCACCTATGGTAGCTATGCCCTTGAGTAGCAGAAAGAAAGAAGTCATAATGACACTGTATAGGTCATTGGTACAGCCTCACCTAGAGCACTGTGTTCAGTTCTGGAGGCCATATCTCCAGAAGTATATTAATACATTAGAGACTGTACAAAGAAGGGCAAGAGTTTAATATATATAGTTTGGAGCAGAGAAGGGAAAAAGATCAAGGGTTTTAACAAGGTACAGGAGGGAAACAGTCTTCAAAGGGGGCATAATGTGTAAGTGGCACTACAAATGTATGGGCATAATGTCTAATGGTCATGATTACTGTATGGGCATAATGTGTAAGGGTCACTACTACTGTGTGGCATAATGTGTATAATGGGCTCTACTGTGTGACCTAACGTGTATAAGGGGTATTAATGTGTGGTGTAGTGTGAATAACGGAAAGCATTCTGCGGTGTAATGTGAATTGGTACTTCAGTGAGGCCATGCCCCTGCTACATCTCCTTAAAATACGGGGAAGGGGATCACCAGTGATCTTTAGGGAACAAGGCACCAAAGTGTCTAGTTACAGATTTGTCCTAAAGTATCATTATTTTCATGGCACCCCTAGGCCAAAAGTTTCTTATTTAGAAATTCAACAGATACTATTAAATTATGTAATTTATTCTAACCAAACAACCTAAAGTTCAGTTAATCTGGTGGTGGACAGGGTTGTGCTCCTGTTGTTCACATTATATGATTAGCAGCCACAAGCACTGGCTTTGCCTATCACACTGATCATAAATAACTTGATTTGGTCCTGGACAACCAAATGTGGATTGATTGAAAGATAGACAGTACATAGATCATGTACAGTAGTCATTAGGTCGGACACCAGATGGTCCACAGTCAATGTGGTCAAGAGGTCGACCATTAAACTGTCGACATAGACTTAGGTAGATATGTTCAAAAGGGAGTAGCTTATTCCACCTCATACAGTACAAACAATGTTCAGCTTCACTGCAAGACCAATATGTTTACATTTGTTGGTGCGGGGGATGTCCAGATAACGTTACAGGTAACAGTTGTAAATTCCTTTATAGATCTACTGATTTTGGTTCTATTTATTTTTTATTCAGCTTTGATGCCAAGATCACCTTTATGTTTTATTCCATACTGTACTCTTATTAATTTAATATGTTTATGTTACATTTAGCCTTCAGAGCTTGGCATCTAGATCAGTGAATTGGATATTTACAAAACATATAGCTGATGACCTTTTACAACAGTAACAGTATAGAGAACCTTATTTTACTTGTGACTTTTATGCGCTATAAATACAGGTGCATGCACCTGTATTTATAGTGCATAAAAGTCACAAGTAAAATATTGTTTTTTTGGTGCAACTGAAGTCAGCTGCTACCAATTGAGCTGTGTGAACACAGACACAGCTAGACTGAATTGCTGCTTTGTGTATATACATTTTCTAATAGATTAGACTATTTGTATGCAAATACCATTCACTATCGCCTAGATAAGTTTGGTGAGTATAGAGAACCTACTTAACGTTGCAGGTTCCTTTTTTGCAAAATATACATTTTTTTTTCACAATCATTGAGGGTTTGTTTCATACCAGTCTCCTTTGTGACCTCTGAGATTTTACGGTCATCATCAGTTGAACCATTATAGTCATCAGTCGTTAATTCAGCAACAGGAACAGTATCAAATGGAATAGAGCTACTGCTGTGTAAACAAAAAATAAAAGTCAAAAATATATTAAATTGGTAGAATATAATCATAGTATAAGAATTCATGACCAAGGTACAGTACAACACAATGATCATATCCATCTTAGGTTTATGTTATGGTATATAGGGGCAGATGTATTAAGCCCGGAGAAGGCATAAATAAGTGATAAAGCAGTGATAAATGCAAGGTGATAACGCACCAGCCAATCAGCTCATAACTGTCAATTTACATATTGGATCTGATTGGCTGGTGCATTATCACCTTGCATTTATAACTGCTTTATCACTTCTCCAGGCTTAATACATCTGCTCCACAGTGTGATATGTCAGTTCTAAATGCCCTGTACACGGCAGTAACTAGGATTGTGAGTAGGGGCAGCTGCTCAAGGTGCAAATCATTAGGGGGAGGTTAATATTCTAGGTTAATTGGGGGAGATGAGGTGGGGTCAAATATCCTTATTGCCCCAGGTTTTAAAATTTCTAGTTATGGCTCTGGGGCTGTAAGTTGGGTAAGCACTTATGATCATGAGAACCTACTAAAGCACAAACAGTAAATATGGCACTTACACCAGTAAAGTGTAAATAGGTCATGAAGTAGCATATTATACTGTATATGCAGAAGATGAGGCGCTTGTAGTACGTACGTCTGCCGCTAGGTGAATGTTTGCCGAACCCTTCAGAGCCAGTATCCCCCGCTGACGTTGCGAGGGTAGGTAGCGTTTGACTGCAGTGATTTTATTTCTTCTTCTAGTGAGTTATTCACTCTTTCGCCTATTTTTAGATACTGTAAGTCAAATGTGAAAACAATAAACATTTCTGCAGCAGGGTACATTGGTTTCCACAGGGAAACATCGGGTATAGAGTGGATCTTGATCCAGGGAGGCACCAACAGGCTAAAGCTTTAGGCTGTAACAGGATGCATTGTGGGGCCTCCTCTATAACCCCGCCTCCAGGCACTGTGAGCTCAGTTTTGAGTTGGTGCCTGTAGAAGCAGTCACTAACAGGAGGGCTGCACTGGGCAGCCCTGAAAATGCTTTTTCTGACAGAAAATTTCTTCAAAACTGGAATGTCAGCACTGTATGTCATGGTGACACTTCAGCGCTGTAGCTTCATCACCTCTCAAGCGGCGTTGCATACTCCCGCTGCCTGTTTTCCCGGGTACTTGCGGCGGAGACACTCCGGCTCTAGGCACACGGTCGCAGACGCTCTCCTGGTTCACGTGGATGCTACGGGGAGGAGGTAAGCGTTCCTGTCGCAGTCTAGGGAGATGGACTGCGAAGCTGGTATGGACACTGTAACCGAGCAGGGACCCCACTATATCCACCAGGGTTTAGGAATACAGGTCGGATAATAAGAATTTACTCACCGGTAATTCTATTTCTCGTAGTCCGTAGTGGATGCTGGGAACTCCGTAAGGACCATGGGGAATAGCGGGCTCCGAAGGAGGCTGGACACTCTAGAAAGATTTAGGACTACCTGGTGTGCACTGGCTCCTCCCACTATGACCCTCCTCCAAGCCTCAGTTAGGACACCGTGCCCGGACGAGCAGACATAATAAGGAAGGATTTAGAATCCCGGGTAAGACTCTTACCAGCCACACCAATCACACCGTACAACTCGTGATACTATATCCAGTTTGACAGTATGAAAACTGAGCCTCTCAACAGATGGCTCAACAATAACCCTTTAGTTAACAATTACTATTTACAAGTATTGCAGACAATCCGCACTTGGGATGGGCGCCCAGCATCCACTACGGACTACGAGAAATAGAATTACCGGTGAGTAAATTCTTATTTTCTCTAACGTCCTAGTGGATGCTGGGAACTCCGTAAGGACCATGGGGATTATACCAAAGCTCCCAAACGGGCGGGAGAGTGCAGATGACTCTGTAGCACCGAATGAGAGAACTCCAGGTCCTCCTCAGCCAGGGTATCAAATTTGTAGAATTTAGCAAATTGCCCCTGACCAAGTAGCTGCTCGGCAAAGTTGTAAAGCCGAGACCCCTCGGGCAGCCGCCCAAGATGAGCCCACCTTCCTTGTGGAATGGGCATTTACAGATTTTGGCTGTGGCATGCCTGCCACAGAATGTGCAAGCTGAATTGTACTACAAATCCAGCGAGCAATAGACTGCTTAGAAGCAAGAGCACCCAGCTTGTTGGGTGCATACAGGATAAACAGCGAGTCAGATTTTCTGACTCCAGCCGTCCTGGAAACATATATTTTCAGGGCCCTGACAACGTCTAGCAACTTGGAGTCCTCCAAATCCTTAGTAGCCGCAGGCACCACAATAGGCTGGTTCAGGTGAAACGCTGACACCACCTTAGGGAGAAACTGGGGACGAGTCCTCAATTCTGCCCTATCCATATGGAAAATCAGATAAGGGCTTTTACATGATAAAGCCGCCAATTCTGACACTCGCCTGGCTGAAGCCAGGGCCAATAACATGACCACTTTCCACGTGAGATATTTCAGATCCACGGTTTTTAGTGGCTCAAACCAATGTGATTTTAAGAAACTCAACATCACGTTGAGATCCCAAGGTGCCACAGGAGGCACAAATGGGGGCTGAATATGCAGCACTCCTTTCACAAATGTCTGAACTTCAGGTACTGAAGCTAGTTCTTTTTGAAAGAAAATCGACAGAGCCGAGATCTGTACTTTAATGGAGCCTAGTTTTAGGCCCATATTCACTCCTGCTTGCAGGAAATGCAGAAATCGACCTAGTTGAAATTCCTCCGTTGGGGCCTTTTTGGCCTCGCACCATGCAACATATTTCCGCCATATGCGGTGATAATGTTTTGCCGTAACATCTTTCCTGGCCTTAATAAGCGTAGGAATGACTTCTTCCGGAATACCCTTTTCCTTTAGGATCCGGTGTTCAACCGCCATGCCGTCAAACGCAGCCGCGGTAAGTCTTGGAACAGACAGGGCCCCTGTTGTAGCAGGTCCTGTCTGAGCGGTAGAGGCCACGGGTCCTCTGAGAGCATCTCTTGAAGTTCCGGGTACCACGCTCGTCTTGGCCAATCCGGAACCACGAGAATGGTGTTTACTCCTCGCTTTCTTATTATTCTCAATACCTTTGGTATGAGAGGCAGAGGAGGGAACACATAAACCGACTGGTACACCCACGGTGTCACTAGAGCGTCCACAGCTATCGCCTGAGGGTCCCTTGACCTGGCGCAATATCTTTTTAACTTTTTGTTGAGGCGGGACGCCATCATGTCCACCTGTGGTTTTTCCCAACGGTTTACCAGCATCTGGAAGACTTCTGGATGAAGTCCCCACTCTCCCGGGTGGAGGTCGTGTCTGCTGAGGAAGTCTGCTTCCCAGTTGTCCACTCCCGGAATGAACACTGCTGACAGTGCTAGTACATGATTTTCCGCCCATCGGAGAATTCTTGTGGCTTCCGCCATCGCCATCCTGCTTCTTGTGCCGCCCTGTCGATTTACATGGGCGACTGCCGTGATGTTGTCTGACTGGATCAGCACCGGCTGGTGTAGGAGCAGGGATTTTGCTTGACTTAGGGCATTGTAGATGGCCCTTAGTTCCAGAATATTTATGTGAAGGGAAGTCTCCTGACTCGACCATAGTCCTTGGAAGTTTCTTCCCTGTGTGACTGCCCCCCAGCCTCGAAGGCTGGCATCCGTGGTCACCAGGACCCAGTCCTGTATGCCGAACCTGCGGCCCTCTAGAAGATGGGCACTCTGCAGCCACCACAGTAGCGACACCCTGGTTCTTGGAGACAGGGTTATCAAGCGATGCATCTGAAGATGCGATCCGGACCACTGGTCCAACAGGTCCCACTGAAAGATTCTGGCATGGAACCTGCCGAAGGGAATTGCTTCGTAAGAAGCCACCATCTTTCCCAGGACCCGCGTGCAGTGATGCACTGATACCTGTTTTGGTTTCAGGAGGTCTCTGACTAGAGATGACAACTCCCTGGCTTTCTCCTCCGGGAGAAACACTTTTTTCTGGACTGTATCCAGAATCATACCCAGGAACAGTAGCCGTGTTGTCGGAACCAGCTGTGACTTTGGGATATTCAGAATCCAGCCGTGCTGGTGCAGCACATCCTGGGATATTGCTACTCCCACCAACAACTGTTCCTTGGACCTCGCTTTTATTAGGAGATCGTCCAAGTACGGGATAATTAAAACTCCCTTTCTTCGAAGGAGTATCATCATTTCCGCCATAACCTTGGTAAATACCCTCGGTGCCGTGGACAGTCCAAACGGCAGCGTCTGGAATTGGTAATGGCAATCCTGTACCACAAATCTGAGGTACTCCTGGTGAGGATGGTAAATGGGGACATGCAAGTAAGCATCCTTGATGTCCAGGGATACCATGTAATCCCCCTCGTCCAGGCTTGCAATAACCGCCCTGAGCGATTCCATCTTGAACTTGAATTTCTTTATGTATGTGTTCAAGGATTTCAAATTTAGAATGGGTCTCACCGAACCGTCCGGTTTCGGTACCACAAATAGTGTGGAATAATAACCCCGGCCTTGTTGAAGTAGGGGTACCTTGATTATCACCTGCTGAGAATACAGCTTGTGAATTGCCGTTAGCACCGCCTCCCTGTCTGAGGGAGCAATTGGCAAGGCAGATTTTAGGAACCGGTGGGGTGGGGACACCTCGAATTCCAGCTTGTACCCCTGAGATACTATTTGCAGGATCCAGGGATCCACCTGTGTGCGAACCCACTGATCGCTGAAATGTTTGAGGCGACCCCCCACCGTACCTGGCTTCGCCTGTGGAGCCCCACCGTCATGCGGCGGACTTGGAAGAAGAAGCGGGGGAGGACTTTTGCTCCTGGGAACCTGCTGTTTGTTGCAGCCTTTTTCCCCTACCTCTGCCTCTGGACAGAAAAGACCCGCCTTTTCCACGCCTGTTTTTCTGGGTCCGAAAGGACTGAACCTGATAAAACGGCGCCTTCTTAGGCTGTGAGGGGACATGGGGTAAAAATGCTGACTTCCCAGACGTTGCTGTGGAAACTAGGTCCGAGAGACCATCCCCAAATAATTCCTCACCCTTATATGGCAACACTTCCATGTGCTTTTTAGAATCTGCATCTCCTGTCCACTGGCGAGTCCATAAGCCTCTCCTAGCAGAAATGGACAATGCACTTACTTTAGATGCCAGTCGGCAGATTTCCCTCTGTGCATCTCTCATATATAAGACTGAGTCTTTTATATGGTCTATGGTTAACAGGATCGTGTCTCTGTCTAATGTGTCAATATTTTCTGACAGTTTATCTGACCAAGCAGCGGCAGCACTGCACATCCAAGCTGACGCAATAGCTGGCCTAAGTATAATGCCTGTGTGTGTATATACAGACTTCAGGATCGCCTCCTGCTTTCTATCAGCAGGTTCCTTGAGGGCGGCCGCATCCGGAGACGGTAGTGCCACCTTTTTAGACAAACGTGTGAGCGCTTTATCCACTCTAGGGGGTGTTTCCCAACGTGACCTATCCTCTGGCGGGAAAGGGAACGCCATTAGTACCTTCTTAGGAATTACCAATTTTTTATCAGGGAAAGCCCACGCTTCTTCACACACTTCATTTAATTCATCTGATGGGGGAAAAACTACGGGTAGTTTTTTTTCTCCAAACATAATACCCTTTTTAGTGGTACCAGTAGTTATATCAGAAATGTTTAACACCTCTTTCATTGCCTCAATCATACAGTGAATGGCCTTAGTGGGCATCAGGTTTGACTCATCGTCGTCGACACTGGTGTCAGTATCAGTGTCGACATCTGGGTCTGCTTGAGGTAGCGGGCGTTTTAGAGCCCCTGACGACCCATGCGACGCCTGGGCAGGCACGAGCTGAGAAGTCGGCTGTCCCACATTTGGCATGTCGTCGATTTTCTTATATAAGGAGTCTATACGTGCACTCATTACTTTCCATAAGCCCATCCACTCAGGTGTCTGCCCCGCAGGGGGTGACATCCCTTCTAAAGGCATCTGCTCCGCCTCCACATCATTATCCTCATCAAACATGTCGACACAGCCGTACCGACACCCCGCACTCACACAAGGAATGCTCCGAATGAGGACAGGACCCACAAAAGCCCTTTGGGGGGACAGAGTGAGAGTATGCCAGCACACACCAGAGCGCTATATAATGCAGGGACTAAATGAGTTATGTCCCCTATAGCTGCTTTTTATATTATATATGTATTGCGCCCAAATTTAGTGCCCCCCCTCTCTGTTTTTACCCTGTTCTGAAGTGTAGACTGCAGGGGAGAGCCACGGAGCTTCCTTCCAGCGGATCTGTGAAGGAGAAATGGCGCAGTGTGTCTGAGGAGATAGCTCCGCCCCTTTTCCCGCGGCCTATTCTCCCGCTTTTTTCTGGATTCTGGCAGGGGAATTTACCACATATATAGCCTCTAGGGCTATATATTGTGGTATTTTTGCCAGCCAAGGTGTTTTTTATTGCAGCTCAGGGCGCCCCACCCCCAAGCGCCCTGCACCCTCAGTGACCGGAGTGTGAAGTGTGCATGAGGAGCAATGGCGCACAGCTGCAGTGCTGTGCGCTACCTTGGTGAAGACTGATGTCTTCTGCCGCCGTTTTTCCGGACCTCTTCTTGCTTCTGGCTCTGTAAGGGGGACGGCGGCGCGGCTCCGGGACCGAACACCAAGGACTGGGCCTGCGGTCGATCCCTCTGGAGCTAATGGTGTCCAGTAGCCTAAGAAGCCCAATCCGGCTGCAAGCAGGCGAGTTCGCTTCTTCTCCCCTTAGTCCCTCGCTGCAGTGAGCCTGTTGCCAGCAGGTCTCACTGAAAATAAAAAACCTAAAACTATACTTTCTTTCTAAGGGCTCAGGAGAGCCCCTAGTGTGCATCCAACCTCGGCCGGGCACGCAATCTAACTGAGGCTTGGAGGAGGGTCATAGTGGGAGGAGCCAGTGCACACCAGGTAGTCCTAAATCTTTCTAGAGTGCCCAGCCTCCTTCGGAGCCCGCTATTCCCCATGGTCCTTACGGAGTTCCCAGCATCCACTAGGACGTTAGAGAAATATTAATATAATTTTTAATAAGACTCCATAGGACCAGGTGGTGACGTCCAGAATAGGGGAACCGGCGCTTGACCTGTAGCCTCTACCCCGGCCCAGGGCACCATCTACTGCTGGTATTCCCGCCCTGGAGCTGCCTCGCACTCTCCCTCACTCCCTGACTGAGACACTGGGTGCCATTTTCTAAAATAGATGCGACTGGTCTCCGGGACTACAGGGCAAGGTCTCCTTTGTAAACCCGCCTGTACATCAGCGCCGTGTTATTACAAGCACTTAAGTATTCTACATGTCGATATTAAGACAGCGTTCGTTAAGAACAAGTGTACCTGTGCCAGAATATATTGTACGAGTATTCTGATATAGACATCCGGTCTCAGACCGTGCATTGTTATATATAATATACATGTACTAGTCCAGTGCAGTTTTATTGTATTACTAAAATAATTATCTGCATTGTCACTGTGACTGTGTGTGCCTGTATCTGCTGTGTGGATTTCACTTTCAGTGTATCCCAGCTATATCTATCACTGTATTCTGTACCATAGGGGACTAGGTGCGTCAGGGTCCATATATAGTGCTTCACAGTATTTACCGATTAAAGTGTTCTCTACTGTGTACTCAGTCACCTAATACCACATTCACAGGTGTTATGTACTGCGGGCTCAGTCGCATAATACCGGAATATTTGCTGGTGTTTGTGTACGGTGTACGCAGTCACATACTAGGGAATTTATTCGCAGGTATTGTACTCTGTCTGGCTGTATCGTACTAATACGCTCTGCGGTTGCATACACTAATAATGTCTAACACAAAGGGCGGGAATTCCGAGGACGCTCCTGCATCCTGCAGCACATGCGCCAAAGATTTGCCTGAGGGGGAAGTTTTGTACGATGGTCTGTGTACTAAGTGCAATACATCTCCCAGTCAGTCCATAGCACCTGTAACCAATCAGGAGCCCCCTTGGGCGACGTTCATAACTATGCTCAATACGCTTGTGACATGCCTTACGTCCCCTATGGGACCACCTGTGCAATTACAGACACATATTGTCCCTATGACAAATCTGCCTTGGGCGGATAATTTGCCTATCCAGTTGCAGCAATGGAGTCACTCCTTGGTTAGACATAAAACTGCCACAAGTCACACTCGCGTCACGGGGTCATCTAAGCGAGTTACTTCCTCCTCACAATCCACTAATCTCTCAGAAAATTCACCACCGGTGGAATCCCATGTCACCCGTCTAACGGTGTAGTCTACTCTGCCTGTCACCTCACTGAAGGTACCAACAGATAAGCGTGTGGAAGGATGCCTGAAGTCTACTTACTCCCTTACAAGTGCTGTACATAGACTTACTATAGCAGCCTCTTGGACTGCAAAAAGGAATTGAAGCATAGGTTCAGACACAAGAAAAAGAGCTGCCACAGGATATATCTGACATTTCCAGACAGTACCTGTCTCACATGACCACCACCACCTATTACATTCAGGAGGCGTCCTCTGAGGTAGGTGTGTTGGCGGCCAAGGCATCGACTACGTCCATCCTGGCTTGCTGTATTCTGTGGTTGAGGTCATGGAAGGTGGACCTGGACTCCAAAAAGACCTTGGAAGTAATCCCTTTTAAGGGAGACATCCTGTTTGGGGAAGACCTTAATAAAATTGTGTCTGAATTGGCGGCTGCTAAGACTACCTTTCTCCAAATATTAATCCTTCTGCACAGAAGGCAAAAGGTACCACTTTTCGCTCCTTTCGGTCTCAAGAAAAAGCAAAAGGTCAGGCATACCCGAGACAATCTCGTGCTCCCAAAACCACAAAGCCCAAGGCTAAACAATCCTGGACATCCCATCAGCATGCTTCTAAACACGACAAGCCTGCTGCATGATGGGACAAGATTTCCCCTGGGGGATCCCAGGGTGGGAGGCCGACTTAAGCAATTTTACCCAGGTCTGGTTAAAGACCACTTCAGATGCATGGTTGCGAGAAGTTGTCTCTCACGGGTACACAGACTCTTTCAAGAGGCATCCCTCTCGCCAGTTCTGCACAACAGTTATCCCTTCGGATCCGTTACAAGCGCAAGGTCTACAAATGGTTGTGCGTTTCCTCCTGGACATAGGAGTGGTGGTGCCGGTACCTTTATTCCAGAAAGGCAGAGGATACTACTCGACCCTGTTTCTAGTTCCGAAACCCAATGGGTCTTTCTGGCCTATACTCAACCTCAAATCATTGAACAAGTTTGTGAGAGTATCCAAGTTCCGTATGGAAACACTACACTCAATTGTATTGTCCGTGGAACCCGGAGATTATATGGTATCCCTGGATATACAAGATGCTTACCTGCATATACTTATTGCCATATCGCATCAGCAATATCTGCGGTTTGCTATTGGTAAACTTCACTATCATTTCCAGCCTCTGCCGTTTGGACTGCCACGGCCCCCAGATCTTCACCAAGGTTATGGCCTTGATGACGGCTCATCTCTGTCGCCAGGGAGTAAGGCTCCTGCCGTATCTGAACGACTTGCTGATCCTGGCAAACTCCCACGATGTCCTCCTCAGTCATCTGGAGCTGACGGTAAACTTCCTACAAGCCCACAGATGGCTCATCAACTGGAAGTTGATCCCTGCTCGGAGCATGGTGCACATGGGCACTGCTGGACACACACAGTCAATGGCTGTTTCTGTCTCCAGAGAAGGTACTGAAGCTCAGGACAGGATAAGATACTTCCTATCTCCTATCTCGCCCAAGAGTGTCGATACACTTGGCGATGCAAGTACTAGGCCTGATAGTGTCGGCTTTCGACATGGTAGAGTACACTCAATTTCATTCCCGCCCTCTGCAGAAGTTAATCCTTTACAAGTGGGACCTACCTCATCGGATCAGGTCTCACATGATCTCCTTGACTCAGGAGATTCGTCTATCGCTGACCTGGTGGCTACAGGACCAGCAGTTCAACAGGGGCTGTCCCTTCTGGATCCCCAACTCAGTCTTACTGACTACGGATTCCAGTCTGAGGGGCTGGAGCGTGGTGTTGGAGCACCAGGAGGAATCACTCCTCCCGATAAACATTCTGGAATTGCGGGCAGTATTCAATGCTTTGCCTCTCGCCCTGTCTCTGTTACAGAACAGGCCGGTTCAAGTACGGTCAGATAACGCCACCATGGTGGCATACATAAACCATCAAGGAGGCACTCGAAGCCACATGGCAATGATGGAAGTATCAAAAATCCTTCGTTGAGCGGAATGCCATCTGCCAGCAATATCGGCAGTGTTCATTCTGGGAGTCCTCAACTGGGAAGCGGATTTCCTCAGTCATCAGGACGTGTATGCCGGAGAGTGGAGTCTTCATCAGGCAGTCTTTCAACTCCTAGTGGACAATGGGGCCTACCAGATGTAGACCTGATGGCGTCTCTACACAATCATGTAGTTCTGGTCTTCGGATCAAGAACTAGGGATCCTCAAGCAGCGTTTGCGGATGCACTGGTAATTCCATGGAACTTTCGGCTGCCCTATGTGTTGCCTCCAGTGCCACTCCTGCCCAGGGTACTATGGAAGTTCAAACAAGAAGGAGGAATACTACTTCTAGTCGCTCCAGCGTGGCCCAGACGGCATTGGTTCTCAGACCTGCAGGGTCTGTCGATAGAGTGTCCCCTTCTACTTCCTCAACGCCCAGACCTCCTCGTTCAGGGCCCTTGTGTCTACCTGGACCGGTCCAGACTGGCTTTGACAGCGTGGCTCTTGAAGCTTCACTCCTGAGGGCCAAAGGATTCTCCGTGGCGGTTATCCAAACTATGCTAAAGGCCCGAAAACCGGCATTTGCACAGGGTCTGGAATTCTTACTTCACCTGGTGTGCTGCTAAGAATTACGATGCATACAATTTCGGAACGTCCACACTTTTCTGCAGCAAGGTCTGGACTTCGGCTTTCGTCTGGCCTCCCTCAAGGTTC